>NC_041386.1:312711678-312841472 GCF_002162155.2 Triticum dicoccoides
CAAACTTCTCCTCATTCTGCGAGTTGACGGGACACACCAAAAAGTAGTGTTATTCCATACTCTCTCCTTTCTGGTTAACATGGCTTAATCTTTTTTGCGGGTAAATGAGAGAGCTTTATTCATATATAAGCATTCTTAGGACGATCAGCCAAGAGACTGGTCACTAGGAAGCGAGGTACCCCACAAGAAAATAAGAAGGAAGTGAGGTGTTTCATCAAGCCAGCTCTTGGTCACATTCAAAATGCAGTAAGCACGGTTCGCACAAAGATGCACTGCAAGGTTTGCTGGCCCGTTTACATGCTGAATAACAAAAAACAGAAAATAATACCAAGTGCTCCTATTTCTAAGAGGATAGGAGCCAAAATTAAGCGAGAATTTTGGTGAGTGTTCCATGCAATCAACTTCCATTATCACATGCGAGAACCCTCGAAGAGAACCAAATGTGTTGGAGATTGCTTTATCACAAATTAAAATAAAATAAGAGTGCAGACGCTCCACCATCCGGTTCCTAGTAGTACATACCTGTATAGTAGTACTAGTAGTACTACGTAGTACTAGTACTTGGAGTAGTAAACTTTGCGCTTGGTTGTTCGCCTCTTCGGGAAGTCGAACAATAATTGTACTAGTACAGTGTATGCTTCTGGCAATTTGACACCGAATTAACTATTGCACGTCCACCGCTTGAGCGAGGGAGAGCTTGCATTAGTCAAAAGTTTCTCCTTGTCCTAGGAGCCAGCACGCACAAGCTTCTCCCGTCCTACAAGCTTCTCCTTGTTCGGCAAGTTGACAGGACACAACAAAGTAATGCTAGTCCATACTGCCTCCTTTTCGGTTAATATGGATTCATTTGAAACATGATAAATACACTGTCTGTCACTGTATATTTGTAAAAATGCAGTCAGTGGACTTCATAATATGCTCATTGCGGACAATATATACATTTTCCGGTGTTTAAACAATCACTAGCTCACCTTGGGTGAGTATGTGTGTGCATGCATGTGTAGGTTGAGCACTTGAGTGTGACCATGTGTGTTCTGTTGTGTTCTCGGACATGCATGCATTAGGGTGTCGCGCGCGTTTTTTGCATCCATGTGTACGTGTGACTATTACATGCATGCACGAGGTTGTAGTCCCTCACATTCACATGTTCATAAGTCAATGCTTTGTCAAAATGTTGCATGCAAGGTTTAATCATTTGTTGTTCATGCATGCATTCCCGATATTAATACGTTGGTAAAGACGATTTCTTGAGGAAAACGAGCCCATGAATTGAGCATAAAGGGGACCAATAAGCCAGGATGGAGGGAGTACTAGTAGTGAACCGCAAGGAGGGAGTAGGTACTAGTAGTACTACGTAACAATGTGCAGTAAAAAAATTCCTCTATGCCCATCCTGTCTATGTGTCATGCAAGAAAATAGAGATAATTACAAGTGAGACTCAGGAACGGTCATACACGTAGGGGGGTACGTGTAGGGGCCACTCAGGAGCAGTCAAATCACATAGTAAGTTAGTCAGAAGACGCAACCATCATTTCACTCTTCAATGACACGTACGCAATATAAAACAGTTGATATGGAGAGAAAAAGAAAACCAGTCCGCTATATATACACTAGCAGGAGCCTAAGCTACAAGCCTGCTTGCTTGGGTTGCTCTATTCATAAGCATAGGATGACGGTGGCCACACCACTGGTCACAGATCCGGCCTGATCCCGCCGGTGGGGGAAGGGCACAATGTTCTGCATAGACACGGTCGACAGCGGCGAGGGAGAAAACCCACTGTCGGTGCATCCCGATCGGGGGTCCCCACGATATGGGCTGTTGCCGCCTCCCAACCGCCCTTCAAGCTACAACCCAACGTCCCAAGTACAACTTCCTTTTGGAGTCGGCTTGCTCCACTGCCGCAGCTCCCCACGTAGCTCCATCTCCATGTGGATCTTTCGCTACTTCTACTAGCTTCTATTTGTAATGAGTTTATGTCTCATGAACTAGTGCCAGTACTGTTATTCTAATCACACTTCTTCAATATCTTTTCCAACAGGGATGCTCAGCTCGATTTTAGTGGAACTACACAAAATCATCGTATGGTCCGAGGGTGCTAGCCATCTTTCCTTCGACGGGTTCTACCTAGCCAAGAAATTAAATCCTGTTTAGGGTTTAGGTCATAGTGACCCCATCAATAATTTTTTAGTACACTCTCTCACAACTTTTGTCTTTAGTTGTGAAGTAAATATTGGCTATGATCTATGAATCATTGAGATGCATCAATATGCGTGTTAGTTTGCCTTTGTATTTTATGGAATGTTGTAATGGGGCAACCTTGGAGTCAGGATACATACATGAAACAAAATCATAAAGCTTCGTACTCCCTCCGGTCCTTTTTTGTATGCGTATAAGGCTACTCACAGTGGGGAGTATCATATACTAATATCATGCATAAATTACATAGGGGACAGAGGTAGTATGTGAGAGTGTATGGTGGGTCATGTGGTAAAATATACAACTACACAAAGAAAAAAGGACCGGAGGTGTCGCATGATGTCCGAGGAATATGGTGAGAATGGGAGGTGGGCCATGCAGTCACTGGGCTGCCATATTTTGTACTCCTCCGGTGTAAGAGTGGAGAAAGTTAGTTTTATCACAGAATAAATAAATAAATAAATAAGAGTGCAGGCGCTCTACGACGCTCTACCACCGCATTAATAGTGACCAATGTGCCGCCAATTCACATAGACCCGGTACAGTTATTGGACGGAAGAAGCAAACCATCACTCTATCTCTCTCATGAAGTATAGTATTCTTTTGGAAACCAACATTACGTTTTGTTTGATCGCGCCATCAAGAAAAACCAACATTTAAATCACGTCTGTCGCATTCGTGTCTCACCCTCCTCCGCGGCTCCACCCCACACGGTCACTCGACATGCCACTCACTGCAAACCAAGTATATGATAACTTTCCCACCTGCTTGTCAATGGATCGTGCCATGGAGTACTAGCACTAATGGAAGAGATTGACGAGGAGGGGGAGGACAGATAGTTGTAGCATGGACTCCGAAGAACTTTTTACATGCATGTTGTGGCCAGCCGTGGCGACCTTTGAACGTGGAGCAGTTGCATGCACCGGGAAGCGGCACGGGCGGTGCTCTCTCGGCCGGTGTGCCGCTTCAATGTCGGCGCCAGTGAGAGGTCGCATCCGCTCTGGCCGGGCATGAATGCGGCACTAACCATTTTAGGCGGGAAGCACGTGCGGGTGATGAAGAGGGTTGGGATTGGCCCTGGCGGTCAGGAGCTGGCGTGGCAGCGGTTCGGATGCCCGCAAACAAGATATGTTGTACGTAAACATTGCTGCGTATATAATTAATAATGTAAATAATGTGCCAGTTGGACAAATATGATTGGAGATGCAGATGGAATTTTACGTAAACACGGATATGCATGGCTATGTCTATGTGTGTGTGCGCAACGACTCTCGCGACTACTCGTACACACCATCGATGTATCGTACTCCCTACACACACACACTTAGTAGCGCCTCATTTTGTTCCTTGGACAGGAATATCATAGGAGTGGGAAATAATATGAAGTGAGATAAATGGATTATGATGTACAAGAAGAAATGTACACGCACTCACTCTGCCTTCGAGATACCTGCGAGTACACGATGGAGCGCATTTCTCCCGTGACCTCAAGAACAAAAGTAACTACTCACAAGTGATAAACATGCTCAAGATCATAGGGGTATTATATAGCATAATGGATCTGAACATATAATATTCCACCAAATAAACCTTATAGTAATCAACTACTAGATGTAATCAACACTACTAGTCACCCACAAGCACCAATCTATAGTTCCGATAACAAGATTGAACACAAGAGATGAACTAGGGTTTGAGATGAGATGGTGCTGTTGAAGATGTTGATGGAGATTGCCCTCCACAAGATGGGAAAGTTGTTGGTGATGATGATGACGATGATTTCCCCCTCCGAGAGGGAAAAAGTGCACCTGCCCAAGTTCCGCCTCGAGACGGAGGCGCTCCGTCCCAAAAGTCCTCCCCTCATTTTTTTCTAGGTCAAAATGACTTATATACCAGAAGATGGGCACCAGAGGTGGGCCTGGGTGAGCACAACCCACTAGGGCGCGCCTAGGCTCCCTAGTGCGCCCAGGTGGGTTGTTCCCACCTGGTGGGCCCCCTCTAGTACTTATTTGCTCCAATATTCTTCATATATTCCATAAAAATTCTCCAGACTGTTTGGAGTTGTGCATAATAGGTAGCCTGACGTAGCTTTTCCAGCTCCAGATCTCTAGCTGCCGGAATTCTCCCTCTTTGTGTGTACCTTGCATATTATGAGAGAAAAGGCATTAGAATTACTCCAAAAAGCATTATTATGGATAAAAACATCATAAAATAACAGTAGAAAAACATGGTGCAAAATGGACGTATCAAGCCCGTGGCTACAGTCGGCCTGTTTGTGGCCAGTTAACCCGTTGGGTTGTTTTCATAGCGTCATCAAATATGGCCTATTAACGGCCTGTTATGGCCGAGCCATAAAACAGACGATTTCCACTCTAGCCTGTCTACGGCCCATTTTGCGGACCGTTATTGGTCCGTGAATAGTATGGCCCATGTTTGGCGAAACGATTATACGGCCCATAGAAGGCCCGTTGATTAGACGGCCCGTAGAAGGCCCATGGATCCTACAGCCCGTAGAAGGCCCATGGACAATACGGCCCGTAGGTGGGCCATGGTTACTACAGAAGGTAGCAGGACCATGGTTACAACAGTCCGTGTGTTGCCATGTTATTGTGGCCTAGTTATAAAAATAGGTTATTGTGGCCACTAGAAAAATGCGGAAAAAGAAATGCAGCGACTACAAGCAAAAAACTAAACAAGATAATAAGGAAATAAATAAGTAGGCAACTAATGCTAGGCTATTAAGGCTATTACACATATTACATCCACTGGGCATCAAAGTTCGCCACCAGTGCAAATATAGGGAACAAAGCAACATATTACATACACTGGCCGTCTAAATTGGCCACCAGTGCAAATAAACGCGGCAACAAAACAAGTCCATAACTGGAACAACTACAGAAGAGCTCAAGAAACGTTATCCTAGGTATCCACCATGCTGGCAATAATCTTAGCAAGCTTATTAGCTTTGTCCTGTTTGGCGCTAAAATCTTCCAACGCTTGTTGTAACACCAGAAAGTATGCATCTGAATGCTCCTGGGACTTCCTCAATCATTCGGCTTCTTGTCGCAGCACAGCTAATTGATATCTTTCAGCTTGTAGTTGAGACTCAAGAAACCGAACCGATTCAGACTATGAGTATGAATAGCTTGTGCTAGCAGTAGTGGCCAGTAACTCGAACACTAAACCAAGATAGGACTTTGGGGTTGTCTCACTATGTTCAAGATAGTATTCCTTAGCTGTTTCATCAGCTTTGTTGGAGACCAACAAGGATGCCTCACTATCCTGAACCTTATTTACATTACTTCTTTACCATTTCTTAATAAGGCACCCTTACCCAATATTCTGTTAGCATTCTAAAATAAGAAACAAGCAGACACATAACAGGTTTAGCATGTACTAGTATGTGAAACTCATTTTGGTGAACCAGTTCATTAGTAAGGTGGACATGATTAAAATACCAAGTCTTCTATTGCCAAGTAGTACATAATAAAAGCATCAAACAAACAAATATCTATGTCCTATGGTCACTTCATTGTCTTGCCAGATCAAAATAGAGACACGGTTGAAATCATATCAGTTCAAGACAATGCAACACTGAAAGAATACAAAGCATGGGAAACTACATGGCACAACAAGATTTTAGATGGGTACCAGGTCTACATGTACAACAACACTATTGGCTCTATTGTGATGCTAGTAATGTGCATGATATGAGAAGTCAACTGTATACACAATTGAAATTGAAATCAAGAGAGCTATTTATAAGAGGAAACCTGTTAAAGAAACATCCGTAAACATACCTATTGTGCCATTGGAGTTTCGATTGGATCCTTTAATTTAAAAATAAGTTTGTATGATAAAATACAGTGATAAAAGATCAAAGCAGTATACATGATAGCATCAGAATCTTATATGAGAATAGTTGTTCTTCAGGTTTAAGCACTTGTTCTACATGAACAGAGTATAGTAAGACGCCGACATATAGTACTTAAAAAATAAAAAATGAGCTCATAGACCTTACCATATTCTTGGTTCGGGAACAGTACAGAACAAGGTATTCCCAGTCATCGTCCAGTAATGTGTCTTAGGAGAACGCAAGGGAATTTGATGAGTTTCTTTGCCAGTGAAGTACATTTTCTTCAGGTAATTCTGATATTGCCACCAAGCATTCTTCAAGATAGCAGAGGTATTAGCATAGGTTAACTCATCCTGGGTTTCCAAATCAGTCCTTCTCTATAGAGAAAAATGGGAATATTTGTTGTATTATAACCATCATGGAGGTAGAATGTATGGGACAAAGCAAATTAATTGCCATGAATAACATTACTTACACATAACTCCTGGACAACACCTACAACTGGCATTTTCCTTCATCTTCACTATAATATTTCCATGGTGGGAAGATACACACATAGGATTTAACAACATCAAATGCGATAGATGCTAAACTACGAATGGTTGGTTGTGCTTCCTCTGCAGGAATAGGAGTACTAACTGGTGGAGTTGGGGTTAGCCGTAGTAGTACTGGCACTTTGGGCACTGGAGATGCCTTACTAACTGCTCTTGTTTGGGAGCTCTATGGTGGAGATGGTGTTGTGTCAACAGGAACTGGGTTACTATCTGCTGGGGTTGGGGTTAGATCGGGTGAAGCTGGTTCTCTGTCCATCACAATAGGGGTACAATCTACGAGAGTCTAGGTTATGGGTGGTAGGAATTGTTCTCGTGCATGTACAATCGGGGTTCTATCTCCGCCAGGAGGTAGCACTGTTTTATTTGAACACGTGTTTTTACTCCGCTAGATACTTCCATCACGCGCTCCAATTCAAATGGCTGATAAACAAGAAACATAGTTAAATGTACAGACATTGTACGAGAGACATATGCAATAGATAGTGTGGAAAAAAGAGGGCATGAAATAGTTGACATGTATATTGTTTAACTAAAAAGGATAGCTTGACATAATTTCACATATATGATGTCTATCTAAAGTGGGTAGCATAGCATGACATAATTCAAAGATATGATGCCTAACTAAACAGGATGGCATAAGATAATTATATGATGTCTTTAGTATACAGGTTCGCATGACATAATTCACATACATGTCTAAGTAATCAGGATCAGATGATTTAATTCACATATGTGATTTGTATGCTAATCAGAGGGCATTCACATATATGATGTCTGAATTAAGAACATGTTGTTGAATATTGTGTATATGATGTCTAAACTATGCAATGCAAGACACCATAGGCATGATATGATCAGTATAACCGTGCCAAGTTAGAGCATACACCTCGGTGGGGGAATATGACTGGTCATCTGTATCTGAATCCATCTCTGAGGAGCTATCTGGACCCAGCAAGAGATCTACTTCGACAGGTAGCATTGTCTGCTCTGAAGACCTTGTTTTCACTCCAGATTTTTCCATCACCAACTCAAATGGATGATTCACACGAAGAGCAGTTTAATGTACAAACATTCTCGACAAATGGAAATGTAATGAAGAAAAGGATGGGCAAGATATCATTCGAATATATGATGCCTATTTAAACAGGATGGCATTGCATATTTCACATATATTACGGCTGGGTAAAAGAGATGAGACTGCATAATTCCCATATATGATATAGAAACTAAACAGGTGGCATTACATAACATTTCTAAACTAAGTAAATAAGACATATGATGTCGAAAGTAGGCACTTCAAGGTAACATATGCATGATATGACTAACATCATCATGCCAAGTTAGATAAAACACCTTGGGGGGTAAATAGGAGTGGTTAGCTGCGTCTGGATCCACCTTAGAACAGATATCTTCCTCTGGATTACAATCTGGAGAGGGGGGACGGTTTTCCATTGAACCCACCATGGAGCGATGTCTGCATGACATTGTATTGCCGTGCAAAAACTCTTTTCTTTTTATCTACATGTTCAACATCACTGTGTACATTATCTGTCATGCATACAAAAAAAAATAGTGAGATTGTGTAAGGAGAGCATGCAGAAATCTAGAGTGATGGTAACAACCAGTGGATGGATCCAAAAATAATGATAGCAAGCTGATGATAGCTTTAATTTAATAAAAAGACAGATGATCATTGCTTTACTATTTGTGTCCCACCCAAGATGAACAACATAGGCATACCCTAGGTGAACCAGCCAATAGACATAGATACTATTCATTGCTGCCTTGATATGTGCCCCACAAGTAATTTTAAACTCAATTTTGAAAATTAATTTGGATCTGACTTGGAGTCTAAGAGGTGAACAGGATGATAAAGTAGTAGGTAATATTAAGAAATGCATAACATAAGCAGAAACAAAAGAGTGTGACCTCTCTTATGGACCCGTGTACTCCTCAGGTTCATCTCCTGAGTCGATGATGGTGATGCCATTGCGGTGGGTGCCGGCAGCAGGGAAGGAGATCTGAGGCGGTGAAAGATGGTCATGAGTCGTGATGTCTGCTTTGGTGGATGTTTCTGCCGATGGATCAGCTCAGGTGAGGTGGATGATGTCGCAGCAGGAGCAGGACAAACCACACAAAGTTTTCTTCGACACCTACCAGTAACTGAAGTAATTTTGTAAGGGGTTCTTTGGCTTGCAGGATTGTAAAAATGCAAGGATAGGAAAAACACCGGAATATGATAAGAATGCATGTGGGAAATAGAGCATTTGTAAACACATGATTTCTGTCAACTTGGGTGTTTGGTTCACATGAATTGGAAGAGCAGAGTAATGCAAAGAAACATGGCCAAATTAAAGTGAAACCATATGAAAGCGTGTACAGTTAGAATGTTATTCTGCCACTAATGCACTTGGTCTTGATTCCAAGAATAGGATTTTGAAAAGTAGGTCCACGTGGATGTTTTGCTCCATTCCTTTCAACAAAATGCATGAATAAATGAATAGTAGAGTGCCATAGGAAAATTTCCTATTGCTATATTTTTCCTTCAGTTTTTCCTTTGAACCAAAATAGCCCTAATGAATCGACATGAATGTAGAGTCATAAGTGATGCGACAAGTGTACAACCTCTTTACCGTAGCCGTGTCGACCTCGTCATCATTGGATTGGTTGATGAAGAAGTTGAGGCAAAGATGGTTGTCGGAGGTGTGGAGGAAGATCTGAGGAATCTGTGGTTGGCGTCCAGGGCACTGCTTTGTTGTGATGTATGGTTCTGTCATTGGAGCAGCTCCGGCGAGCCGTAAGATGCTACCTCTTGAGCTTGCGTTAGTTTTTCCCTTGAAGAGGAAAGGGTGATGCTGCAAAGGAGCATATGTATTTCCCTCAGTTTTGAGAACCAATGTATCAATCCAGTAGGAGAATACCCAACCAGCAACCGAATACCTGCACAAACAAACACCAACTTGCAACCAACACGACAAAGGAGTTGTCAATCCCGTCATGGTTATTCGCCAAGTGAGATCTGATAGAGATGGATAAACAGTAAAGTAATATTTATGGTATTTTTGGTTTATGGAACGGAAAGTAAAAGATTGCAAAGTAAGGAAACAGCGACAGAAATTGGCAAGTTGACGGAAAACTAATATGATGTAAAATAGACCCGAGGGCCATAGGTTTCAGTAGTGGCTTCTCTCAAGATAGAAATTATTACAATGGGTGAACAAATTACTGCCGAGCAATTGATAGAAAAGCACAAAGTTATGACGATATCTAAGGCAATGATCATGAATATAGACATCACGTCCGTGTCAAGTAGATTGAAACGATTCTGCCTGTACTACTATTACTCCACACATCGATCGCTATCCAGCATGCTTCTAAAGTATTAAGTTCATAAGAACAGAGTAACGCATTAAGCAAGATGACATGATGTAGAAGAATTAACTCAAGCAATATGATGAAAAAACCATCTTTTTATCCTCGATGGAAACAATACAATACTTTCCTTGCTGCCCCTACTGTCACTAGGAAAGGACACCGCAAGATTGAACCCAAAGCTAAGCACTTCTCCCATTGCAAGAAAAACCAATCTAGTTGGCCAAACCAAATCGATAGTTCGAAGAGACTTGCAAAGATATCAAATCATGCATATAAGAATTCAAAGGAGAGTCAATTAATATTCATAGCTGATCATAAATCAACAATTCATCGGATCTCAGCAAACACACCGCAAAAGAGTATTACGTCGAATAGATCTCCAAGAACATTGAGGAGGACTTTGTATTGAGATTAAAAGAGAGAGAAGAAGCCATCTAGCTATTAGCTATGGACCTGTAGGTCTGAAGTAAACTACTCACGCTTCATTTGAAAGGCAATGGTGTTGATGTAGAAGCCCTCCGTGATCGATTCCCCCTCCGGCAGGATACCGGAAACGTCCCCAAGATGGGATCTCACTGGTACAGAAGGTTGCGGCGGTGGAAAAGTGGTAGTGGTTTCGAGGCTCTCCTAGATGTTTTTGGGGTATAAGAGTATATATAGGAGGAAGAATTAGGTCAGGGGAGCTACGAGGGGCCCACAAGATCGGGGGGCGTGCCCCACCCCCTGGGCGCGCCCGCACCCTTGTGGCCGCCTCGAGGCTCCTCTGACTTGCACTCCATGTCTCCTGGGTGTCTTCTGGTCCAAGAAAAATCATCGTAAAAGTTTAATTCTGGTTGGATTCCGTTTGGTATTCCTTTTCTATGAAACTCTGAAACAAGGAAAAAACAGAAACTGGCACTGGGCTCTAGGTTAATAGGTTAGTCCCAAAATCATATAAAATAGCATATTAATGCATATAAAAGATCCAAAACAGATAATATAATAGCATGGAACAATAAAAAATTATAGATATGTTGGAGACTTATCAAGCATCCCCAAGCTTAATTCCTACTCGTCCTCGAGTAGGTAAATGATAAAATAGAATTTTTGATGTGGAATGCTACATAACATATTTATCCATGTAATTCTCTTTATTGTGGCATGAATGTTCAGATCCGTAAGATTCAAAACAGAAGTTTAATACTAACATAAGAACAATAATACTTCAAGCATACTAATATAATTATGTCTTCTCAAAATAACACGCCCAAAGAAAGCTTATCCCTACAAAATCATACAGTCTGGCTATGCTCCATCTTCATCACACAAAATATTTAAATCATGCACAACCCCGATGACAAGCCAAGCAATTGTTTCATACTTTTGATGTTCTCAAACTTTTTCAACTTTCATGCAATACATTAGCGTGAGCCATGGACATAGCACTATAGGTGGAATAGATGGTGGTTGTGGAGAAGACAAAAAGAAGGAGATAGACTCACATCAACTAGGCATATCAATGGGCTACGAAGATGCCCATTAATAGATATCAATGTGAGTGAGTAGGGATTGCCATGCAATGGATGCACTAGAGCTATAAGTTTATGAAAGCTCAAAAAGAAAACTAAGTGGGTGCGGATCTAACTTGCTTGCTCACAAGACCTAGGGCAATTTGAGGAAGCCCATCGTTGGAATATACAAGCCAAGTTCTATACTGTAAAATTCCCACTAGTATATGAAATTGATACCATAGGAGACTCTTTATCATGAAGATCCTGGTGCTACTTTGAAGCACAAGTGTCGTAAAAAGGATAGTAACATTGTCCCTTCTCTCTTTTTCTCTCATTTTTTTATTTGGGCCTTCTCTCATTTTTTGGGCTTCTCTTTTTTTGTCCGGAGTCTCATCCCGACTTGTGGTGGAATCATAGTCTCCATCATCCTTTCCTCACATGGGACAATGCTCTAACAATGAAGATCATCACACTTTTATTTACTTACAACTCAAGAATTACAACTCGATACTTAGAACAAAATATGACTCTATGTGAATGCCTCCGGCGGTGTACCGGGATGTGCAATGAATCAAGAGCGACATGTATAAAATGATGAACGGTGGCTTTGCCACAAATACGATGTCAACTACATGATCATGCAAAGCAATATGACAATGATGGAGTGTGTCATAATAAACGGAACGGTGGAAAGTTGCATGGCAATATATCTCGGAATGGCTATGGAAATGCCATAGTAGGTAGGTATGGTGGCTGTTTTGAGGAAGGATAGTGGTGGGTTTATGGTACCGACAAAAGTTGCGCGGTACTAGAGAAGCTAGCAATGGCGGAAGGTGAGAGTGCGTATAATCCATGGACTCAGCATTAGTCATAAAGAAGTCACATACTTATTGCAAAAATCTATTAGTCATCAAAACAAAGTACTACGCGCATGCTCCTAGGGGGGTAGATTGGTAGGAAAAGACCATCGCTCGTCCCCGACTGCCACTCATAAGGAAGACAATCAAAAAATAAATCATGCTCCAGCTTCATCACATAATGGTTCACCATACGTGCATGCTACGGGACTCACAAACTTTAACATAAGCATTTCTCAAATTCACAAATACTTACTAGCATGAATCTAATATCACCATCTTCATATCTCAAAACAATCATAAGGAATCAAACATCTCATAGTATTCAATGCACTTTATATGACAGTTTTTATTATATCCCTCTTGGATGCCTATCATATTAGGACTAATTTTATAACCAAAGAAAATTACCATGCTGTTTAGAGACACTCAAAATAATATAAGTGAAGTACGAGAGTTCATCAATTTTTATAAAATAAAACAACCACCGTGCTCCAAAAAGATACAAGTGAAGCACTAGAGCAAATTTTTGCCTAGCTCAAAAGATATAAGTGAAGCACATAGAGTATTCTAATAAATCACGATTCTTGCGTGTCTCTCTCAAAAGGTGTGTACACCAAGGATGATTGTGGCAAAATAAAAAGCAAAGACTCAAATCATACAAGATGCTCCAAGCAGAATGCATATCATGTGGTGAATAAAAATATAGCCTCAAGTAAAGTTACCGATAGACGAAGACGAAAGAGGGGATTCCTTCCCAGGGCATCCCCAAGCTTCGAATTTTTGAAATCCTTGAATATTACCTTGGGGTGCCTTGGGAATCCCCAAGCTTAGGCTCTTGCCACTCCTTATTCCATAGTCCATCAAATCCTTACCCAAAACTCGAAAACTTCACAACCCACAAGTCCAATAGAAAATCTCGTTAGCTACGTTAGTATAAGAAAATAAATCACCACTTTGGGTACTGTTGTGAACTCATTCTTTATTTATATTGGTGTAATATCTACTGTATTCCAACTTTTCCATGGTTCATACCCCCCCCCCCGATACTAGCCATAGATGCATCAAAATAAGCAAACAACACGCGAAAAACAGAACCTGTCATAAACAGAACAATCTATAGCAATCTAGATATTTATAATACTTCTGTAACTCCAAAAATCCTGAGAAATTAGCTAGTACTAGATAATTTCTTTATAAATCATCTGCAAAAATACTAAGTATTTTATCGTTCTTCTATAAAAAATTAAAACTAATCTCCTAGGCCCAAAAGTTTCTGTTTTTCAGCGGGATCAAATCATCTATCACCGTAAGCTATCCCAAAGGTCTTACTTGGCACAAACACTAATTAAGACATAAGACCACATCTAACTAGAGGCTAGATGAAATATTTAATGGAAAACAACAAGTAAAAAATTGGTTGTCTACCAACAAGCACTTTTCTTTAAAGCCATTAAGCTAGGCATCGATAATTTTAATGATGCGCACATGAAAGACAAGAATTGAAGAACAAAGAGAGCATCATATAGCATGTGAAAAACACATCTAAGTCTATCAAACTTCCTATGCATAGGAATTTTATAATTAAACAATTTATCAAGGCAAGCAAAAATTAGCATATGCGAGGAAGAAGAAAGAGACGACAGCAATCTCAACATGAAGAGAGGTAATTTAGTAACATGAAAATTTCTACAACCATATTTTCCTCTCTCATAATAATTACATGGAGTATCATAAGAAAATTCAACAATATATCTATCACATAAAATAATCTCTTTATGAACCACATGTATGCAAAGTTGACACTATTCCAAAATAGTGGGATTATCATAAAATAAAGTCATGACCTCTCCGAACCCACTTTTATCAAAAACTTCAGAAGATTGAACATTATCCAAATATGTGGGATCTAAAGTTGACACTCTTACAAACCCACTTTCAATATTACTGCAAACATTATTATCAATCTCATATTCATCATGGTGCTTAAATAAATTTTCAAGATCATAAGAAGAATCACCCCAATCATGATTATTGCAACAAGTAGTGGACATAGCAAAACTAGCATCCCCAAGCTTAGGGTTTTGCATATTATTAGCACAATTAACATTAATATAATTAATAATAACATCATTGCAACCATGCTTTTTATTCAAAGATCTATCGTGAATCACTTCATAAAGTACTTCATCACAATTTTCAGATTCACAAATTTCAAGCAAAACTTCATAAAGTTAATCTAGTGCACAAAACTAACAAGCAATTGGTCATCATAATTGGATCTCTTAAAAAGATTGGCATGCAGATGAGGATCCATAAATCTTACGTTCTCTGATTTTTAATAAATACACAATTATTGCAACCAAACGAGCAAACGAGCCAAATAATACATCAAGGCAGATGAAAAGACGAACGGGAGAAGGGCGAAGAGAAGGAAAATCTTTTTGAAAATTGTTTTAGAAGTGGGGGAGAGGAAACCAAGAGGCGAATAGGAAATAATGTAATGCGAGAGATGAGAGTTTATGATGAGTACTTGGTATGTCTTGGCTTGGTGTAGATCTCAATGGCAACAACGCCAGAAATCCTTCTTGCTACCTCTTGAGCTTGCGTTGTTTTTTCCCTTGAAGAGGAAAGGGTGATGCAGCAAAGGAGCATAAGTATTTCCCTCAGTTTTGAGATCCAAGGTATCAATCCAGTCGGAGACTACGCAACAAGCCACCGAATACCTGCACAAACACACACCAACTTGCAACCAACGCGACGAAAGGGGTTGTCAACCCCTTCATGGTTATTTGCCAAGTGAGATTTGATAGAGATGGATAAACAGTAAAGTAATATTTGTGGTACTTTTGGTTTATGGAACGGAAAGTAAAAGACTGCAAAGTAAGGAAACGACAACATGAATTGGCAAGTCGACGAAAAACTAATATGATGTAAAATAGACCTGGAGGCCATAGGTTTCACTAGTGGCTTCTCTCAAGATAGAAATTATTATGGTGGGTGAAAAAATTACTACCAAGCAATTGATAGAAAAGCGCAAAGTTATGACGATATCTACGGCAATGATCATGAATATAGGCATCACGTCCGGGTCAAGTAGATCAAAACGATTCTGCATCTACTACTATTACTCGATACGTCGACCGCTATCCAGCATGCATCTAGAGTATTAAGCTCATAAGAAAAGAGTAACGCATTAAGCACGATGACATGATGTAGAGGAATTAACTCAAGCTATATGATGAAAAATACTCATGCTTCATCAGAGAGGCAATGGTTTTGATGTAGAAGCCCTCCGTGATCGATTCCCCCTCTGACAGGATACCGGAAAAGGCCCCAAGATGGGATCTCACGGGTACATAATGTTACGGCGGTGGAAAAGTGGTTTCGTGGCTCTCCTAGATGTTTTTGGGGTATAAGAGTATATATAGGTGGAAGAATTAGGTTAGTGGAGCTATGAGGGGCCCACAAGGTCGGGGGCGCGCCCTCCACCCTTGTGGCCGCCTCGAGGCTCCTCTGACTTGCAATCCAAGTCTCCTGGGTGTCTTCTGGTACAAGAAAAATCATCGCGAATGTTTTATTCCGTTTGGACTCCGTTTGGTATTCCTTTTCTGCCAAACTCTAAAACAAGCATAAAACAAAAACTGGCACTAGGCTCTAGGTTAGTAGGTTAGTCCCAAAAATCATATAAAATAGCATATTAATGCATATAAAACATCCAAAACAGATAATATAATAGCATGGAACAATAAAAAATTATAGATACGATGGAGATGTATCATAAGACGTCGAGGCTGAAGCAGTACAAGATGTACATCGTTTATCTCAAGTGGGATTCTAATAGCATCTCCAATAGATGATGTAATTACCAAAAAGTGATAGATGTAAAATTTAGATCACCAAAAAACACCTGACTACAACAGAAGAGGTAAAAATGGTTGACTCTGAACTTAACTGTCAAAACTGAAATTTACTGTGGAATCAGAATGTTACTGTCAAAATTGAATGCACTGGTAGCAGAGAGGCACTTCACATGTAGTTTAGGCTGCTCGAGCACTAGTAGTAGAGAAACAGTGATCTAAATCAGCAGGCGATTGACGGGGAGATAGTAGCAGATAGCAGTCGGAGTAGCAACGCCTAGAGGAGCAGCGCGAACTAGAGCCAGAGCAGCAACTCGTGTAGCTACATCAACCCGTGTACCAGCATCAGCAGCACGAGTGATGGGAGAATAGAGCAGTAGCGCAAGTGAGCAAGCGAGAGCTGGAGTAGCAGCAGCAGCGCGAGCGAGAGAGAGCTAGAGCAGTAGCAGATTCGGCTGGTATGGCCGCCTCCGCCGAAGGGGCCTCGCACTAGGTGAGAGCCGCCATGGAGATGTCACCCGCGGCGTCGGCTTCGAGGTAGCCACGCCATGGGGGTGCGGGATGGAGCACCATCGGCGCCAGGAGGTTGAGTTAAGGAGAAGGTGCGACGCAATGAGTGTACAACCTAATTGGTGGGCCAAGTAGGCCTCTGCTTCGTCTGACGAGTCGGTAGGATGCTACGGTTCCGGTGGAGCAGGTTAAGGCGGCGCTGTGGGGATGGAGCAGCCGCGATAGACAAGGCGATCATCGAAGCAGATCCTTGGAGGTGGAGGTCGGGCAGCTAAACCGGCGGGACGATGAGATCGACGACGGATCCTCATCCGGGAGGTGGATGGGGGACGTCGAGTTGTTGCGGTGGACGACGTTGTCAGGGAAGAGGCTTCGGCCGGGTAGCGGTGAGGTGGCGGACGGAGGAGGGTGGGGTTTCACGGTTGGAGCAGAGAGGTTATGGCGGCCCCTGGGATTTCGAATGGAGAAAAGGAGGTGCAATGAGAGGGAGGGACCATGACTTAGGGACGCGTTTGTCAAAAATGTAGGGTGTGTTACAAAAGTACCCCAACCAATTTGAACTAGCGGCCCTTTCGGCTCAGGGTTAGAAGGGGGATTTTGTGTGTCGGGATTTGGCAGCTGGAGGGAGTTTTCACGCGCGTTGTAATTTTGGGATAGCAAGGCGCGGGTTGTGAAGGCGCGAGTTTTGGGAGCACGATATCTAAATTTTCAAGATATAACAAGGCGCGGGTTGAATTTTAGGGACAAGCCTAATATGTAATACTGTACTCCCTCTGTAAACTAATATAAAAGCGTTTAAATTACTATTTTGGTGATTTAAACACTCTTATATCATTTTATAGAGGGAGTACATACCAAATCAATTCACACTTACCTCAACAAAAAAACAACAAAAAAAACTATTCACACTAGACAAAGAGAGAGTCTTGTCCCGTTTAACTGTACAAATGATATTCAAAGCTATGAATCCATTTTATGTCCAATTAAATTTTTTGATGGCTGTAAAATGCATGTAACCTACTCATATGAACATTTTAGTGCATAAATGTCTATACTACCGCTGCAACTCGAACTAAATTTGAATTTGTTTCTCTATTTGAATAAGAATCTACAATCATGATTGTTGGCAACTTAAACCATCATTTGTGTATTATCTTAACAACACATCACATGATTACTATAGAGGTAGATATGAACTATGTGTACTATATGAACTTGAATTCAAATTTTTGAATACACTTGATGTTGATTCCAAATAATAGTACATTTGATGTACTAACTAGATCTTCATAATCTAAACCATGTTCCATACGTATACCGTCTTTATCAGACAAAGTATAATGCCCCACCCCCTACATTATGACAAGTATTTAGCCCTGAGCTGCAAAAGCCACACATTATCACAAATTATAATCAATGTTCTATATATATTATATGTAGTACTAGCAAGATGTCCATGCGTTGCACAGAACATCAAGATGCATTTGTTTGAGTAGTTTATCTTGTGGGAGAAAATGTGGAGAGGGGTGTGGGTATATTTTTGCAAAATTTCCATAGTTTCCTTCCTATCTATCAGATATAAATCAGAGGACCTATATTGCAGGATGGCAGGCACACCATCATCACCAACTCTGTTATATATAACTAGCAAGATGCCCATGCATTGCACGGAACATCAAGATGCATTTTTTTACAAAACATCTGTTGTGATTAACCCATGCAGGATTAATCCCATGTGTAAAAACTAATGATATCTCGAGAATTTTATCGGAAAAATGGTATCTGGAAAATTTCATCAAAAAAATGATATCTCGGTAAAGATGAGAGATAAGGTGAGGAGGAGTGGGGCATGGTGGTGACTGGTGGTCGGACTAGGCCGAGGCTATGGGGATGGACGGCGCCGGCAGCGGCCACCATGCCAGATTGTTCTAGAGACTTCCTTTTTTAATTTCTCAGCAATGAGGTTGTGGGAGATAAGTATGAACGAGGCAAGGCCTTATCTATAAATGTGGAGAGAGGTGCAGGTATCTTTTGTAAAATTGTCATAGTTTGCTTTCTATCTGTCAAATATAGATCGGACGGTGCATATTACAAGATGGCAGGCACACCATCATCACCGACTCGGATTTTTATATGAGTAGAGAAATATATTATATGTAGTATAACATGTTCATAACCACACCATGTGTATCACCGTTATATATATATATTCACACATGCGTCGGTTTGAAACACTATGATAAATTCTTCAAACATCTGAATACACTTTTATAATGAATTATGATCTCTATTCATGTTTTACATCCACACAATCCTCTTACCTTTGTAGCTAGCACTAACTTTCTCTCATGCATGCACACGTCCGCCTCCCTCTCACCCTCCCTCAGCATTCTCTAGCTCCATTGCGCAAATTCGTCTTTTCACTGTAGGTCGTTCACCCGCAGTGTGTGTAGGCCCCCCAGGTCCTTCTTTCCGACACACACCGATCGATAAGCCTCTAGCCAGGTGTGCCTACCACAAACACAAGATTTCCCTCTTCTCTTCTCATCGCCCATGCCTCACTCCCGCCCCTCTTTTCATCGATCTCGTACTCGCACACTCCTTCCCCCTTGATATAGTATGCCTCACACACCACCTCCTAGCTGTGCATCCCTGTCTCTCTATCGTTCTCTCTGGGCCTTATTTTCTTCTAACACATACATGCATGTATGCCGATCGATCTCCCTGCATATACCTAGCTAGGTAGACTTTAACTATTTTTCCCCATGCATCGATCGATGTACCTCACAAGTTATCTCTCCTTTCTCCAACAAAGGATGATTGATCTTCCTATCTAGTTACGTTTGCTTACCACCACATCGTCCCCCCTCATCATTCATGCATGCCTCCTGACCCGTCTCTCACATGCAGGTGCACAGACAGGTAGGCATCCCCTCTCTTATTAATATTGTAGGTGTGCCCTCCGTTTGTCTAGCAAGCCTCTCCCACCATTTGTGAGAAGCAACTCCACCACCAACCCCTCTGACGCTCTAGCTCTGTCTCTCTTCCAACATTATTCATCTCCTACACATATGCATGGATGCCGAACGATCTCCCTCAATACATAAAATAGGTTTCTCTCCTCCTCCACACATATACCAGCCATTCTACCTCTATAGTTAGGTCTCTGCCCCCACCCCCACACACACTAATAGCCGTGCGTTGTAGTTAGGTATCCATGCCATAGAGACAAACTGCATCTGTCCCCTCTCACGTTCAGGCAGGCTAGCCACCCTATATCATTGATGTGGGCACACACAAATTCGATGGCACTCTTTATCAATCGCGCGCGCACACACATAGACACACACACATCATCCCTCTCTTTGATTCAATGGATACCTAACGCTGATGATACCTCCCCTCTCTTCTCATGGATCGCCCCCTCTATATATATGATATATCCAAGACTCTGTTTCACACACATTGCCTATGTTACATTTTTTGATTGAAATATCATGGACACATATTCCCTGTCTATCTCTCACGCTCCCCAAAAAAACACTCACAACCCACACACTATGTCTCTCTATGTTTGTATATCTCTCACACAAAACCACGTAGGTGGTGTACGTACACAAAGAGAATAGGTGCACATACTCACGCTTCATGCCCAGCCACACCCGCACGGGTACACAGTGGAGCTCATTTCTGTACGAAATGGAAGCCCGCGTGCTAATTTGAGCGTGTGTAGAGGTTGTTTACCTATGGAGGTCGTGTACCACGCGTGCACGAAATAAATTTCGACTTGATGCGTTGGCGCGTTATTTTTAAATAAAGTTATATCGCTCAATGGCACGTACACAGAATATAAAACGATTTTTATGGAGAAAAAGGTAGTCTGCTCCACTATATACAATGGAGCCTGCTTGTCGGGGTTTGTCTCTCTTTAGAGTATCTCACACAAGGCGGCGGTGGCCTCTCTCTCTCACCGTTGGTCACTAATCCTACTGCATCCCGTCCGCCGGCGGAAAGGGAGGATGTGCATTGTTTCTCTGTTCGACGGTGCCGAGGTAGCACGTCACGATCTGCGGTACCCACCGTTCTCTTTGACCAAGCTCTGACACGGTAGGTCCTACGCCACTTGCTCGCTGCCGCAGTATGGGTAGATCCCACCCGCCTCCGCCCTCCTAGTTATATCTCAATGACCCCCAGGTATCCCCTTCAGCCTTGCTCCACTGGCCATCTTCCCACGTCACTGCATGTGGAAAATATTGCATGTGGATCTTCCCTAGTTCTTTGCCCAAAATGTAGCTCGTCCGGCGTACTTTCCATATTGCAATCTCGTCCTCACACTATTTTGGATAAACACAACCATGCTGTTATCTTCCCTTAGGACAAGGAATATGCTACTTTTTTGTTGCCGTATGTGTCATCAACTGTTATTGGCCAGTAATTGTTTCCTTTCTACCTATTCTTTGCAAACAGGGCTATCCATTTCACCTCGTTGCTATTGCGACCTTTTAGTGAGCTGCATAAATCACTTTTTCTTAAGAGTGTTTTATGCAGTTGTGCTAAAATGTCACAAGGGCAATGTCTCTACATTTCAGTCCGACTGCACAAAGGGAGATTGGTTTTGCTCTATCCTCCTCATCCAGCTCCGAGCCTAATCTTCTCCAACTATTGCTTAATCTTCTCCAACTAGTTAGTCTTAAGAGAGACCACAAAGGTGATCATCTTCTATTTGTGTGTATATTGTTTCATAAACAATCCTCTATTATTGTAATCACACTTAATATCTTTGGAACAGGGACGCTCAGCTCTATTTTAGTGGAACTGCACAAAATGATCAGAAAGTTGCATGCTCCTGAAAGCTAATTTTTCCCAACATGCCTTGTTGATTTAGACAGAGCTAGGGGAAAGTTGCTGCCAATGAAAGCATGGATCAATTTTAATTTAACACCTTCTCACAACTTTGTCTTCAGTTGTGATGTAAATATTTAGCTCTGATATGCTAATCATTGAGATGCATTAGCAAGGAAGTTAGTTTTTTTAATTTTTCCGAAAGAGCATGGATGGCAAGACACACGAAACAAAAGCTGAAATCTTAGAGCATTGCACAATTTCATGGCCCTGCAAAATTATTTGTATAGTATGTCAATTATGTAAACAAATGTTGGAAGCTTGATAGCATTGCTAGAAACCTCTTCCGCATCCGGGTCCATATGCCATGCACAAAATTATACTCCCTCCGTTCCAAAATATTTATCTTTTTAGAAATTTCAAATGGACATATTTTAGAGTGTAGATTTAGTCATTTTGCTTCGTATGTATTCACTCGTTGAAATCTCTAGAAAGACAAAATTTAAGAACAAAGAGAGTAGTACCAAGCCAAATGGGAGACTCAGCCCGATCGTTGCGCCGCACTAATAGTGAGTAATGAGCAGTCAAATCATAAGCCCCACCTTTCCCACAGTAAGTTGCTCGGAAGAAGCAACCATCAATACGCTCTTCTTTGAATCCGCTCATATTACTCCCTCCGTCACTGTTTATAAAGCGCGCTACAACAATCTCTGGGACCAAGGCGACTAGCGATCGGCCTGAAAATAGCATTGGTAGTTATAGTACGGCGTCTATTACTAGAGGAAATAATACGTACACACATGCATGTAGTGCTTCCACCCCAGGTACACACATGCTGCACTTACTCCACTCCGCGTACACACCTACGTTGAGAGAAAATTGTGGACTTGATTGCGATTACCACGCCCTATTTAATTTAGCATTAAACCAAATGCGTCTAAAATCTCTCTGGTGGTGGAAATGCATGGAGAGAAATGCATGAGAATGAAGCGCGCCCAATAAACTGTGATGGAGGGAGTAGTATGAAGGTGCAAAACCAAGTATGCGTATGGCCAGTCGGTCAACGCACTTCCTCTTAGCATATCGCTGACATGTGGGACCAGAGTGTGAGCAAACCGATCTCAATTGACGGCAAAATGGCCAACCCGCTGTTCCTTGAGAGACGAGGAGTGAGAACACATAGATGGGCTCGCATAGAGGCCAAGATATATTTGAGCATGGTTGATCAATATCATTACATGTTCGATGTTTTTAATAGTACTATTGGGCTGTCGTTTTCCGCACTTCTCCTGAATATATGTGTACTTTATCAGAGATTAAAATAAAATAAGAGTACAAATGCTCCACCATGTGATTCTTAGTACCTATATACGTCCCCTCCCAATGCTCCACATTGTATATGTGCTAAGCCTTCCACGTAGGCAAATTTTTTGATGTGGCAAGTTATTTAAGAGGAGAGAGATGGGTGTGGTGACCCCAGCAAGAAATAATGCTAAGCGTGTGAACCTAGGAAAACATTTAAATGAAGGAAGCCCACCAATACATGAAGAGCTTTAGTTGCTAAATCATTAAATGAAGCAAGTTTAGCTACCATAAGCTAATCACCTATGTATTGGGGTGTATAGTTGCTAAGCTATTTAATGTGCTTAGAATCTCATATAAGCACCCATGCATTGGCAGCAGCCTACTAGTAGTTGTACTACTCGTACTACTAAACCTTGCTCTTGGCTCTTCGCCTCTTTGGGAAGTCGAATAATGATGGTACTACAGTGTATGCCTCTAGAAATCTAACATCGAATGAACTGCTGCACGTCCACCGCCTGGGCGATGGTAGGTTGCATTAGTCAAAAGCTTCTCGTTGTCCAGCGAGCCACCAGGGTTGAGGTAGACGGAGAGGGCATAAGAGAGCTTCACCTTGTCCTACAAACTTCTCCTCATTCTGCGAGTTGACGGGACACACCAAAAAGTAGTGTTATTCCATACTCTCTCCTTTCTGGTTAACATGGCTTAATCTTTTTTGCGGGTAAATGAGAGAGCTTTATTCATATATAAGCATTCTTAGGACGATCAGCCAAGAGACTGGTCACTAGGAAGCGAGGTACCCCACAAGAAAATAAGAAGGAAGTGAGGTGTTTCATCAAGCCAGCTCTTGGTCACATTCAAAATGCAGTAAGCACGGTTCGCACAAAGATGCACTGCAAGGTTTGCTGGCCCGTTTACATGCTGAATAACAAAAAACAGAAAATAATACCAAGTGCTCCTATTTCTAAGAGGATAGGAGCCAAAATTAAGCGAGAATTTTGGTGAGTGTTCCATGCAATCAACTTCCATTATCACATGCGAGAACCCTCGACTGTTGGAGATTGCTTTAACACAAATTAAAATAAAATAAGAGTGCAGACGCTCCACCATCCGGTTCCTAGTAGTACATACCTGTATAGTAGTACTAGTAGTACTACGTAGTACTAGTACTTGGAGTAGTAAACTTTGCGCTTGGTTGTTCGCCTCTTCGGGAAGTCGAACAATAATTGTACTAGTACAGTGTATGCTTCTGGCAATTTGACACCGAATTAACTATTGCACGTCCACCGCTTGAGCGAGGGAGAGCTTGCATTAGTCAAAAGTTTCTCCTTGTCCTAGGAGCCAGCACGCACAAGCTTCTCCCGTCCTACAAGCTTCTCCTTGTTCGGCAAGTTGACAGGACACAACAAAGTAATGCTAGTCCATACTGCCTCCTTTTCGGTTAATATGGATTCATTTGAAACATGATAAATACACTGTCTGTCACTGTATATTTGTAAAAATGCAGTCAGTGGACTTCATAATATGCTCATTGCGGACAATATATACATTTTCCGGTGTTTAAACAATCACTAGCTCACCTTGGGTGAGTATGTGTGTGCATGCATGTGTAGGTTGAGCACTTGAGTGTGACCATGTGTGTTCTGTTGTGTTCTCGGACATGCATGCATTAGGGTGTCGCGCGCGTTTTTTGCATCCATGTGTACGTGTGACTATTACATGCATGCACGAGGTTGTAGTCCCTCACATTCACATGTTCATAAGTCAATGCTTTGTCAAAATGTTGCATGCAAGGTTTAATCATTTGTTGTTCATGCATGCATTCCCGATATTAATACGTTGGTAAAGACGATTTCTTGAGGAAAACGAGCCCATGAATTGAGCATAAAGGGGACCAATAAGCCAGGATGGAGGGAGTACTAGTAGTGAACCGCAAGGAGGGAGTAGGTACTAGTAGTACTACGTAACAATGTGCAGTAAAAAAATTCCTCTATGCCCATCCTGTCTATGTGTCATGCAAGAAAATAGAGATAATTACAAGTGAGACTCAGGAACGGTCATACACGTAGGGGGGTACGTGTAGGGGCCACTCAGGAGCAGTCAAATCACATAGTAAGTTAGTCAGAAGACGCAACCATCATTTCACTCTTCAATGACACGTACGCAATATAAAACAGTTGATATGGAGAGAAAAAGAAAACCAGTCCGCTATATATACACTAGCAGGAGCCTAAGCTACAAGCCTGCTTGCTTGGGTTGCTCTATTCATAAGCATAGGATGACGGTGGCCACACCACTGGTCACAGATCCGGCCTGATCCCGCCGGTGGGGGAAGGGCACAATGTTCTGCATAGACACGGTCGACAGCGGCGAGGGAGAAAACCCACTGTCGGTGCATCCCGATCGGGGGTCCCCACGATATGGGCTGTTGCCGCCTCCCAACCGCCCTTCAAGCTACAACCCAACGTCCCAAGTACAACTTCCTTTTGGAGTCGGCTTGCTCCACTGCCGCAGCTCCCCACGTAGCTCCATCTCCATGTGGATCTTTCGCTACTTCTACTAGCTTCTATTTGTAATGAGTTTATGTCTCATGAACTAGTGCCAGTACTGTTATTCTAATCACACTTCTTCAATATCTTTTCCAACAGGGATGCTCAGCTCGATTTTAGTGGAACTACACAAAATCATCGTATGGTCCGAGGGTGCTAGCCATCTTTCCTTCGACGGGTTCTACCTAGCCAAGAAATTAAATCCTGTTTAGGGTTTAGGTCATAGTGACCCCATCAATAATTTTTTAGTACACTCTCTCACAACTTTTGTCTTTAGTTGTGAAGTAAATATTGGCTATGATCTATGAATTATTGAGATGCATCAATATGCGTGTTAGTTTGCCTTTGTATTTTATGGAATGTTGTAATGGGGCAACCTTGGAGTCAGGATACATACATGAAACAAAATCATAAAGCTTCATACTCCCTCCGGTCCTTTTTTGTATGCGTATAAGGCTACTCACAGTGGGGAGTATCATATACTAATATCATGCATAAATTACATAGGGGACAGAGGTAGTATGTGAGAGTGTATGGTGGGTCATGTGGTAAAATATACAACTACACAAAGAAAAAAGGACCGGAGGTGTCGCATGATGTCCGAGGAATATGGTGATAATGGGAGGTGGGCCATGCAGTCACTGGGCTGCCATGTTTCGTACTCCTCCGGTGTAAGAGTGGAGAAAGTTAGTTTTATCACAGAATAAATAAATAAATAAATAAGAGTGCAGGCGCTCTACGACGCTCTACCACCGCATTAATAGTGACCAATGTGCCGCCAATTCACATAGACCCGATACAGTTATTGGACGGAAGAAGCAAACCATCACTCTATCTCTCTCATGAAGTATAGTATTCTTTTGGAAACCAACATTACGTTTTGTTTGATCGCGCCATCAAGAAAAACCAACATTTAAATCACGTCTGTCGCATTCGTGTCTCACCCTCCTCCGCGACTCCACCCCACACGGTCACTCGACATGCCACTCACTGCAAACCAAGTATATGATAACTTTCCCACCTGCTTGTCAATGGATCGTGCCATGGAGTACTAGCACTAATGGAAGAGATTGACGAGGAGGGGGAGGACAGATAGTTGTAGCATGGACTCCGAAGAACTTTTTACATGCATGTTGTGGCCAGCCTTGGCGACCTTTGAACGTGGAGCAGTTGCATGCACCGGGAAGCGGCACGGGCGGTGCTCTCTCGGCCGGTGTGCCGCTTCAATGTCGGCGCCAGTGAGAGGTCGCATCCGCTCTGGCCGGGCATGAATGCGGCACTAACCATTTTAGGCGGGAAGCACGTGCGGGTGATGAAGAGGGTTGGGATTGGCCCGAGCGGTCAGGAGCTGGCGTGGCAGCGGTTCGGATGCCCGCAAACAAGATATGTTGTACGTAAACATTGCTGCATATATAATTAATAATGTAAATAATGTGCCAGTTGGACAAATATGATTGGAGATGCAGATGGAATTTTAGGTAAACACGGATATGCATGGCTATGTCTATGTGTGTGTGCGCAACGACTCTCGCGACTACTCGTACACACCATCGATGTCTCGTACTCCCTACACACACACACTTAGTAGCGCCTCATTTTGTTCCTTGGACAGGAATATCATAGGAGTGGGAAATAATATGAAGTGAGATAAATGGATTATGATGTACAAGAAGAAATGTACACGCACTCACTCTGCCTTCGAGATACCTGCGAGTACACGATGGAGCACATTTCTACATGAAGAGGTAGCTTACATACGTAATAATTTGACCCTTTAATTTGTTCACTTAATAATGGAGGGTTGGGGACCACACGTGAGCGATACAAACTACGACCTAGAAGCGGGGGCGTATTTTTGATCGAATTTTCTTTCTTGGTACGTTAAAAAAAGATTTGCCAGCTAGTTTTCGTTTCTTTTTTCTGGGAACGCGCGTATTCTATTTAAAACCACTGGTATGGAGCGTTTTTTACTCCATTGTATATATAGCCTCTTGTTTGATAGGGTTTCTCGCGTCTCGCTCACTCACCCTCTCCATATCTAAACAAGACGACAATGTCAACTCTATCTCTCTCCACACCGCTGGTCACAGATCCGGCCAAATCCCGTCCGATGCGGGAGGTGAGGAGGTGCAGCGTTGACGTTGTCGCCGTCGGAGATGGAGGAAGCCAATGTGCACCGTCCTCTCTGAGTGGGCGCTGGCATGGACGAAGGTCCTTCGTGCCTTGTTGACTGTCGTCGTGTGGGCAGATCCTGCCCACCCGCTTAAGCGACATCTCGCCCACTTGAGGTATAACTTCTTTTGGATTTCATGCTTCATTGTACTGGCCCAGCTACCTAGGTCACTGCGTGCGAGTTTTCTTCTATGCCACTACTCCCTAGCTCCCCATGTAAAGTAGCTAGGGTTCGTCGGCTGGTCCAACATCACCTATTTTTTACTATTATAGAGGAAATGCCACTCAAAAAGTTGTCCTGGTTTATGCCTCGGTGGAGGTATACATGTTTTTTCGACAAAAAGTAAATGGTGTTGTGCGGTCATTGTCCATATGCTCCTATTGCTGTTGCTAATCTAATACTATCACTAGTTAATTGAAGCAATGCCCATGTTAAAGTGACGTCCCTTTTAAGTAATGCTGTCAATCCAGAGGCATCGATAAATGCTTCTGTCCTGCTTTTTTTCTCGGGTATCCTGGTTTAATTCCCATCAAAATAGTCACGATGCTTCTGTTTATTGGTGTACTTTTCATTAATTCTTATTGACAATTGAGATGTCACTGTTAATCTTGTACCACTGCTAAAACAATGTAACAACACTATATCATTTTTTATATTTCTGCAAACAGCGATGCGTATCTCCATACCCGGGCATGTCTTCCTCAATTTTAGTGGAACTGCACAAAATTGGATGGCCATTGTTGTTCCGCCTCAAAGTTATCTGCCATGTGGTTCTTCCTTCCCCGAGCTTGATTACTGAGAAGAAACAGACCACAGTGAGGATTTGTCGAACTTCATTGGTGCCTCACCCAAATTTGATGCCAAATGGATGATGCATCACCAAGATGACCTATCGATGCTCATGGTTGCGTCTCATGGTTGCATCAGCTGGTGAAGCTAATTGATTTTCAATGGAAAACAAGCTGTCTTCCATCAATGCTCTTTGCTTGTTACCCACAAGGATGATATCCCGCATCAGGTCACCATGGTTGCGTTGGAGACGTAGTCGTCTTTCACGCCGGTGCAATTTTATCGCACAATTGGCTATGAACCAAATGTTTCCTCGAAGTAGCATCGATGTTGGTACTAAGAGCATAAGTTTTGTATTGATTTCTAAGCCTTCTCACAACTTTGTCTTCAGCTCCCCTGTAATTTTATTTATCCAGCTATTAACTAAATATGTGGTTAGACTTTGATTAAAAATATGGTGTGGACTAACAACCCGGTTGGACGTAGTACCCCTCCATTTTTATTTACTCTACATATTAGATTTGACTGAAGTCAAAATTTGTAAAGTTTGACCAAGTTTGGGCCGAACACAACAAACCATAATTATTTAGAGAGGGCAAATTGTACATACTCTCAAACTTTTCGGTAACTTAAATTAAAATTCTTTATTTGTACACACTCTCAGACCTTTCTGATAATTTGGCGCGTGAGTGGTTGTTCACTTAATGGACGGTAGTGTACTGCACCTGAAGGACAGGAAGTGCAACCAGGACGCGTGGATCGTTAGTTGATCGTAAGTAGTTTTCTTCACTGGTACGTAAAATAAAGAGTTTTGCTTCGTACTTACAAAATTTAAAACAATTGTTATGAGAGAAAAAGAAAACCACTCCACTATATATTAGTAGTATACATGAGTACTATATACTCCCTCCATTTCTTTATGTAAGGTGTATTATTTTTGCACGGTGACCAAGGCACGCAACTATAGACAATTTAGGATGAAATTACCCTTGTCTAATTGATTGATTTGCTGCAAGTAAATCAGTTTGGCAAGGAAAGAAAGAGATACATGCAATCGGGAGAGAGATAGTTTCCTTTTTTCGCCTACAAAGAGAGATATATTTAATTAGGTGAGAGATAATTTCCTATTTCTGGAGGGCCAGGAACGGAATTACGAGGAATTAGAACAAATGCACCTTACATTGTGGAATTTTATCAAAAAACAAATGCACCTAATATAAAGGAATGGAGGGAGTAAGCACTATATAAGCTAGAGCCTTAGCGCTTGTTCGCTAGTGTTTGCACTCTCCACACTCTCGCCGCACTACATATATATATATACACGCTCGAGGCTCAGCGTTCCTTTGCTAGGGTTTGCTATATTCACTGTCTCTAACCCTCTTCACCAGATCTAAAAAAGATTGCATTGGCCTCTGTCTCTCTCTCCCCACACACAACAGGTGAAGGAGCCGTCTGGATCCTGTCGCACTAGGAAGGGGAGGAGGTGCAACGTTCACTCTATCGCCTTCGGTGAGGGAGCCAATCCACTGCTGGCTGCGCTATTCTCTTTCACCCAGCGCCTGTGCGGGAGGGACACCGACCCCTTCTTCCTTGCCGCCGTACATAGTGTGGGAAGATCCGGCCTCCCGCCGCACGCCTAGCCACATCCCGACGACCCTAAGGTATAACTTTCTTGGAAACCGTCATGCTCTAGCTGCATGCGGATCTTTTTTGATTCTGTAGTCGAATCTAGGTCTTGGTTCAAAGAGGAAAGAAGGGTGGGGTGGGGTGGAGCATGAATCTAAGACGTGGTTCAATGAGGAAACGAGGGAGGGAAAGTAGTGCAGATTGGCTATCTAGCCGCTTTGTTGGCCGAAAAGGGAAAAGGGGGGTAACCCAGTACACACATCTGTAAGGAACCGATCTCTTTGTTGAAAAAGGAAAGAAACTGGGGGGTCGGGTAGGTTGTGCAGGACTAGATTTGCTATCCTCACATAGGAAAAAGGTTCAAAGAGAAAAAATATGGGACCAACGCAGGTATGCTGCTTGGCAACATACTCTGCATCACCCATTTATACCCGTGGACGCACATGGTGCTAGCATCTCCCATGTCCCATGTCTCATACAACTATTTTGTTGTTGTTAATCTAAGAATGCCGTTGGAATATTGAAGCAATGCCACTATTAAAAGTAAATTATTGTAACATCCCAAATTTTCAATTTGGAACGTTATACACAGGTCATCATATGCATGTCATATTTTATTTGCATCTCGTTTGCGATCCTAGAAATCCTAAGCAACTCAAGGACCCACGGAGAGAGTTGGGGATTTCACTATTTTCATATTTGAATTTTTTCTCAAATTTGAAAAGAGGATCATTTTGGTTTTAATATTTTCTCTCTAAAATATTTTCAATATAAATAAAATGAGTGGAGATAAAAGGACTTCTCCAAAATAAATGAAATACTGGAGGAAAATGTTAAAAATCAAATAAATATTTTATTTGGGATTTTGTTGCTACTTTATTTGAATTAGAAAAATATGCATTTTTCAAAATTGCATTGTTAGGCCAGGAAAAGTGTTCACTTTGTTCTAAATATTTTATTTAGACGGTGAAAATTGTTTTGACATTTTTAGAATTTTCTATATTTATTTAGGATTTTTCTTCGACGGAATTTGTTTTTTTTAACTCCCGGACCGAACTGGGCCGAAGGCCCAACCGGCCCGCCGCCTTCGTTGCCCTGCCCGCGACGCACTCCGGCCGGAGTCCGATCCCGAGCCGCCCCGCGTTGCCCCTCCCCCAAGCCAGCGCCCCCACCTATAAATGTCGCTGCCGCCCCTCTCCATCCTTCCCGAGCCCAGAGCCGCGTCGCCCGTAGCCGCCCAGCCGCTGCGCCGCCGGCGTCGCGTCGCAGCACCGCACCGCCGCCCCTCTGTCACGCCGCCACCGCGGAGCCCGGCCACCCAACACTGCCCCGCCTCGCCGGCTCCCGACGCCGCCGCCGCCAGTTTTCGCCCGCGAACCAGTAAAACCGCAAAAGCCGCCGCCGTTTTAAAAAAAACCTAGATCGGTTTTCTCAGTTTTCTTCGGTTAGATTTATTTTACGAATGTTCGTTTGTTTAGTTCTGATAATGAACGAATTCATTCGTTTTCCTCTGTTAGCGGACGTTCGTCCTATAGATTTTTCTTTTTTGGTTTTATTTTCGCCAGGGACCTATCTGCGATTACTTTTATCATAGATAAGCCCCATATCTTCAAACCATCGCAACTTTTCAACCGTTCGTCCAAATCTAGTGAAACCAACGCCAAAATCTTTGTCTTGAAGCCGTATTTCCAGTTAATCAACTTGAACTTGCTTTTGATAATCTAAAATTTGGTTTCACGCAGATTTGGTTTCGAAGTTTTTTTATCGTAGTTTTAGTTCTGTAGCTCCGATTCGATTGATTCTTTTTGCAAATCGAAGCTCTTCAATTCAACTTTCAGTTTGGATCTCTTTATTTGAGTTTTACCCTTGCATCTTTGCTTGATTTCTTATGTATGATGTTGTTTGTTTGCGATAGAGTTTCCGGTGTGCGATAGAGTCTCTAGGGTTTGTAGATCGTCAGTAAGGCAAGTAACACTTTGATGATACCTTTTTATCACCCAGTTTTTATGCATTAGTTACAACCCTCAAACATTGCATGAGTAGGATCTCTTAACATGTGGGTATTGGGAAGTAGATGATGAGGTAGAACCTATTTCCCTTTTACTATCAAACCCTGGGAGTTACTTATACGTTATGCTTATACTTCTATGCTATGCTCGTAGACGTGGATTGGGTTTGAGTGTATCCATGACAGAGATGAGATTGTTAATTAATTCTTAACTTAAGGTGGCTACTTAAATACACATCTGGGTGGATTGGTTGCGGGCACCTGGAGAATCTAGTGTTGTCCTAGGATATCCCGGAGTACCCGTGTGATCATCCTATGTCTCGCCACCCAGGCTCAAAGGGATCATAAGATTATTCATGCTAGAAACTTCTGTGTGCAGCCACAAGCCATTACGGGCTCTGGCATAGTTGAGTATGTTGTGTGACCTCTTTCAGTGGTAGGCTAGCAGATGTAGGGGATGTAGGTGGTACTGTCTAGCCAGAGTAAAGAGTTAATGCTTCTGAGAGACTGTGTCTCGGTCATCTGAGTTCTCAAACACCAAGTAGTGCAAGAAATCCAACGGAGGAGATCGAGTCTTGTGGGGAAAAGTGCGGAAACCTCTACAGAGTGTATAAACTAATCATGGTTAGCCGTGTCCCCGGTTATGGACATCTTGAGTATCTGATTCTTGGATTATCATGTTGATTTCAACACTCTAAATTAATTTGTTAGGTTATTAATACTGATTAATTGGGATTGAGTTGGAGGAACCTTCTCAATGTTTATCAACTACCATGATAGTTAAACAAATTATATTCCTTTGTTGTAGGAAAAATTGGCTTTTTGCAAAAACTTATTAACCGTAGAGCCTCCACCAGACAAATATGCATATAGTTGTAGCTATTACTTGTTCTTTTGCGCTACAGTGTTATACTGCCAGCATATTCCATGTGCTGATCTATTTTCGGGCTGCAACGTATTATGTTGCAGACTTTTCAGGTGAAGAGTAAGGTGCGCTAGGTCGTTGTCGTGCACTCAGCTATGCCATTGGAGTTGATGGACTCACTTTATCTTCCAAGCCTTCCACTATTATCGTATTTAGATGGCCTTAAGCCATATTAATGTATTAAGTTCTCTCTTGAGACTATCCAAGTAATAAGTGTGTGATCGCAACTCTGTTATAAATCCTTCGATGTACTGTGTGTTAGCATTACCGGTCCAGGGATGACACTTATGCACAAAGATTTGACCATTTGAGGTCGGATCACTACAAGATAGTATCAGAGCACACGCTGATTGTAGGACGCGACCACTAAGATAAACCATCAGTCACTCAAGATTTCTGACTCCTCTACATTTTCCACTCTATAGATGGCAGACCCAAGGAACAAGTTTGCACAACCGGAGGAAGATACACCCTTTGGACGACACTTGAAGGAAGTCACCAGGTACCTAAACATCGGAATACCAAGCTTCACCGGGACATACACTGCCACTTTACCAGAAGGGGAGTGTTGGATGATTCGAGTTCAAGTTCCAGCAAGGACATTCACGCCAATTACTGAGCCCGTAGAGTTTTCCTTTGATGCACCAACCTGGAGTCTAGGAAAGAGCATGGCAGCCCACATCGCCATGGGATGCATCGGTGAAGTTTATCACAAGGATCTTAAGGACACCATCTACCAGATATGTTGGCACCGAGATGAGCAATGGGAGATAATCAGCACCAGGAGGGACATGTCCATTGTAGCTTTCATCCAGGAGTTAAACCAACATACTCGTTGTCAACAGAACCAAATGTGTGTAAGCATGATAGATCTGAAGAAGGTGATGACAAGGAACATGGAGCTTGAAGAGGAACTCAAGTCTACACGTGACGGATATGATGAGGAAGTCGCAATACTAGTAGAAAAGAATGACGACCTGACAAGGAAGCTAGGAGTATTCATGAGAGACCCCGCGCGAGTAGGAGATGACGACCATATCAAGGACTACATCATCATCGACGACACCGATTTCAACCCCGACAGTAGTGATGATGATTACAAAGACGAAGCTGGAGCTGATATCGTGGAGTCTTCCACCGATCAAAATTTCTAGATGACCACCATATTATCAGTAGAATTACCCCCATGTATATAGAAGTAGTCTGAGCATTTTGTAACGGTAGCTAGATCGATTGTATGCCCTTGTTTGAAATTGAGTGGTGTGATATGAATGTGTTTGCCTCATGTGCATATGGGTAGTACTTTCTCACTATACCTCACTTTATTCTAAACTCTCCCCTCTAAACCCATCAGATGCTTTCGAGACGTGACCCCGGATTTCTCTTCCCACCGGAGCTCACTCAATTGATCCAACAGAAGAATGCCTTGATGCAGCTACTAGTCCAGAACCAAGGAAACAACCTAGCATGTTTTCTGAGGTTCAACCCACCAGTGTTTTCCAGTAGCACCGAGCCGATTGTTGCTGATGACTGGCTACAGAGGATTGGAAGGGAGTTGACCACCGCAGGTTGCACAGATGCGGAGAAGCTGCGCTTTGCCGCACACCAACTGGATGGACCCGCAGCCTCATGGTGGGAGAATTACACATCCACTTTTCCCATATCTAATGTCACATGGGATCAGTTTTAGCAAGCATTCCGCATAGCCCATGTCTCTACAGGAGAAATGAATATGAAGAAGCATGAGTTTCGCAACATACGCCAGGGAAACCGTACTGTGGGGTAGTACGTGGATGAGTTTAGCAAGTTAGCCCATTATGCCCCAGATGATGTGGCCACAGATGCCGCGAAGCAATAGAAGTTTATGGAAGGTCTGAATGATGAGATGACTATGCAGTTGACGGTGGCAACATTCACTAACTACCAGGAGTTCGTAGACCAGGCCCGGATGAATGAAAACAAATAGCAGCAGATAGAGAGCCAGAAACGAAAGAATGGAGAGAGGAAGTACAATTCTAGAGCTCAGTACAATCCTCGATTTACCCCTATCTCAGAGGATACACCCATAACCATGGAGGCCATACTCACAATGGAGGAAGTTCACATAACCATAGTGGGCCCAGGATTGGGAATGGAAATGGAGGAAGCAGCAGCCAAAACCTTTCCAACCCAGCAATGCCCGCCAAGAAGGATCTAAGTCACATTACTTGTTTCAAGTGCGGGAAGACTGGACACTATGCCACCGAGTGTTCTGAAGAAAAGAATGGAAATGGCAATGGAAGCTCTAGGAAGAAGCCCAATCCTTTCACCAGAGGTCAGGTGAACCACGTCAACGTAGAGGAGGTTGAAGAATAACCAGATGCAGTTATCGGTAAGTTTTTGGTTAAGTTATTTACCGCTCTCGTTCTTTTTGATACTGGTGCATCGCATTCATACATATCAAGGGGATTCGTGGAAAAGTTTAAGTTACCCACCTTAGCCCTTAGGACACCCATGCTAGTAAGCTCGCCAGGAGAAGAGTATATGGCCAGCCGATGGTGTGATCGGTTACCCTTAACCATTGATAGCCATGTTTTCCCCTCTGACCTAGTAATTTTGAAGTCACAAGGATTGGATATAATACTGGGCATGGATTGGTTATCAAAGTATGGAGGGAACATTGACTAGGCTAGTAAGTCAATTCTGCTCACCACCTCGGAGGGAAAAATGATTAAGTATGTATCCAGGCATGCGCCAAGAAGAACCCAAGCAAATGCCCTCTCGGGAGTTGTTTAGGAGGAAGTGCCTGTAGTGAAGGATTATCCAGATGTATTTCCAGAGGAACTACCAGGCATGCCGCCGGATCGAGACATTGAATTTTTGATAGAGTTGTTGCCAGCCACCGGACCAATATCAAAGAGACCATACCGGATGCCCGCAAATGATCTGGAGGAAATTAAGAAGCAGATTAAGGAGTTATTGGAGAAAGGTTAAATTCGACGAAGTTGGTCACCGTGGGGAGCGCCAGTGCTCTTAGTTGAGAAGAAGGATGGATCTTTAAGAATGGTAGTTGATTATCGTTCCTTAAACGAGGTGACGATCAAGAACAAGTACCCACTACCGATGATCAATGATTTGTTTGACCAGCTGCATGGAGCTAAAGTATTTTCCAAGATCGATCTGCGATCAGGATATCACCAGCTGAAGTTCCGAGAAGAGGATATACCAAAGAGAGCTTTCACCACTAGGTACAGGCTATATGAATACATTGTCATGTCATTTGGATTGACTAACGCCCCCGCTGATTTCATGAGTATGATGAATAAGGTGTTCATGGAAGTTTTGGATAAGTTTGTAATGGTGTTCATTGATGATATTTTGGTATACTTGAAGAATGAAGAGGAACACAAGGAGCTTTTGCGCTTAGTTCTCGAGAAGCTCAGGGAACATCAGTTATATGCGAAGTTCAGAAAATGTGAGTTTTGGTTGAAAGAAGTTGGATTTCTTGGACATGTTATATCGGGAGAGGGTATAGTAGTAGATGCTACCAAGGTTCATGCAGTCACTGATTGGCTAGCACCCACCTCGGTAGGGCAGATCAACATCTTTCTAGGACTCGCGGGATATTACTGGAGATTCATTGAGAATTTTTCGAAGATTGTGAAGCCCATGACGGAGTTGTTGAAGAAGGACACTAAGTTCAAATGGACAGACATGTAACACCCACGATGCGTCTATATCTCCCACGTGTCGGGGCATGACTTAGAGGCATAGCCGCATGGTAGGCATGTCGCAAGAGGGGTAATCTTTTACACATCCCATGTACTGAATAAGAAAGAGATAAACAGTCGGCTTACAATCGCCACTTCACACAATACATAAAATATATCATACATCATCCAGAATACAATCAAGGTCCGACTACGGAACCAAATTAAAGAAAGACAACCCCAAATTCTAGATCCCCGATCGCCCCAACTGGCCTCCTCTACTGATCATCCGGAAAAGAAACATAGTAACGGCCTGAATCCTCGTCGAACTCCCACTTGAGTTCGGTAGCGTCCCCTGCGCTGGCATCATCAGCACCTACATCTGTTTGGAAGTATCTGTGAGTCACGGGGACTCAGCAATCTCACACCCTCGTGATCAAGACTATTTAAGCTTAAAGGTAGGAAAAGGGTAGTGAGGTCGAGCTGCAGCAAGAACTAGCATATATGGTGGCTAACTTACGCAAAAGAGAGTGAGAAGAGAAGCAAAGCACGGTCGAGAAGCTATAAAATGATCAAGAAGTGATCCTAAAGCTACTTACATTCAAGCATAACACGAGACCATGTTCTCTTCCCGGACTCCGCCGAAAAGAGACCATCACGGCTACACACGCGGTTGATTCATTTTAATTAAGTTAAGTGTCAAGGTCTCTACAACTGGATATTAACAAATTCCCATCTGCCCATAACCACGGGCACGGCTTTCAAAAGTTCAAAACCCTGCAGGGGTGTCCCAACTTAGCCGATCACAAGCTCTCACGGTCAACGAAGGATATTCCTTCTCCTAGGAACACCCGATCAGACTCAGAATCCCGGTTACTAGACATTTCGACAAAGGTAAAACAAGACTAGCAAAGCCGCCCGATGTGCCGACAAATCCCGATAGGAGTCGCACGTATCTCATTCCCAGGGCACACTGGATGAGCACTCCGTACAACTAAAACCAACCCTCGAGTTTCCCCGAGGTGGCGCTGCAAAGGACTCTAGTTCGGACCAACACTCAGAGGAGCACTGGCCCAGGGGGGGGTTAAAATAAAGATGACCAGTGAGTCTGCAGAACCCAAGGGAAGGTATATGGTGGTAAGTAGGCAAATGGTAAAACCAAGGTTGGGCCTTGTTGGAGGAGTTTTACTCAAATCAAACTGTCAAGGGGTTCCCATAATACCCAACCACGTAAGGAACGCAAAATCAAGGAACATAACACCGGTATGACGGAAACTAGGGAGGCAAGAGTGGAACAAAACACCAGGCATAAGGCCGAGCCTTCCACCGTTTACCAAGTATATAGATGCATTAAAGTAAACAAGATATAATAATGATATCCCAACAATATCCATGTTCCAACATGGAACAAACTTCATCTTCACCTGCAACTAGTAACGCTATAAGAGGGGCTGAGCAAAAGCGGTAACATAGCCAAACAACGGTTTGCTAGGAAAGGTGGGTTAGAGGCTTGGCATGGCAATATGGGAGGCATGAAAATGCAAGTGGTAGGTATCGCGACATAGCAATAGAGTGAGCAACTAGCAAGCAAAGACAGAAGTGATTTCGAGGGTATGGTCATCTTGCCTGCAAAGTTCTTAGAGTTGACGAAAGCTTCATCCTCATTAGCGTACTCAATAGGCTCCTCGAACATGTACTCGTCTCCCGGCTCTACCCGAAGCAAGAACACAAGTAAAAGGACCAACAATCAATCACGGTGCAACGCACAATCAACATGATGCAAAACATGGCATGACATGCGGGATGTGATATGCAATGCATATGCGTGCTTCGGAAGGGAAAGATTGAACCAGGCATCAACTTGGCAAACCAAGTGTGCCGCTGGAAAGATGAGATGATTTCAGTCAAAATCGAGATAAAGATCACCGGAATCGGGTGCACGGTTTGCAAATGGCAAGCAAAACAAGAATGGCACAATTCCGCTATTAACAGCATGATGCCATCTAGAATGCAACAAGAAACTAAGCTACCGCACTCCAGCGTAGAAACAAAGCACATGGCAGTGATCTACTCAAGATGCTTGACAAAACATGAACACTGAGCTACGGCTGAATCACTCAAGAGCAGGTTCAAACAAGCATGGAAAAAGTGCAAAAGATATCAGCATCACAGACTTAGTGATAATACTAACATGCCATGAATTAACATGAGGAAGCAATGTTTAGAGCAAGCAAACAACTTGCTACAGGAACAGATCATAGCACAAAAAGGCATGGCATGAATCAACTAAATGCATAAAACAAAAGTCCCTTACTGACCATGAGCCAAAAAGGCACAAAAGATATGATGGCACCCATGTAAACATAGCAAGTTTTATAAACAGATTCAGACTTTGCAAGCTCAAATCACTCACCACAAGGCATTGCATGACAAGATAAGCATAGCATCAGCACGAATACATGTTCATGAAGCTAACCATGGCAAGAGCAAGTACAAAGCATGCATTGATCAACTATAACAACCATGGCAAAATTGATTAACATGTAAACAATCTGCCAGGAAAATTTTCTAGCAAAAGTAGAGCAAGATTAAGACATGCTAGGGCACTCCACAATTGCAAACAGGAGCATGGATAGATAGATCATAACCATATGTCCAAATCATCCTTACTGATGCAACTCAAAACAAGCATAGATCTCACTATAGCATCATGTATACATGGCATCAAAATAACAACAGGAAAAAGACTTAGTAAAATTCTAAGTCCCTGAAATCAGCAATGTCACGAAGGCTACTTTGCATGCTTGTGCTAGTCACCACAAGGGTCACAAAAATAAATGGCAAGCACCCCTGTAAAGATGGCATGGGATAGATCAAAACACATGTAGAGCTCATGCCCATATGATGCACACAACAAATGTGACAAAAATGACAAATCCTCATAATCTGCTAAGTAACAGGAGCAAACATTTTATAGCACTCTTTCATCAACGATTTGGGCACCACGATGGACTCAAACAAGCAGGCCATAATGGAATTACATGAAGAGCATCTCCCAATGAACATTTTGATATATCATGCACATGAAACGGAGCTACAGACATGGAGTTATGATGCAATGAACAGGGCCCTAAAATCAACACAGGTAAAGACATAGAAGAAAAAGGGGGGGTCAACCTCAGATCTAGGGTTCGGATCTGGCAAGGAAAATGAGCCCGGCCGGAGTACTCACCGGAATAGCTCGCCGAACTTCGTCCCACGTGGCCGGGGATGAGGCGGAGGTGGCCGAAGACGCTTGGGGGGGGGACCGGATCCGGTCGCCGGAGTTGGAGGAGAGGGCCGGCGAGGTTGCGTCGGGCAGAGGGCGGCGGCCGGTGAAGCGGGTCGGTGGCGGCGGCGGCCGGAGCAACGGAGCAGCGCGGGCGCGGAGGCGGGCGAGGAGGCAAGCGGCGAACGACAGCGGGCAGGTCGGGCGGCCGCAGGCGATCCGCGGGCCTCGCGGGCCGGCGACGGGCGCGGAGGAGAGAGAGGGAGGCGCGATGCTGACATGGCGGCGGTGGATTGCGCGTGGTGGCGGCGGCTGATTTGGCGACGGTGGATTGGCCGGGGTGATGCGTTCGGCGGACACGTCCGGCGCGGACGGACTTGTCCGGCCGCGCAAGGTGGAAGAAGAATAGGGTTTGGACCCGAAATTTCAGAGGGGTGCACATATTTATAGGTAGGAGGAGGTAGGAGTGTCCAAATGGAGTGTAGTTTTCGCCCACGCGATCGTGATCCGACGGTGGAGGACATGGGAGTGGTATGGATGGGTTTTTGGGCTGTTTTGGAGGGGTGTTGGGCTGCAACACACACGAGGCCTTTACGGTTCCCCGGTTAACCGTTGGAGTATCAAATGGACTCCAAATGGCACGAAATTTGACAGGCTGTCTACCGGTGGTGTACCAAGGCCACTTGTCAAATCTCGGTCCATTCCGAGAATGTTTAACACCCGCTCATGAAAAGAGGCAAGAGGGGTGCGGCGGTGCACATAGGAGTGTCGGATTGCGAAACGGACAACGGGGAAAATGCTCGGATGCATGAGACGAACGCGTATGCAAAATGAGATGCACATGATGACATGATATGATATGCATGACATGAACAAAATGCAAAACAAAGACAAAACCCAACCACGAAGGGAATCTCATAACTTAAAGCCGAAAGTGGGAGAGTCAGAGTTACAAATAAGGCAAGTTACATCCGGGGTGTTACAACACTCCACCACTACGAAAGGATCTTGTCCCGAGATCTAGGACTGAAAAAACTTCGGATATTCAGAACGGAGGTTGTCCTCACGTTCCCAGGTGGCTTCTCGGTCGTAATGGTGTGACCACTTCACTTTCAGGAATTTGATAGACTTGTTGTGAGTCTTGCGCTCGGATTCTTCAAGAATAGCAACGGGATGCTCATGATAAGATAGGTCTTCTTGGAGATCAATCTCTTCGAAGTTGATGGTGCGGTCAGGAGACTTGAAGCACTTGCGAAGCTGTGACACGTGAAACACGTCGTGCACATTTGCGAAGTTGGACGGAAGCTCAAGTTGACAGGCGAGATCGCCTCTTTTGCCAATGATGTTGAAAGGACCCACGTTTCTAGGGAAAGCTTCCCTTTGATACCGAAGCGACAAGTACCTTTCATTGGAGAGACGCGGAGGTAGACATGGTCTCCGATCTCGAAAGCCAAGTCACGGTGATTGCTATCATAGTAACTCTTCTGGCATGATTGCGCGGCTTTGAGATTTTCACGGATGACTTTGCACATTTCTTCAGCTTCTGTGATTAAGTCATTGCCAACAAGTTGGCGTTCACCGGTCTCTGACCAATTAAGAGGAGTATGGGACTTTCTTCCATAGAGTATCTCGAATGGCGCCTTGGCCGAACTCGCTTGGAAACTACTGCTGTAGGAGAACTCGGCATATGGAAGACAATCTTCCCACTTCATACCGAAGGAAATGACACAAGCCCTGAGCATATCTTCATGAATTTGATTGACTCACTCAACTTGTCCACGAGTTTGAGGATGGAAGGTTGTGCTGAAGCGAATGTTGGTGCCCATGGTCTTCTGTAAGGAATCCCATAACTTAGAAGTAAAGATGCTTCCACGATCTGAAGATATCAACTATTGAATGCCGTGCAAGGAGACAATCCTGGAGGTGTATAGCTCTGCCAACTGAGCTGCTATGATAGATTCTTTGATAAGAAGGAAATGAGCCACTTTTGTAAGCTTGTCGATGACAACAAAGATAGCGTCATTGCCACGCTTGGACTTGGGAAATCCAGTCACGAAGTCCATCTCGATATGGTCAAACTTCCATTCTGGAATGACAAGAGGTTGGAGGAGACCAGCTGGCCATTGGTGTTCTGCTTTCACCCTTCTACAGACATCACATTCATTCACGAATTGAGCAATTTCTCGCTTCATTTGAGTCCACCAATACGACTGCTTGAGGTCATGGTACATCTTTGTACTTCTAGTATGAATGGATAGAAGGGAATTGTGCACCTCATTCATAATGACTTTACGTAGATCACCCTTAGGAACCACAACTCGATCCTCGAAGAATAGAGTATCTTTGTCATCAAGGCGATAGCACTTGTACTTGGGTTGACTCTTGGCAATCCCATTTTTCACCTTCTTCACCATGGCATCAAGTAATTGTGCCTCACGAATTTGATCTTACAAAGTAGGAGAGACTTGGAGATTGGCAAGGAAGCCTTTAGGAACAACTTGGATATTCAGTTTGCGGAAAGCTTCAGAAAGGTCCGGTTGGAAGGGCTTGAGAATTAAGCTGTTGCAGTAAGCCTTCCTGCTCAAAGAATATGCAATGACATTAGCCTTGCCTGGAGTATATTCAATACTCGGATTGTATTCTTGAATCATTTCGACCCAACGAGTCTACCTGAGGTTGAGGTTTTGCTGAGTGAAGATGTACTTGAGGCTCTTATGATCAGTGAAGATGTCCACTTTCCTTCCCAATAAGAGATGTCTCCACGTTAATAGAGCATGGACAACTGCCGCCAACTCGAGGTCATGAGTGGGGTAGTTCTTTTCGTTGGGCTTTAACTGGCGAGAAGTATAAGCCATAACTTTCTTCTCTTGCATTAACACAGCACCGAGACCTTGCAGAGAGGCATCACAGAAAACTTTGAATGGTTTGGATTCATCAGGAGGAGTCAAAACAGGAGCTGTAACTAGCTTCTCTTTCAGGGTGTTGAAAGCCACGTCACACTCAAGGGTCCAGACATAGTTGACATGTTTCTGGAGGAGGATGGAAAGAGGCTTTGCAATCTTAGAGAAATTCTCAACGAATCTTCGGCAATAGCTTGCAAGCCCAAGAAAACTGTAGAGCTGCTTCACATTCCGAGGAGGCTCCCAATTCACAATTGCAGAAACCTTCGCGGGATTAACAACAATGCCCTTGGCGGAGATGATATGTCCAAGGTAGAGAACCTCATCAAGCTAGAACTCGCACTTGGAAAACATCGCATAGAATTGATGTTCTCTGAGTTTGTCGAGTACCAATCTCAAATGCTTGGCATGATCCTCCTTGTTCTTGGAAAAGTCCAAAATATCATCGAGATACACCAGGACGAAATCATTTGTGTAAGGGTTGAAGATGAAGTGCATTGACAAGGCCGAAAGACATGACAGTATATTCATAAGAACCAGAGCTTGTTCTGAATGCTGTCTTGGGGATATCTTGTTCACGAATGCGAATCTGATGATAACCCATGCAGAGGTCAAGCTTGGAGAATACTTGGGCACCTTTAAGTTGCTCGAAAAGCTCATTGATGTTGGGAAGTGGGTACTTGTTCTTTATTGTTTTCTTGTTCAATGGGCAGTAGTCGACACAAAGTCGTTCCGTGCCATCCTTCTTTTGGACAAAAAGAACACCACATCCTCATGGAGTTGAACTCGGTCTGATCAGACCCAGACGCTCTTGTTCATCGAGTTGTTTCTTCAATTCCTTCAATTCCTTTGGTCCAAGCTTGTAAGGACGTTTGCAAACAGGTTTCGTGCCAGGCTCAAGATCAATAGCGAATTCAACTAGCCAGTGAAGAGGCATTCCCGGAAGCTTTTCTGGGAAGACGTCTTGATATTCACAAACGACTAGAATCTGAGAGATGGCATTCAACTCACCCTTCTCATTGAGAGAAAACAACCGAATGGTTTCATCACGAGCGGCATAGATGATCACTTCCTCAGAAGGGTGTGTCAATTGAATTTCTCTGGCAACACAATCAAGCTAAGCCTTGTGCTTAGAAATCTAGTCCATGCCAAGAATTAGATCAATATCAGAGTCGCCAAGAACAATTGGAGAAGCCAGAAATTTGTAGACGCCCATCTCGATAGAAACATTCGGGACGCAATTATTAGCTAACATTTTCTTGCCCGGGGAAACAATTGATAAAGTTCTAGGCAATTCTTGATAATCACATGGCACCGGAGGGAAAAGGAAGAGGAAGATAAGAGGTAAAACTAAGTTGCTTCTTTGACAAACGAGTGAAACCAAAGAACCTTGAGATGTTAAACAATTTTGAGAAAAGAATACAACAGAGATGAAGGAAGTTGAAAACACTCCATTAGAAAAGAGGAACAAGGAAGAACAAATTCGGACAGTACTCCGGTTGAAAAGAGATGCAAGACTTGATAAGGCGAAAAGAACTTGAGCCGAGGGCACACCACTCTGATTAAATGGATAAGCACGAAAAGAACACGATCCTCACCATTCGAGATGATGGGAGAAAAGAGCAACATCACAATGCCTCTGGAAGAAATGAAAGAATAGAATGGAATGAACGGAGGGAAACAAGATCTTGGGAGAGCACGCTTACAACAAATGCTAGAACAGAGTTGTTGGATTATCAACAATGAAAGGATAAGCTTGATATGGGTTTAAGGAATACATCTCAAAATTATGAGGTAACAACCTGCCACTCACGAGAAAAAGATTTGATTGAGAGCTAGAAAAGATAAAAATCTTCTTCCACCAAGGTGATAAGAAAACATGGATCATAGGTAATCACGACAAGGAGCAACATTCCCAATGGAAGGCTTTAGGTGAAAACTATACCAAGATAACTATAAGGAAGAAAGTGATGGGTTTAAATATCTCATTCTTGTGAAGGAAGAGTGATATATTACCACCACAAAAGATAAGGGAGAACAATTGCACTCCAGATTGCAAGATGAAGAATGCTTGAGCTCCTCTGAAAAGAATCTTGATGACCACTTCGAGAAGGAATTAAGTCCTTGATGAACCAACATGAAGAGCCTCCATGAAGAACTCCGGTAATAAAGGATGATAGAAGGAAAGATAAGTTGAAAACACAGGGTGAATCCTTGCAAAGATTTAGATGGATCTTCGTGATGATATAATAGAGAGCACTTGGAACTCCGGGAAAAGAAAAGATGAAACAATAGAAACTGAGAATTTTGCTGAACCTCCGGAATAAGGAATTCAATTCAATCGATGAAACAAGTATAAGAATTACCATATGCTTATCCTTCACCAATTTAAATTGATGACAAGCAGCGGATTTGGCATACTACTTATTCCCGATGAAAAGGATTGAAGAGAGATATAGCACATACTTGAATAAGGTCTTGATGGATCCACCGGTGGGGTTGAACAACGAATGAATTGATATGAAAAACAAAGGAAGAGAAATCTTGAACAAACCATCGTAAGAATTGAAAATGAATGAAGAAAAGATAAGGAAACACTGGGGAGAATTAGAGAACGAATGAAGATACTTGAGGGAATTTAGATACAAGTGAAACGAAGAGATCATGAACTGATTAGAGAGTACTTGAGCGATGCACCAGTAAGATTTGGAGAATGGGAGCTGAAAGCTGAGAATGAATAAACCCGAAATGATGGCCTCCAGAGAATCAAACTAAAAAGACTCCTGAATTGCTCCAGATGGTTGAATAGAATTCTCACAATCGGAAACAATTATGAGCGGATGGCATCAAGCTAGAACCATGAATTTTGAGAGAACGGGTAAGATTTGGAGGAAAAACTCTTCTTCGGTCTTCAAAAATCCAAGAAATGACGACGAGAAACACCACCATGATTTGTTGAGATACTCTAGGATGAAAATTAGAAAGTTTGAGCCAACAATGAATTTTTTTGAAAGATCTTGAAGAAAGACATATGACTGATTGCAAACCATTCTTATGTCAAACTTGGAAAAGAATTTGGTAATAACTCCGGGAAACTAGAAGAGTCAGGTACGATCCTGAGAAAAGATCTGTGGGTTAGGGCCCGCTCAAAAGATACGCCATTGAAATGGTTTTGAAGAGAGATTGCACCAGTTGAATTAAATAGCTTGAATGAGATAACATCCTCAAAAGAACTTGAGAGAATTGAGAATGGAAGCTTAAATCTTCTGAGATAGCTTCAGCACTCCGGAACAAATGCATAGCGAGAGGTGAACGATTTGGGGATGCACCGGCATGGGAAAGCATTTGAAACGAGAATGGATATGATCGACAAAGCTTGACTTGAATCCACCGGAGAATAAAATAAGGAAGAATAATGATTAACTTGAAGCTCCGTTTGAATCTTCCTGAGAATCACCGGATAAGAACATTGACGGAAAAGAATGGAGAGATTCCCATCAATAAGATGGATATTTGATTAAGAAATCTGAGTCCTCGAAGAAAAAGGGGTGGGCGGGCGGGAAAACAAAGGCAACTTGGGGACAGATGAAACGAACAACATTGGGAAAAACCGAGAGGTGATCTTGCGGATGTTGAAATGATCGGATCCACTTGAAGAGAAACACGCCGGTTGAAAAGGATTGACATGACAATCTCGATTATCATGACAGATTGGTATTCACATAGGATTATGAGAACACCCCTTAGGAAAGGTATGGAATCAACACTTGACTTCGAAGCAACTCGAATACCACAACTCAAAACAAAACAAAGGATTGACTTGCAAAATAACCGGAAACAAGCATAAGATAGACCCCATGTCGTATCATGTGTCTGTTGGAAGGATATCCTATGATATACTTGAATTACCACTTATAAACTCCCGAAACTTTCTGGTTATGAAATTAGGTGTTGGGGATACAGGGGAAGCATAATATCTCACCCAAAACTAGCAAATCCTACATCCAGCTGTATCCATCCTTCAATACATAACCAAGAAACCTTCGGAAATCATTTACCTCAACCTTTAAAAAGCATCCGTTATACGAGTTATGGCAATACTCCCAAACTCCCTCCCCAGTACAGGGTGGCATCGAGGTTATCTCACCAACAACAGCATAAAAGAGATTTTCGATGTCGGCGAACTCAGGTACTCTAGAACTGCAACGATAAAATTGTGACGACAACACTTCGGAGCTCAATTCCCCGAGACACTGCCACAACCCCTAAATGTCAGGAGGCACCAAGAACAATGTTCTCGTCACAAAACCATCGGAACGATTCCAAGTACCCGCGTGATCCTAAATTTTTTTAGTGAAATTTGAGGAGAGAAGAGTCAAAACTCTACGCCAGGAGGCCTCACTAGAGCGACGAAGGGACTGAGGAGTAAAAAGAATCCTACTCTCCGATATATATAATCCTAAGACTCAAAACATTTTGTTCTAAACTCAACAACGTCAGCAATTCGATCAAGCAGGGGGATCCTAAGTCTGGGAAGGCTCTGATACCAACTTGTAACACCCACGATGCGGCTATATCTCCCACGTGTCGGAGCACGACTTAGAGGCATAACCGCATGGTAGGCATGTTGCAAGAGGGGTAATCTTATAGTCGAACTCCCATGTACTGAATAAGAAAGGGATAAAGAGTCGGCTTACAGTCGCCACTTCACACAATACATAAATATCATACATCATCCAGAATACAAACAAGGTCTGACTATGGAACCAAAATAAAGAAAGACAACCCCAAATGCTAGATCCTCGATCGACCCAACTGGGCTCCTCTACTGATCATCCGGAAAAGAAACATAGTAACGGCCCGAATCCTCGTCGAACTCCCACTTGAGTTCGGTAACGTCCCCTGCACTGGCATCATCGGCACCTGCATCTGTTTGGAAGTATCTGTGAGTCACGGGGACTCAACAATCTCACACCCTCATGATCAAAACTATTTAAGCTTAAGGGTAGGAAAAGGGTAGTGAGGTGGAGCTGCGGCAAGCACTGGCATATATGGTGGCTAACTTACGCAAAAGAGAGCGAGAAGAGAAGCAAAGCACAGTTGAGAAGCTAATAGTGGTCAAGAAGTAATCCTAAAGCTACTTAAGTTCAAGCATAACATGAGACCGTGTTCTCTTCCCGGACTCCGCCGGAAAGATACCATCACGGCTACACACACGGTTGATGCATTTTAATTAAGTTAAGTTTCATGTTATCTACAATTGGACATTAACAAATTCCCATCTGCCCATAACCGCGGGCACGGCTTTCGAAAGTTCAAACCCTGCAGGGGTGTCCCAACTTAGCCCACCACAAGCTCTCACGGTCAACGAAGGATATTCCTTCTCCCTGGAAGAACCGATCAGTCTCGGAATCCCGGTTACAAGACATTTCGACAATGGTAAAACAAGACCAGCAAAGCTGCCCGAATGTGCCGACAAATCTTGATAGGAGCTGCACATATCTCATTCTCAGGGCACAACGGATGGGCAAGACGTCGGGTTGTCATAGACCCTGGTTGCCCAGGGGGCGCCGGACATCGCCCAGGTCAGACCAACACTTAGAGAAGCACTAGCCTGGGGGGGTTAAAATAAAGATGACCCTTGAGTTCGTGGAACCCAAGGGAAAAAGGCTTAGGTGGAAAATGGTAAAACCAAGATTGGGCCTTGCTGGAGGAGTTTTATTCAAGGCGAACCGTCAAGGGGTTCCCATAACACCCAACCACGTAAGGAACGCAAAATCAAGGAACATAACACTGGTATGACGGAAACTAGGGCGGCAAGAGTGGAACAAAATACCAGGCATAAGGCCGAGCCTTCCACCCTTTACCAAGTATATAGGTGCATTAAAGTAAACAAGATATAATAATGATATCCCAACAATATCCATGGTCCAACAAGGAACAAACTTCAACTTCACCTGCAACTAGCAATGCTATAAGAGGGGCTGAGCAAAAGTGGTAACATAGCCAAACAACGGTTTGCTAGGAAAGGAGGGTTAGAGGCTTGACATGGCAATTTGGGAGGCATGATATAGCAAGTGGTAGGTATCGCGACATAGCAATAGAGCGGGCTACTAGCAAGCAAAGATAGAAGTGATTTCGAGGGTATGGTCATCTAGCCTGCAGAGTTCTCAGACTTGACGAAAGCTTCATCCTCGTAAGCGTACTTAACAGGTTCCTCGGTCACGTACTCCTCTCCCGGCTCTACCCAAGGCAAGAACACAAGCAAAGGAACCAACAATCACTCACGGTGCAATGCTCAATCAACATGATGCAAACCATGGCATGATATGCGAGATGTGATATACAATGAATATGCGTGCTTCATAAAGGAAAGATTGATCAAGGCATCAAATTGGCAAACCAAGTGTCCCGCTGGAAAGTTGAGATGATTCCGGTCGAAATCAATATAAAGATCACCGGAATCGGATGCACGGTTTGCAAATGGCAAGCAAAACAAGAATGTCACAATTCTGCGATTAACAGCACGATGCCATCTAGAATGCAACAAGAAACTAAGCTACTCCACTCCAACATAACAACAAAGCACATGGCAGTGATCTACTCAAGATGCTTGACAAAACATGAACACTGAGCTACAGCTAAAACACACCAGAGCAAGTTCAAACAAGCATGGCAAAAGAGCAAAAGATATCAGCTTCACAGACTTTGTGAAAATACTAACATGACAGGAATAACATCAGGAAGCCATGTTTAGGGCAAGCAAACAATATGATACAGGAACATATCATAGCGAGAAAAGGCATGACATGAATCTACTGAATGCATAGAACAAAAGTCCCTTAATGACCATGAGCCAAAAAGGCACAGAAGATATGACATCACCCATGTAAACGTAGCAAGTTTCGTTAACAGATTCAGACTTAGCAGAAAACTGAGCATGGCATAAATAGAATTATGAAGACATCTTTACGAGCTTAAATCACTCACCATAAAGCCTTGCATGACAAGATAAGCATCCTACCAGCAAGAAGACATGTTCGTGAAGCTAACCATGGCATGAAAAGTTCATAGCATGCATGGATCAACTACAACAACCATGGAAAAATTGATTAACACATAAACAGTCTGCCGGGAACATTTTATAGCAAAAGTAGAGAAATATTAGGTCATGCTAGGGCACTCCATAATTACAAATAGGGGCATGGTTGGATAGAGAACATGGTTACAAGGTTACAAGCCATAAAAATAACAGCAGGACAAGGACTTAGCAAAATCGGAAGTCCCTGAAATCAGCAATATCACGAAGGCTACTTTGCATGCTTGTGCTGGTCACCACAAAGATCACAAAAATACATGGCAAGAACCCCTGTAAATATGGAATGGCATAGATCAAAACACATGTAGAGCTCATGCCCATATGATGCACACAACAAATGTGACAAAAAATGACAAATCACCCCAAACTGATAAGTAACAGGAGCAAACATTTTATAGAACTCTTGCATTAGTTATTTGGGCCTCAAGATGGACTCAAACAAGCATGTCACAATGGAATGAAATGAAGAGCATCTCCCAACGAACATTTTGGTATATCATGCGCATGAAACGGAGCTACAGACATGGAGTTATGATGCAATGAATAGAGCATAAAAACATTAGGGACCTAGAAGAAATCAACCTCTCAGACAACCAAATCTAAGGTTTGATTGGCACGCAGATCGAGGATTGCCGGAGTTGGAGGTCGCCAGAGTTGGAGGGGTGGTCGCCGGCGCTTGCGGACGAGGAGGGGTTCGCCGGAGGAGGCCGGGGACGGCGCCGGAGCGGGCAGAGGTGCGGCGGAGGCGGCGAGCCTCTCCGGTGGGCGCGGGCGGCGCTCGCGGGCGGCGAGAGGCGCAAGGGCATGCCGGTGATGGTGGGCGGTGCAGGGGCGCCGTGGAGGATGACGGCGGCGCGGGGTGAAGACGCGGGCGGGCGGCGACGCAAGGGCGCGGCCCGGTTCGGGCCCGGCGAAGGCCGGATCTGGGCCTGCGGCATGGCCGACGCGGGAGGCGGCGAAGTGGGCGCAGGGGCGGTGACGTGTCGCGCTGTGGTTGGCTGCGGGCGGCGGCGGACGTGTCCGGTGGCGGCGGGAGCGATTTGATCTGGGGTTTGGACCCGAATTTGAGGAGGGGTGCACATATTTATAGGTAGGATGAGTTAGGAGTGTCCAAATGGAGTGTAGTTTTCGCCCACGCGATCGTGATCCGACGGCGGAGGACATGGGAGAGGTTTGGAAGGGTTATTGGCCCGTTTTGGAGGGGTGTTGGGCTGCAACAAACACGAGGCCTTTACGGTTCCCCGGTTAATCGTTGGAGTATCAAACGGACTCCAAATGGCATGAAATTTGATAGGCGGTCTACCGGTAGTGTACCAAGGCCACTTGGCAAATCTCGGTCCACTCCGAGAATGTTTAACACCTGCTCACGAAAAAGAGACAAGAGAGGGACGCCGGTGCACGTAGGAGTGTCAGATTGCAAAACAGACAACGGGGAAAAAGCTCGGATGCATGAGACGAACACGTATGCAAATGAGATCCACATGATGACATGATATGAAATGCATGACATGAACAAAATGAAAAACGAAGACAAAACCCAACCACGAAGGGAATCTCATAACTTAAGGCTGAAATGGCAAGAGTCAAAGTACAAATATGGCAAGTTACATCTGGGGTGTTACAACAGATGAATGTGAGGCAAGTTTTCAGGAGTTGAAGAAACGTTTGGTTACAGCCCCAGTGCTAATTTTGCTAGATATATGCAAGGATTTCCAAGTATATTGTGATGCTTCTCGCCTAGGACTTGGAGGTGTACTTATGCAAGCCGGAAGAGTTGTTTCATATGCCTCACGACAGCTTCGACCGCATGAATTGAATTATGCCATGAATGACTTGGAGTTAGCAGTTGTAGTTCATGCACTTAAGAACTGGAGACACTTTCTTATTGGAAACCATTGTGATGTGTACATGGGTCACAAGAGTTTGAAGTACATTTTCACACAGGAGCTGAATCTCAGACAAAGGAGATGGTTGGAGCTTATAAAGGATTATGATATGAAGCTACACTATCATCCAGGAAAGGCCAATGTCGTAGCAGACGCTTTGAGCCAAAAGAGTTATGCCAATACCCTCGTAAGCGGAAGATTTCTGCAGGAGCTAGTTGACGATCTCAAGGAGCATCACTTGGAGATAGTTCCACGAGGTTTTGTTGCAGCAATGGAGGTTCAGTCGACATTATTGGGAAAGATTCGAGAAGCTCAGAAGGATGGTAAGGAGGTTGCTGAGATAAAGGAGAAAATGAGCGAAGGAAAAGCCAAAGGTTTTTATGAGGATGAGCACGACACTTTATGGTTTGAGGACTGTGTATATGTAGACAATAATGCGGAGATCAGGAAGTTAATACTTCAGGATGCCCATGACTCGCCATACTCGATACACCCCAGAAACACCAAGATGTATTTGGATTTGAAGGAACATTTCTGGTGGACGGGTATGAAGACGGATATTGCCGAGTATGTGGAAGTATGTGATGTATGTCAGAGAGTGAAGGCAGAACATCAGAAGCCAACAGGATTACTGCAGCCTATGCCGATACCCAAATGGAAGTGGGACAAGCTTGGCATGGATTTTATCATCGGATTACCCATGACATGATTGGGATATGATTGTATATGGGTAGTAGTGTATCGTTTGACCAAAGTGGCTCACTTTATCCCAGTGAAGACCACCTATATGAGTGCGAAGTTGGCCAAGATATATATGACCAGGATCGTATGTCTGCATGGAGTTCCGAGGACCATCATATCAGATAGAGGGACACAATTTACCTCTAAGTTTTGGAATCAGCTGCACCAGACTTTGGGCACCAGGCTAGAGTTCAGTACAGCCTTTCATCCGCAGATAGATGAACAGACAGAGCGAGTCAATCAGATTCTGCAGGACATGTTGAGAGCCTGTGCATTAGATTATGGATATAGTTGGGATGATAATTTACCTTAAGCGGAGTTCTCATACAACAACAGTTATCAAGCTAGTTTGAAGATGGCACCTTTCGAAGCTTTGTATGGGAGAAGGTGCAAGACACCGTTGATTTGGGATGAAGTCGGAGATCGCCAGTTGTTTGGACCGGATTTGATCAAAGAATCTGAAGAGAAGGTTAAGTTGATTCGCGACAGACTGAAGGTAGCCTAGTCCAGGCAGAAGAGTTACGCAAATTCAAAACGCAAGGAGGTAGTCTATGAAATCAGAGATAGAACATATCTTCGTGTGTCACCTCTCCGAGGAGTTAAACATTTTGGAGTTAAGGGAAAGTAATCCCTGAGATTTGTAGGACCATACCGTGTTTTGGAACGTATGGGAGAAGTTGCCTACAAGTTGGAGTTACCGGAAGGACTATCAGGAGTTCATGATGTGTTTCACGTTTCCCTGTTAAAGAAGTGCCATGCAGAGATGGCTGATATTCCTCCGAGAGATACAGTGCCCCTGGAAGCAATTCAGTTGGACAGTGATTTGGCCTATGAGGAGAAACCCGTCATGATTCTCGAGTTGGCAAGCCGAGTTATGCACAACAAGGTTATCAAGTTTTGCAAAGTTCAGTGGAGCCACCATATTGAGGATGAAGCCACCTGGGAACGAGAGGATGATCTACGGAAAGACAGCCCACACCTATGTTCTAACCAACCCGAATCTTGAGGGCGAGATTCATCTTAGGGGGGGGGGGTAGGTTTGTAACATCCCAAATTTTCAATTTGGAATGTTATACATAGATCATCATATGCATGTCATATTTTATTTGTATCTCGTTTGTGATCCTTGAAATCCTAAGCAACTCAAGGACCCATGGAGAGAGTTGGGATTTCACTATTTTCATATTTGAATTCTTCTCAAATTTGAAAAGAGGATCATTTTGGTTTTAATATTTTGCTCTCCGAAATATTTCCAATATAAATAAAATGAGAGGAAATAAAAGGACTTCTCCAAAATAAAATAAATATGGGAGGAAAAATGTTAAAAATTAAATAAATATTTTATTTGGGATTTTATTGCTATTTTATTTCAATTTGAAAAATATGCATTTTTTCAAAATTGCATTGTTAGGCCAGAAAAAATGTTCACTTTGTTCTAAATATTTTATTTAGATGGTGAAAATTGTTTTTGGCATTTTTACAATTTTTTAATATTTATTTAGGATTTTTCTTCGACGGAATTTGTTTTAAAAAAACTCCCGGACCGAACTAGGCCGAAGGCCCAGGCGGCCTGCTCGCCGCCCTTCGTCGCCGTGCCCGTGATGGACTCCTACCAGAGTCGGACCCTGAGCCGCCCCGCGTCGCCCCTCCCCCAAGCTAGCGCCGCCCCCCACCTATAAATGCCTCCGCCGCCCCTCTCCACCCTTCCCGAGCCCCGAGCCGTGCCGCCCGTAGCTGCCGTGCCGCCGCCATGCCGCACCGCACCGCCGCCCCGCCTCGCCGGTTTCCGATGCTGCTGCCGCCGGTTTTCGCCCGCGGACTGGTAAAACCGCAAAAGCCGCAGCCGTTTTTTGTTAAAACCCTAGATCGGGTTTTTAGATCGGTTTTCTTCGGTTAGATTTATTTTACGAAAGTTCGTTCGTTTAGTTTTGATAACGAACGATTTCGTTCAGTTGCCTCTATTAGCGGACGTTCATCCGATATATTTTTCTTTTTCTGTTTTATTTTTGCCAGGGACCTATCCGCGATTACTTTTATCGTAGATTAGCCCCTGAGCTTCAAACCCTTGCAACTTATCAACCGTTCGTCCAAATCCAATGAAACCAACGCCAAAATCTTCGTCTTGAAGCACTCTTTCCAGTTAATAACTTGAACATGATTTTGATAAATTAAAATTTGGTTTCAAGCATATTTGATTTTGAAGTTCTTTTGATCGTAGTTTCAGTTCCATAGCTCCGATTCGATTGATTCTTTTTGCAAATCGAAGCTCTTCAGTTGAACTTTCAGTTTGGATCTCTTTATTTGAGTTTTACCCTTGCATCTTTGCTTGATTGCTTATGTATGCTATTATTTGTTTGCGATAGAGTTTTTGGAGTGCGAAGCGTGCTACTATGAGTCTCTCGGGTTTGTAGATCGTCAGCAAGGAAAGTAACACTTTGATCATACCTTTTTATCACCCAGTTCTTATGCATTAGTTACAACCCTCAAACATTGCATGAGTAGGATCTCTTAACATGTGGGTATTGGGAAGTATATGATGAGGTAGAACCTATTACCCTTTTACTATCAAACCCTGGGAGTTACTTATACGATATGCTTATACTGCTATGCTATGCTTGTAGACGTGGATTGGGTTTGAGTGTATCCATGACAGATGTGAGATTGTTATTTAATGCTTAACTTAAGGTGGCTACTTAAATACATATCTAGGTGGATTGGTTGCGGGCACCTGGAGAATCCAATGTTGTCCTAGGATATCCTGGAGTACCAGTGTGATCATTGTATGGTTCGCCACCCAGGCTCAAAGGGATCATAAGATTATTCATGCTAGAAACTTCCGTGTGCAGCCACAAGCCATTATGGGCTCTGGCTTAGTTGAGTTTGTTGTGTGACCTCTTTTAGTGGTAGGCTAGCAGATGTAGGGGATGTAGGTGGTACTGTCTACCCAGAGTAAAGAGTTCATGCTTTTGAAAGACTGTGTCTCGGTCATCCGTTTCGCAAACACCATGTAGTGCGAGAAATCCAGCGGAGGAGATCGAATCTTGTGGGGAAAAGTGCGCAAACCTCTGAAGAGTTTATAAACTAATCATGGTTAGTCGTGTCCCCGGTTATGGACATCTTGAGTATCTGGTTCTTGGATTATCATGTTGATCTCAACACTCTAAATTAATTTGTTGGGTTACTAATACTGCTTAATTGGGATTGAGTTGGAGGAACCTTCTAAATGTTTATCAACTAGCATGATAGTTAAACAAATATATTCCTTTGTTGTAGGGAAAAATTGGCTTTTCGCAAAAACTTATTAACCGTAGAGCCTCCACCAGCCAAATATGCAGACAGTTGTAGCTATTACTTGTTCGTTTGCTCTACAGTGTCATATTGCCAGCATATTCCATGTGCTGGCCCATTTTTGAGTTGCAACGTATTACGTTGCAGACTTTTGAGACGAAGAGTAAGGTGCGCTAAGTCATTGTCGTGCACTCAACTATGCCATTGGAGTTGATGGACTCACTTTATCTTCCAAGCCTTCCGCTGTTATCGTATTTAGATGGCCTTAAGCCATATTAATGTATTAAGTTCTCTCTTGAGACTATTGAAGTAATAAGTGTGTGATTGCAACTCTGTTATAAATCCTTAGAAGTACCGTGTGTGTCAGCATTACCGATCCAGGGATGACACTTATGCATAGAGATTTGACTGTTTGAGGTCGGATCGCTACAATTACATTTTTAACGAATGTTGTTTTAAGAGCATGTCTCTATTAATATGAATCAATGGAACCGTTTTAGAAATGGTATTGTCCTACTTTGTTTTCCATCAAGATAAGTTAGATGCTTCTTTTTGTCGTCGTATGTTTCATCCTCCTTTATTGGCCGGTAATTGTTGCCTTTTTTTGCCTATGTTAAAACAAGGATATCTATGCAACTTGTTGCTATAGTGAACTAAAATGTCACACCGGTGACTTTGCTTGATTTAGTTGAACTACACAAAACGATACTGGATTTCCTATTCGTGTTGGCAGATTCATAGGTGATCTTGACCGTGTCATGAAAGGTCAGTACCTGCCTTCATCCACATGATTGTGCAGTGTGTTTTGAGATGTTGTCCTACTTGTATTGGTACTATTTTAAATAAATGTTGACTTGAATCTATTGAATTGCTGTCTTTTCCCATTAAGTGAACAAAAATGGGACCAACCTAGACATGATGCTTGTTTCTTTGTTACAACAAACTCTGCATCACTGTAACGCCCTCGATGCGGTTATATCTCCCACGTGTCGAAGCACGACTTAGAGGTATAACCGCATTGAAAGCAATGTTGCAAGTGAGGTAATCTTCACACAACCCATGTAATACATAAGGGAAAAAGATACATAGTTGGCTTACAATCGCCACTTCACACAATTACATGAACAAAGCATTACATCAACCAGATACAATCAAGGCCCGACTACATGACGAGATTGATGGATTTAAAATATCTCATTCATGACAACATGTGAATCATGAAACATGAATTCAAATTATCAAGAATGACATAATACCACCTCCAATGATACGGAAGAAAGAATTGCACTCCGGATTACAATATGAAGAAAGCTTGAGCTTCTTAGAAAAGAATCTTGATGAAAAACTTGGAGAAGAAATAACATCCTTTATGAACCATCATCTAGAACCTTCATGAAGAACTCCGGTAAACAAAAAGAATAACAAAAATAAAGAGAAGTTGGAAACACAAGGAGAAACCTTGTAAAGATTTATATGGATCTCCGTGATAATTAGAGCTTGGAACTCCAGGAAAGAAAAACGAGCACTTGAAATCAAGAATTTAATCATCGTGAACGAACTCCGGAAGAAAAGATTAACATATGGATGAAACAAGAATAAGAATTATATTATGCTTAACCTTCACCAATTTAATTGATGACAAGCAACGTACTTGACATATTACTTATTCTCGTAGAAAAGATTAAGAGAGATATAACATACACTTGGAAAGGTCTTTGACGAACCACCGGTAGAATTGAAACAACAAATGAATTGATATGATAAACAAGAAGAGAAATCTTGAATGAACCACCGTAAGAATTAAATTGAATGAAGAGAAGATAAACAAACACTGGGTAAGAATTGACAAATGAACGAAGATACATGAGAGAGTTTAGATACAAAAGAACGAAGAGATCACGAACTGAAAAGAGAATGTTTGAATGATGCACCGGTAAGATTTGGAGAATGATAGCTGAAGGCTGAGAATGAATAAGTCTTCTGAAATGATGGGCTCTGGAGGAACGAAAAGAAATTTCGCGATCAAAAAATTATGAGAGGATGGCCTTGAACTAGAACCATGAATCTCTGAGAGAATGGATAAGATAGGGAGGTAAAACTCTTCTTCGGTCTTCAAATGATCAAAAAGACGACGAGAAACACCACCGTGAATTGTTGAGACACTCCGGAATAAAGAAGAATAGAAAAGTTGAACCGATGATGAAAAGAATTTGGAAGATCTTGGAGAAAGACATTTGACTAATGATAAATCATTCTTACGTCAAACTTCAAAAAGAAATTTGAGGATAGCTCCGGGAAAAATAAGAAGAGTCAGGTAAGATCCTGGAAAATGACCTGTGGGTTAGGGCCCACTCAAAATAAAAACCACCGTTGAATAATTTCAAAGAGAGATTGCCCCGGTTGAAATAAATGGCTTGAATGAGAGAATATCCTCGAAATATCTTGAGCACTCTGGAACAATTGAATAGCAAATGGGGAATGATTATGAGGTGCACCAGCATAAGAAAAGCATTGGGCAAAAGAAAAGACTATGCTCAATACCAAAGCTTGAATTGAATCCACTGGAGAAGAAAAAAGAACGAATAATGATAACTTGAGGTTCTGTCAGAATCTTGCTGCGAATCACTGGGTAAGAACATGAAGGAAAAGAATGGAGAGACATCACATGAATCGAAGGATACTTGATTAAGAAATCTGAGTCCTTGAAGAAAAACAAGGGTGGATGGGCGGGTAAAACAAAAGACAAATTGGGCCGGATGAAACGAACACCGTTGAGAAAGCTGAGATTGAATCTTGCAAATGTTGAAAATGAACGGATCCACTTGAAGAGAAACACACCGTTGAAAAGGATTGACATGACAATCTCGATAATCAAGAAGGATTAGTATTCACATAGGAGTATGAGAACACCATTTAGGAAAGGTATGGAATCAACATTTGACTTTGAAGCAACTCAAATACCACAACTCAAAACAAAAACAAAGGATTGGCTTGCAGAATAAGCCGGAACAAACATATGATAGAGATTTCGTCCGAAGTTTTCGTGGTGGGGCCTACACGGGCTCGATCGTACAACACCATCATGTACAAGGCAGTGCACATGACATACGAAGCGTCCCCGAGTCGGCATAGCCAAGGACTCTTTAAGACACAACGAGACCACTATAAAACCAACCGTGAATAGGCGGACCACTAGACGTCGGACCCCAATTTCATATCATACATCTGTTGGAAAGATATCCTAAGAGCTACTTGAATTCTCACTTATAAACTCCCGAAATTTTCCGGTTATGCAATCAGGTGTTGGGGATACAGGGGAAGCATAATATCTCACCCAAAACTAGCAAATCCTACATCCAGCTGTATCCATCCTTCAACACATAACCAAGAAACCTTCGGAAATCGTCTACCTCAACCTTCGAAAAGCATCCGTTATACGAGTTATGGCGATACTGCCGAACTCCCGCCCCAGTACTGGGTGGCGTCGAGGTTATTCACCAACAACTGCATAAAAGAGATTTTCGATGTCGGCGAAACTAAACTCAGGTATTCCAGAACTGCAACGATAAAATTGTGACGACAACACCTCGGAGCTCAACTCCCCGGGACACTACCACAACCCCTAAATGACAGGAGGCACCAAGAACAATGTTCTCGTCACAAAACCATCGGAACGATTCCAAGATACCCGCGTGATCCTAATTTTTTTTTTAGTGAAATTTGAGAAGAGAAGAGTCAAAACTCTACATCAGGATGCCTCACCAGAGCGAGGAAGGGACTGGGGAGTAAAAAGAATTCCTAACTCTCTGATATATATAATTCCTAAATGACTGAAAACATTTTTCTAGACTCAAATACGCAAGCAATTCGATCAAGCAGGGGGCTCCTAAGGTCGGGGAAGGCTCTGATTACCAACTTGTAACGCTCTCGATGCGGCTATATCTCCCACGTGTGGAAACATTTTTCTAGACTCAAATACGCAAGCAATTCGATCAAGCAGGAGGCATAACCGCATTGAAAGCAATGTCGCAAGTGAGGTAATCTTCACACAACCCATGTAATACATAAGGGAAAAAGATACATAGTTGGATTACAATCGCCACTTCACACAATTACATGAATAAAGCATTACATCAACCAGGTACAATCAAGGTCTGACTACGGAACCAAAATAAAGAGCAACCCCAAATGCGACAAGGTCCCCCGATCGACCCCAACTGGGCTCCACTACTGATCAACTAGAAACGAAACAAGACAAAGGACAAGATCTTCATCGAGCTCCTCCTTGAGCTTGGTTGCGTCACCTGCTCGGTAACATCGGCACCTGCAAACTGGTTTTGGAAGTATCTGTGAGTCACGGGGACTCAGCAATCTTACACCCTCGCGATCAAGACTATTTAAGCTTATAGGAAGGGTAAAAGGTATGAGGTGAATCTGCAGCAAGCGACTAGCATATATGGTGGCTAAACATACGCAAATGAGAGCGATAAGAGAAGGCAAGGGACGGTCGATAAAACTATGATCAAGAAGTGATCCTAGAACAACCTACGTCAAGCATAACTCCAACACCGTGTTCACTTCCCGGACTCCGCCGGAAAGAGACCGTCATGGTAACACACACGGTTGGTGCATTTAATTAAGGTCAACTTCTGGTTTTCTACAACTAGAGATTAATAAATTCCCATCTGCCCATAACCGCGGGCACGGCTTTCGAAAGTTCAAATCCCTGCAGGGGTGTCCCAACTTAGCCCAACACAAGCTCTCACGGTCAATGAAGGATATTCCTTCTAGCGGGAAGACCCGATCAGACTCAGAATCCCGGTTACAAGACATCCTTGACAATGGTAAAACAAGTCCAGCAAGACCACCCGCTGTGCCAACAAATCCCGATAGGAGCTGCACATATCTCGTTCTTAGGGCACACCAGATAAGCTAAGCGTACGGGAGCCAACGTAACCCAAGTTGCCAAGGGACGGCCCCACACGGTGCTCTACGTTGGACCAACACTTAGAGAAGCACTGGCCCGTGGGATTTAATAAAGATGACCCTTGGGCTGGCCGACCCAAGGGAAAGAAAAAGGCTTGGTGGCAAATGGTAAAACCAATGTTGGGCCTTGCTGGAGGAGTTTTATTCAAGGCGAACTATCAAGGGGTTCCCATTATAACCCAACCGCGTAAGGAACGCAAAATCCAGGAACATAACACCGATATGAAGGAAACTAGGGCGGCAAGAGTGGAACAAAACACCAGGTATATAGATGCATTAATTAAATAAGAGATATTATGATATCCCAACAAGTGAACATGTTCCAACAAGGAACAACATCTCCATGTTCCAATAAGGAACAAACTTCAATCTTCACCTGCAACTAACAACGCTATAAGAGGGGCTGATCAAAGCGGTAACATAGCCAAACAACGGTTTGCTAGACAAGGTGGGTTAGAGGCTTGGTTCAACAATAGGGGAGGCATGATAAGCAAGGGGTAGGTATCGCAGCATAGGCATAGCAAAAGAGCGAGCAACTAGCAAGCAAAGATAGAAGTGATTTTGAGGGTATGGTCATCTTGCCTGAAATCCCGCAAGGAAGAAGAACGAGTCCATGAAGAAGGCAAACGAATGTAGACGAAAGGGTCCTCACAAACGCAACGTTACCGGAACAAACCCGAAGGAGCAAACACAGGAAAGAAGCACACAACATAGTAAACAAACAACACATGAACATGGTATGATATGCGGGATGCGATATGTGATGCATATGCAAGGTTTGGAAAGCAATGATTGAACCTGGCCTCAACTTGGAAATCCAAGAGTGCTACTGGAAAGGTGAGATGATTTCGGTTGAAATCGATATAAAGATCACTGGAATCGGATGCACAGTTTGGAAATGGCAAGCAAAACAAATATGGCATTGGTCTGCGATAAACAGCAAGTAGCCATCTAAATGCATCAAGATAAATAAGCTACAGCACTCAAACATGGCAACAAAATACAAGGCAGGAATCCACTCAAGATGCTTGACAAAAGATGAATACTGAGCTACGGCTAATTCACTCAATAACAGGTTCAAACAAGCATGGCAAAAGTGCAAATGATAACAGGTTTCAGACTTTGTGAAATTAACACAAGTCTGGAATTTATCATCAGGAAGCACACTTTAGAGCATGAAAAGTACATGCTACATGAACTAAACATGGCAAAGCAAGGCATGGCATGAAGCTACTCAAAGCACTGAACAAAAGTACCTTAGTGACCTTGAGCCAAAAGGGATCAAAAAATACAATTGCAAGCATGTGAACATGGCAAAAACATAAACAGATTCAGACTTAGTGAAAAACTGGAGCATGCAAATCAGTTAACGAGTAGGCATGTTTACGAGCTCGATGCACTCACTACAGAGCATGGCATGACAAACTAAGCATACACCCAACAAGAAGACATGGCATAGAAGCTAGACATGGCAAGAACAACAACATAGCATGCACGGACCAATAGCAACATCCTCGGCAAAATCGCTAAACATGTCAACGATCTGCCAGGATTCACTTTATAGCAAAAGTAGAGCTCGATTGACTCAAGCTAGGTTGCTCCATAATTGCAAACAAAGACATGGATGGATAGAGCACCACAATGTTAACAAAACATCCTTACTGATGATTCTCAAAAGAGGCATAGATCACTAGGAAACAACATGAACATATGGCATACCGACAAAAACAGAACAAGGACTTGGTGAAAAACTAAGTCCCTGAAATCAGCATTACCGATTACGCTACTTTGCAAGCTTGTGCTAGTCACCACAAATATCACAAAAATACATGGCAAGCATCTCTGTAAAGATGGCATGGCATATAACAAGACACATGTAGAGCTCAGGATCATATCATGCACACATTAGACATGGCAAAAATGACAAAATGCCATTTGCTGAAACATATTTGACAAATTCACCACATAGCCCTCTTCCAACAGCATTTTGGGTATCAAGATGAGATCAAATGAAAATGATGCAGTGAGATGAAATGATGTACTCGTCGAGGCGAACATTTTGATATGCTACACGCACAAATCGGAGTCATGGATGATGAGTTATGATGCGATGAAAATGGGCATATGAATCTGGAAACTTCGGGGACTTGGTGGATATTTTACCTCCGCAAAAAGTCAACGCGGGATGAGGATATCCGGGGCATGGGGAAGGATCCGTTTGGTTGAAGGGACCGGTGGATCTGGTCCCGCTTTTTCTCCGGATCCAGTGACGAAGGAGGATCTCCGGTGAGCTGCATGAACTCCGGCGAGGGGCGGCTCAGACTCCGGCGAGCGCCTGCCGGAGCAGTGACGAGATCGAGCAGCAGAGCTCGGCCGCGAGGGTGGTGAAGAGGCGCGGGCGCGCGATGAGCGGTGCAGGAGCCGAGGAAGGCAGGGGCGTTACAACGATGTCCGGCGAGGTGGCGGCCAGCGAAGCGTGCGGCGACGCGTCGGAGAAACGCGGGCGGCGCGGGGCGGCGACTAGGGCAGCGGGAGGCGTGGGGCACGGCGTGCTAGGCGGCGACCAGAAGCAAAGAAGACGGCGGGGCGGACGGCGCGGCTCGATCGGGAGGGCGGCGCGGTGGATCCGGGCCGGGCAGGCCGGATCTGGGCGTCTCAGGCCCGGCGGCGCGGGGAAGGCGGCGGCGACAGGTGGCGGCACAGGATTGGCTGAGGCGGCGGTGCGGGTGACGTGGCGATGCCTCATTCGCCGGAGTGAGGTGGCGCGGGATGGACGCATCCGCCGGCGAGCGGACATATCCGGCGGCGCGGAGGGAGTTGGATCTAGGGTTTGCCCGTGCGAGAAATTCGGAGGGATACACATATTTATAGGTAGAGGGAGCTAGGAGAGTCCAAATGAGGTGCGGTTTTTGGCCATGCGATCGTGATCGAACGACCGAGATGATGGAGGAGGTTTAGGTGGGTTTTGGGCCACTTTGGAAGGATATTGGGCTGCAACACACACGAGGCCTTTTCGGTCCCTCGGTTAACCGTTGGAGTATCAAACAAAGTCCAAATGGCACGAAACTTGACAGGCGGTCTACCAGTAGTAAACCAAGGCCGCATGACAAGTCTCGGTCCAATCCGAAAATGTTTAACACCCGCACACGAAAAGAGGTAGAAAGGGGCACCGGGTGACATAGGAGCGCCGGAATGCAAAACGGACAACGGGGAAAATGCTCGGATTCATGAGAAGAACATGTATGCAAATGAAATGCACATGATGACATGATATGCAATGCATGACACGCAAGCAATGACAATGCAACAACAACGAATAACTGGAAGACACCTGGCACATCGGTCTCAGGGCGTTACAATCACTCCCTTTATAAGTAGATGGAAGCACATGGTGTTGTTGCGCCCACTCTTCCCTGGAATTGTTTATGCTTTTTGTTAATCTAATGCCACTGGTAAAATTAAACAATGCCACTCTCAGAACTTACTACTGAATCTTAGTTCAAAACTACAACACTTGTTAGGGATCGATGGGAGTACCATTTCTGTTAGGGATCGGCCAAAGTCCATCTTTAAGAAATGTATTGTTGAGATAATGTCTCTGTTATTATATATCTGTTATATTGTTTTGCAAAAGATACCATCCTGATTTTTAGTTCTTTCTACATGTTTAACCAAGGTATTGTTAAGATAATGTCTCTGTTAATATGAATCAGTCGCATTGTTTTAGGAATGGTACTTTTCTGCTTTGTCCTTCTTTGTACATGTTGAAACAAGGCATTGTTAAGATAATGTCTTAGTTAATATGAATGAATCACACTGTTTGAGAATTGCTACTCTCCTACTTTGTTTCCCATTAAGATAAGGTACATGTTTTTTCTTCTGGGATTATAAGTCATCAATCGTTATTTCTTAGTAATTGTTTCCCTTATACCTATTGTTGCATACAGGGATATCAAAACTTCTGCTTGGTTCTATTTCGACTTTGATTTCAGTTGAACTACACAAGAGGAGCCAATGTGTTTAAGGCAAACTGTTCCATTACTGGGCCCAGTTGGTCTTTCCACTTTGCAGAAAGAACAGTCACTGTTTGCGCTACATTACACAAGGAATGATCAGGAATCTTTACAGAGTGTTAGTAGATGCTGGTGACATGACTAGTGTGTAGAGAGCATGGGCAACTCAACAACACATGGAGTGCAAAGTTCACTCCACAAGGAAAGGTATGACCAAGTCAGTTGCCGACGCAACTATAACAAACAAGGTCAGTATCGGCCTTCATCCACATGATTGTGCTTTGTTATGTTATGCTACTTATATTATTTTATTTGTTTGAATAAATGTTTAATTCAAGCTATTATATTGCTATCTATTCCTGTTAAGATAATGAAGATGATTATAGTTGTAAGCATATGTTTAATCAACTAGTACCACTATTATATTCATCATGCTTTTTTCTGTATTTATGCAGACAGGGATGCTCAACTTGATTTTAGTGGAACTGCACAAAATGTTCAGATGGTTCGTGTCCTCCATAATACTTCATCATGCACAATACATCGAATGGTTCTCCAATCATTCGTTTTCACCTTGAGCCATCGGACTATGTACTTGAGTAGAGCTGCCAACATGTTCAAAGCCTTGCAACTTATAAATACGAAAACCACCATGCTACACAAGACATTGTTTGATTTCAGTGGAACTGGACAAAAAGATACGCTGGTTAATCCTGCTCCATGTGCCATTTCTATGTACAAACTGATGACAAACCATGCCTGTCTAAATGGAGCTACCAATGTCTTCAAGGCAGAAGAATTCCCACAAGTTCAAGAGAAAGAACTCTGTCCAGCAGAATACTACCTTAAAGAAGGGTAATAAGAAAGATAATAAGAGAGATGGCTGCTTTACTTGTGGTTCAGAGGAACACTGGGCAAACAAGTACCCACACAAGTACAAGAAGCTAGGACAGGACTCCAAGTCTTTCAATGTCACTCTAAGCAACAATGATGGGGCACCTGGGAATGGTAATCTATTTACCATATTTTTAGTTTGTCAGTCCAGCAATTGGTGGGTTGACACTGGCCAATATTCATGTGTGTGCTGATGTGTCTTTGTTTTCTTGCAGCAAATAAATACAAAATCCATTTTGCTACACAAGACATTGTTTGATTTTAGTTGAACTGCACAAAAGTATACACTGGTTAATCCGGCTCCATGTCCCATTTCAATGTGGAAACTGATGACAAACCCTGCCCTTTCCACAGTCATAGGCATTACATATTTGAATGCGAAAATTTTGTCAAAGTTTAATCATTGATCTTAGCAAGAATACATTAGTTTAATATATTGGAATTGGAAAACCTTGTCAAATTTTGCTCATTGATGTTAGCCAAAAGACATACATTTGATATTTTTTAGTGGGACGCCCATTGCTGTGAGCAGCGTCGATCATTTTTTCCTATTGTTGTGTTCAGTTTAGAAGTAAATATTTACTCTCCTGAGATGCATAGTCACATGAATGTTGACTTATGTAAGGTATTTTAAGAGTTTGTGCTGAATGTTGTCTATGTAATGCCAGACCTTGTGAGTTCGATTGCAAAGTTTAGCTTGGGATGCCGTGTCATGCGGCATCACGAGCTGTTCACCATTCCCCCTGAGAATAATGCTTCATATTGTTTTGCATGTTGATCTAATGCCAGTGATTTGCATGTTAAGAAGATCATCCTCTTTTGTTGTTTCTTTTCTTAAGAAGTTCATCGTCTTATGTTTCATTCATAGCCTATACGACAACTCGGGTAGGTTAGAGGTGAAACCATATGATCTTCCGACCAACTCATCATCTTAGGCCGTGATTGGATCGTCGTTTTCCAACCAAAACCGCTTGTAAAACTGATGCTTGTACATAAAAGCAGATGGTCTTGGGCGAAGTGCTTGGTTGGTCGATTTCGACTAGTAAAATATACACTGGTCTCTCAAATTATACGCGTAACTTGCCAGTTTTCATTAGAGACCTTGGGCCGTTGGTTTCATTACGCCTGTATTTTATGCGTTGTTTGCGGTGATGAGTAAATTACACTTTTATCTTAATACAAGTGACAAACAATCTAGAGCTCCCAAGCACGGCCTTACCGTTTCATGCCGGCTCAGACTCTCGATGGTGCTCATAGGTGTCCGATGATCCTGGCTTCCTGAATGAGCAGCGGGTGTTGTATCAGACCATCCATAGGGCCCACGAGGACCTCTCGGTCTTCCTTAGAGTTGTTGCACTCGCCATGGCGCCGAGCATTGTCAACATGGTCAACGAACATGAGGAATCAGGAGATGACTTTACTTGGAAAGGATGACAGTAGGGACCCACCAGGGCCATAGTCGGACGTACGCAAGTTCCTCCTTATTATATACAACTATAATTTTTTTTGCTTCCTCCTGGTTTCCTGACATAACGGTCCCACACCATCACGGCCGACAGCTGGGACCCAGCAGGTCGAGTAGTATTTGTTTTTTTAGGTGTAAGCGGAGTTTTTCTCGAGCGATGTTTTTGTTGTTGTTCAGAGGAGCAGGGAATCAACTGAGTGGGATGTGGCATGTACTGCCTAGGATATTATTTTATGTCGACCAAGTATCCAGCCTAGATTTTTTTTCGAGCTGAAAATGGCTAGCCCAGCTATATTTTTTGCGGAATACCCAACCAAGATCAACTTTTTATTCTTCGCCCCGCTAGGCTGTAAATCTTTGCTAGGAGGGATGCATTAGGTCAAACAAGAAAATGGGCTTTAAGAAATAATAAATGAGATGTCATTATAAAAACTGGGCTGTAAATATACAAAACGCACCAAACAGGTAATTAGTTTCAAAAATATTATCTTTTGAATTTGGAAATCTTACTTTTATTACTTATTGCACGCGCGATATTTCGTTAGATTTTTACCTAATACGAATTCATTTTGAAATTATATTTAATCTGACTCGAAATTTCGGGATAAAAATATTTTGGATCCCATCAAAATGTGGGATTTTTGGTTGAATTCTATTTTGAGAGGTTGGTTGAAATTATTAATCGTTGTCCTGGCTAGAAAATGGGTTGTAATTTTAACAGAGTGTAAATGGGTTGTAGTAAATTCCATTAGAGTTCAAAAATGGGTTGTACATTATTACAAATCGCAAATGGGCTATATGTTCTCTGCCACAGATGTGATGTTCACATGTGGGCCTACTATTTTTTCAGAATTATATTCAATGACGCGTACGGAAGGATTGTGGGCCTATTAAGGCGTACAGAAGGCTTTGTCAACTTATAGTCAAGACACGGTTCTAGCAGAAGTGGCCGTTGGATGTCCATCGAATGGCTGTAGTGCTTCCTCGATCTCGGATATTCTTGCTTCAGCTGCCCAAACCACCGCTGGCGGTACCGCCTCCCGTGGCCGGCTGTGCTGCCACGAAGGCTTAATCGGCCCACTCTATTCCCAAATGCCGTCTAGGCCATTCCTCTACTCACCAACTCCTCATGTTCTTCTTCGGCGACATCAGCCTCACACCGTAGCCGAACTAGCGAACCCTCGTACTCCCCTCCGCGTGGGCATCCACTGTCGTGTCTTCGGCGGCTCCGGGTCATTCCCTTTGTAGGACTCGCCATCATTCACTGCATTAGTTCTCTCAGTGCGGCGTGGTCAACTTTGTCAACAAACAACAGCCATCGGATGAGGCATGTATGAGGAGTGGCTGACAGTAGGGACCAACATGGCACATGGTCGCATGCAGCAAGTGCTCCTGTATTATGCGAAAACAAATAATTTCTCCCCTGACAGATTTGACCCACCAGCTACATCTTCGCACGCAAGGAAGTGCTTCCTTTATTAACCGGAAATAAAAAGTTTTCTCTCCCTGATAGCTGGGACCCACCAGCTTTATTATGATCCTTTTCATGAAAATATAGATTGTATCGAAGATGCTAAATTGTTTTCTTTTTATTCTAACTCGAAAAATAAGAAATTAAAAAACCCAGAAAACATCTTCGCACGCAAGGAAGTGCCACCTTATTACGCGAAAAAAATTGATTCCCCCTGCTCGCTGGGACCCACCAGATTTGGAGGCTGACTTGAGGGCCTTCTAAGTTAACGCGTACGCAGGGCTTTGTCAACTTAGTGAATAAACGATTCTAGCTGCACTGACCGTTGGATGTTAATCCAACGGCCAACCTGCGTCTTCAACCTCTGGTCTTCTTGCGCCAACCACCTAGACTTGCACCCGCCGTACCGCCTGCTCCAGCCTCCCATGGTCGGCTGTGCTGCCGCATAGGCCTCACTGCCCGACCATACTACTACTAGGCAAGATTTCCCTCTACTCACCCACACCCCTGTTATTCTCCGGCGATGGCAACCTTACACTGCAGCCGAACCAGTGAACCCTCGTACTCCCCTCCGTGTGGGCATCCACCTGCCTCATCTTCCCTGACTCAACATCGTTCCCTTCCCATGCCTCGCTGTCGTCCACCGCCTGGGTGCTATCTGCACGGCGTGGTCAACATGGTCAACGAATGACAACCATCGGAAGAGTAGTGTACACGGTGAGGCTGATAGATGGACCCACCAACAACATCTTCGCACGCAAGGAAGTGCCTCCATATTAGGCGGGAAAAAAATGAATCCTTCCCCCTGACAGCTGAGACCCACCATCAATAACTTCGCACGCAAGGAAGTGCCTCATTATCCTCCCTGATAGCTGGGACCCACCTGGTCGAAGCGTACATAGCGTTGTCATTCTGGTCATGAACTTGTACGTACATACTGGTCGACCGATCTCTCTACAACGATGAACCGTGGCCGAGCAAGCAGCGGCACGTGTAGTAGTAGAGCCCCGACATAGCAGTCGGGCAGTCCCTTCCAAACCGTGTACACGCACGTACAACCAGATGCCAAAAAATACGGCCACGTACATACATACGGGCGGGGTCTCAAACGCGTACTCGCGCATACGTACGACCAGGCTCGTGTACATGGAGAGGGAACGGACGGCAACAATGACGTCCTGTTCACCGGGTAGTCAACCGGCAGGGTCGGACCGGAGAAACAATGTCATGTTCATCAAGAGGGAACAGACTGGGTCGGAACTCGTCCTGTTCAATGGGAGCCAACCGGCTTGGACGAAACAGCCGAAACATGGTCTGGCGTACCGCAGTACGGAGGAAACGGACTTCTGTTCGACCGATACGGCCGAAATGGGGTCCTGTTCATCGGGAGGGGTGTGGCGTACCACAAAATGAAGGAATCATACTTGTGTTGGAGTGCTACGGTTGAAATGGGGGTCCTGTTCATCAGGAGGGGTGTGGTGTACTGCAAAATGGAGGAAACATACTTGTGTTGAAGCGCTATGGTCGAGGCGGGGGTCCTGTTCATCGGAGGGGTGTGGCATACCGCAAAGCGGGACTCCACGGTCTACTGTTCACCCACTGTCGACTTCCTTCAGCTACCACCTACACTGTTCATCCCCCGCTACTGTTCAACCAGCCCTCCACGGGGTCCTGTTCATCCACCCCCAACCAGCTCGGCTATGGCGGCCCTCCTCTCGAGGTCCTGTTCATCCCGTGAGAACGTCCTACTACTACTACTACCACGGGGTCCTGTTCATCCAACCCCCACCAGGAACTGTTCATCCAACCCCAACCACATACATGTCGACTCGGTCAACCAACCACCACGTTCACTATTCATCAAGAGGCAGCAGGTTCGATCGGCTTCTGTTACCAGCAGTAGCTAAGGAATCCCTCGATCGGGTTTAGTTAATAGCTAGGGATCGATCGATCGTGCGGGTTCAGTAACTCGTAGCCAGTGCAATCGCTCGGGTTTAGTAGGCGAACGCCTCACTCGGGTTCAGTTAGAGCACAACGCCTCGCACCCACGCGCGTACGTGTACGAGAGAAACACGCAATCCCTCCGTGCATCACTCAGACCGAACCACCCACCATAACCGGGAACTCCCTGAAATTTTCCCCGCCCTTGCTTCTACCATAATTTTTTCCATCATGGACAACCCAAAGAATGTCATGCAGGTGTGTCTCTTGCCCGCCTAGGACGAAAAGCCCATTTTCTATCATGATTTTTTGTCATAGAAGTAGGAGCCACCGCATCTATGATGATAACAGGTTTTGTCACAATTATCATCATAGAAGTGTCATAAGCATGACACAAATTTTTTTCGTTCGGCCCAAAATGTCACAAATGTGTCTTTTTTGTAGTTGGGGGGGGGGGGTACAAAGGAACTAGTTCATCTCCATGAAGGAGGTCTTGAATCCTGGAAGGATCTTACCTAGATGGGGTCATGAATCCACTAGGGATCTTCTCACATGGAGGTCTTGATCACCATGGAGTGGTCTTTCTCTCTCCTCTCTCTATTAAGAGGAGTGGTAAAGGAGCAAACCTCACATACAAATGAGCTATCCTATTTGCTATCCCTAACTAGAGGAAGGGGGATGAGTATATATAGGCAAGTCCACGAAGGGTTAAGTGAGAAGGGGGATACATGGGCCTCTCGCTCGACACGACGGGCAAGCAGGCGCCGGATGTCCTGGCTAGGGGCCGGATGTCCGGGGCTTTGTGGGATGCCGGATGTCTGGCCCAACGGTGGCCTAACTAGTGATTTGTTCTGTTGTCGATGCCGGATTTCTGGGGGAAGGCCAGATGTCAGGTTGGTGGGAAGGCGACGGATGTACAGGCACACAGATCAGATGTCTGGCTGCTGATGTCTTGGTTGTCTGTTGATGCAGCTCCTGCGTGGTTGCACATGCACCGGATGTCCGACCCTTTGGCCCGGATGTCCGGCTACTGTAGCTTCAGCAGCATCGTCTTCTTTCTTCTTCTCTTCTAGGCTTCCCTCACGGATGGTGTCGCCGTTCCTTGGTGCTTGCACTCCTCGTCAACATACGTGAAGCTTCGATAATAACTATGCATGCACATGGGAAAAGTGTCAAGTAGTATACCATCCTCGAAAGGGTCAAGTGAGTACATGTAAAGGAGATGATTCATCTTTATGTATGTGAAGCCGATGTCACACATGTCACTTTTCAAACGGGCTCTTGACATGGTGATGTCCGTAGGATGCTCCGCATCACATGGTAGCTACGCAATCTCACGCGCAGAGAAGGACACAACAAGAGAAGTTGAGGTAGAAACACATGCCGATGATGAGCAGTCGCCACCATGCATGGAAGCCGCGTGTAGAGTCAACCGAGAGTAGCGAGTCGACGCAGGGCCGCATGTGGCAGCCATTGAGGGAGTCGACGTAGAGAGGTCACCATCATGCACAGAAGTCGAGAGAGTAGTTGGTGTAGTGTAACACCCACGATGCGACTATATCTCCCACGTGTCGGAGCATGACTTAGAGGCATAACGTCATTGTAGGCATGTCGCAAGAGAGGTAATCTTTACACATCCCATGTACTGAATAAGAAAGAGATAAAGAGTTGGCTTACAATCGCCACTTCACACAATACATAAAATAGCATTACATCATCCAGAATACAATCAAGGTCCGACTACGGAACCAAATAAAGAAAGACTACCCCTAATGCAATAGGTCCCCGATCGCCCCAACTGGGCTCCACTACTGATCGACTGGGAATGAAACAACACAACGAACACGGCCTTCATCAAGATCCTCCTTGAGCTCGGTTCCGTCACCTACACGGTCATCATCGGCACCTGTAACTGGTTTTGGAAGTAACCTGTGAGTCATGGGGACTGAGCAATCTCACACCCTCGCGATCAAGACTATTTAAGTTATGGGTAGGAAATAGGTGGTGAGGTGGAGCTGCAGCAATCACTAGCATATATGGTGGCTAACTTACGAAAATGAGAGTGAGAAGAGGAGCAAAGAACGGTCGTGAACTAGAAGTGATCAAGAAGTGATCCTGAAACTACTTACATTCAAACATAACTCCAAAACCGTGTTCACTTCCTGGATTCCATCGGAAAGAGACCATCATGGCTACACACGCGGTTGATTCATTTTAATTAAGTTAAGTGTCAAGTTCTCTACAACCGTACATTAACAAATTCCCATCTGCCCATAACTGTGGGCACGGCTTTCGAAAGTTCAAAACCGTGCAGGGGTGTCCCAACTTAGCCCATCACAAGCTCTCACGGTCAACGAAGGATATTCCTTCTCCCAGGAAGACCCGATCAGACTCGGAATCCCGGTTACAAGACATTTCGACAATGGTAAAACAAGACCAGCAAGACCACCCGCTGTGCCGACAAATCCCGATAGGAGCTGCACATATCTCGTTCTCAGGGCACACCGGATAAGCTAAGCATACAGGAGCCGACGTAACCCAAGTTGCCAAGGGATGGCCCTGCACGGTGCTCTAGTTTGGACCAACCCTCGGAGGAGCACTGGCCCGGGGGTTTAAAATAAAGATGACCCTTGATTCTGTAGAACCCAAGGGAAAAAGGCTTAGGTGGCAAATGGTAAAACCAAGGCTGGGCCTTGCTGGAGGAGTTTTATTCAAGGCGAACTGTCAAGGGGTTCCCATTATAACCCAACTGCGTAAGGAACGCAAAATCAAGGAACATAACACCGGTATGATGGAAACTAGGGCGGCAAGAGTGGAACAAAACACCAGGCATAAGGCCGAGCCTTCCACCCTTTACCAAGTATATAGGTGCGTTAAAGTAAACAAGATATATTGTGATATCCCAAACATATCCATGTTCCAACAAGGAACAAACTTCATCTTCACCTGCAACTAACAATGCTATTAGAGGGGCTGAGAAAAGCGGTAACATAGCCAAACAACGGTTTGCTAGGACAAGGTGGGTTAGAGGCTGGACATGGCAACATGGGAGGCATGATATAGCAAGTGGTAGGTATTGCAGCATAGCAAAGGAGCGAACAACTAGCAAGCAAAGATAGAAGTGATTTAGAGGGTATGGTCATCTTGCCTGAGATCCCGCAAGGAAGAAGAACGAGTCCGTGAAGAAGACAAACGGACGGAGTCAAACAAATCCTCTCAAACGTGACGTTATCGAAATCCAAAGAAGCAACATCGGAAAGAAGCAAACAACATAGTAAACAACCACCACATACACATGGCATGATGCACAACCAAGTATGATGCATGTCCGGTTTAAAGAGGCATGGCATGGCAAAATGCACAAGCAATTCTACAAATTAAGTGGAGCTCAATATGCAACGAGTTGCATATTGACGAAACACCACAACAAGTTATTTAGTTCGGTCTCGTTTATGTACTCAACAATATTAAATGTTGTTAAGCATGGTAAGAGGTGAAACATGAGTAAAAATACACAGTTAGGCATTTTAAATGAGGCCGGAAACATCAAACAACAATTCCGGTAAATCCTCATGTGCATTTAGCAATTTAATGTAAACAACAATTTTACCGACTTTAAATATTGTTATCATGATGCGAATGACATGCGCAAGTTTATGCAAGTTTAATGGAAAAGTTAACATGATAAGATATGAGGCATTTGTCGCCATGGTGGAAGGAACAAGGGGTGCCACGACGGCGAAACGGAAATGTTACAATGGCAACATTCCGGTTCTGACAACTCAGTGATACGTCGGTGCAAAAGAAAGTGTGGCGGGAGCGTGCCAAAAGATGATGGGGTGATCCCGGGTACCGGGTTCCCATGGGTCGACGACGGTGACAAGGCAAAAGAGGGGCAACATGCACCGACAATTTGAGCACGAAGCATGCACGAGCATCTCATACATCACACATGCATTCGTTCATGGGCGGTCGTCTCGGGGTTATAACTTCGAAGCGTGCGTTATTGGAGAGGTTCGAGTTTGATGTGGTGTAGGGGAAGTATACGTTTTTGGGACGTTCATAGTGGAAGTAGTCGTTCTCGCATGCTCTAGGGTCGACGGTAGAGGTTCTCACGATCTCGGCGGCGGTAGTTGCACATGTTGGCGGTAGTCGAACTTGGCATTTCGGTGCGGTGTAGGGGTACATGTCGATGGTCGTGTCGTGGTACTCGGCGTTTCGTTCAGTACTCGTTCGAGCATCCGTGTGGTCTTTTCGGTGGTGTACTTGGCGATATCTGAGGCAACCTTGACGCATTCGTGCGTAGTGGTACTTGGGGGTTTCGTGTGGTCGGTCTTGCCTGTCTTGGTAACGTAGTTGTACAAGAGCATCGTCGAACTTGTCGAATCCAATTCTTGGAGGGCCGCCGGGGTACTTGGCGCTAATCCATGTTCGGTGGTCGAACTTGGCGTCAACCGCAACAAAAAGTGGATGTGCAACCGAAGCGAGAGGCGGCCTCCGGGGGCTATGGTCGAAGTAGAGGAAGAAGGGCGCGACGGAGATGGACGGCGCCGGCGAAGATGCAGGTGCGGGGTCGCCGGAGTTGACCTCTGGTGGCATCGCAGGAGACGCAGACATAGCGTGCTGGTGAGGCGACGGCGTAGAGGAGGGCCGACGAGGGGCTTAACGTAGCTCGGCAGACACGCTCCTCTGGGCGTGGACAAGGACGGCAGCGGGCGGCCGTGAGGGACCTCCTGTCCAAGGCGCTGCGGTGGGAACTCCGGCCTGGGTAGTCGGGGACGAGGCCGAGGCCGGGGAAGGAGCGGCCGGCGGAGGCCGGAGCCAGAAGTCGCGGCGGCGGAGCTCCTGCACGCGACATGCGAGGCAGCAAGGAGGAGGCGATCGGGGACCTATTGCATTAGGGGTAGTCTTTCTTTATTTGGTTCCGTAGTCGGACCTTGATTGTATTCTGGATGATGTAATGCTATTTTATGTATTGTGTGAAGTGGCGATTGTAAGCCAACTCTTTATCTCTTTCTTATTCAGTACATGGGATGTGTAAAGATTACACCTCTTGCGACATGCCTACAATGCGGTTATGCCTCTAAGTCGTGCTCTGACACATGGGAGATATAGCCGCATCATGGGTGTTACATGTAGAGCAGGCACGACCATCGCGAGAAGAAGTTGCGAGAAGAGTCGACGAATAGCGACCAGCACAACCCGCTTAAGAAGCTGTAGTGGACAGCGTCACAGACGGACGAGCACCAAGCACTGAGCGACATTGCATGTGTGAGACAGGATCAATATAAGGAACACCGTCAGAAGACCATGGGCAGCGACGGAGATGCAAGCCTGAAGGAGACATCATTATTACTCTTTTTTAGTGTCTCTCTTCTTATTTTTAGACAACCAACAAAAATCAGGCCAAAACAATGGAGCCCAAAATAGTGGAAACAATCCAAAGCAGCCAATAGGTATCACTGGCTTGGAGTCCCGGCCCGTTCTGGCTCAAGCAAGCTTACCAATCAGCCCAAAAGTGGCCGGTAACGAAGATGATGACCACTCGATAGCAGCGGTCGAGGGAGTCAGCTCAAGCGATGCGGCCTGGAGTCCTGGCCCGTTCTGGCTCAAGCATGCATACCAATCAGCCCAAAAGCGGCCGGTAACGAAGATGATGACCACTTGATAGCAGCGGTCGAGGGAGTCAGCTCGAGCGATGCGGCCTGGAGGGCCTCGGCTATAGGAGCAGAGGCAGCGCGCGTCCTAGCCGAACTAGAGCAGCGGCCTAGGAGCTTTGGCCGGCGGGGAGCAGCGGCCAGTGACCTGGAAGTCGATGACGTTGTGAGCGACCTCCCCTATTCTATTGCCTAGACTGGACATTGGGCTGTTCTTGGGCCTTGGGCCTGCACATACAATGGGAAGCAGCGACTATAAATGCGCGTGGAGACCGCAACGAGCGACTCGGCTTGGATCGGAAGGCTTCAGCCTGGCTTGGCTGGCTAGCGTCTCTCTATCTCTTCTCTGGTTCCTCATCGTCTCCCTCCTCTAATATCCTTCTTCCTCCATGTAACTTGAGATATGTAAGAAAATTCATGATGATTGAGTCAATATAGTACTGGGTACCTAACATTTGGTATTTAGAGCCATAGATCCTAGCCCCAAATTTCCAAATCAAAATTTTCTCCAGCACTGCCTACAACCTATTTGGAAAAATGCCAATCCACAAATTCGCCTGCCCCAAGGGCGTTCTACATGCCCGGATCAGCGATGTTCGTCAGGTGGTCTCCATCTAGTCGATTCGCCAGTTGTTCCATCGCTCTGGTAATGGATATGTGAGTTGTGCATACGAGCAGATGGTGGACGGGATGTACGGCATGGAGGCTTACATCAATTTCCAGTCTCGATGGAGGGCGGCGCGAGCTCAAGATGCCCTGGATGGCCATGCTATGTACGAGGGCTGCTGCATCCTTGTCGTTGACCTCGTCCTGCTGGTTTACACCACCATCACCATGCCGAATGATGACGGGATGGCGCCCTCGTGCTTGTACGACGACACTCCCAACGCGGAGTGGACTGCAGCATTGGCCGCGGTCGAGCGCCATGATGAGGTGCCCGCTACATACACTGATGAGCTCCAACTCAAGGCGTCCATGGGCGCCATCAGCTTGACTCCCTCCGAGTTCGCCTCTCCTACAGCATCCAGCCCGTCCACAACCACCGGTGACACCATTCTGGAGCTCGCTGTGAGCGACGAGGTGCTTGAAATTGACTCCACCATGGTAGCTCTCCAACACACACCACATGTTCGATGGGGTGCCCAAGCGGCAATGCGTCTGAGGAGTCAGTGCTCACATCATCTGCGGCAGCACCTTCATCCATGACCACCACCGACATCGTTCCTGAGCTCGCTGCAACTGGTGGTTGCTCCTCAGTGGCGCACCCCACCTGTTCGACTACGGGTCGTGACCCCGACAAAGGGCATATCCAGGTCATTGAGGTGCCCTTGCTCATGGTGGACCAGTTCCTGATGGCCCTTGATGTCTTCTCCGAGATCGCGACCTCTATGGGCAAGCTCACGGTCGATCCTTCCTTGGTTCTGCTCAAAACCGGTTTGAGTGCGTGTTCTGAAAGTGATGACGGCATATCGTCCCATGTGTCATCGACATACCCGTGCTCTCCAGTTCATTGGGAACCACCTTGGCCACTACCACCTCAAGGTATATTTGAGAAGCTATTCCTGAGCCAGCCATACGGAAATCTCAATTACTATGCTACCGGAATTACCTTGAGTACATCTAGTTCCCCTCGTTACCATTGTTTGAATGTGGAGTTTGGAAACTTTAGTTTTGAGTTACTTTCTGTTGATGAGTACTGGAAGTATTGGAAATATGAGCCTGTGTATGGTTGTGCTTCAATGGAAGAATCAATTGACAAATTACTGGAAGGCTTAGTTTCTTCTGCGGATCCTTGTGAGCAAGACCAATCCACTATAACTGTTGAAAGTCTACTGGGTACTCCTTATTGGGTTTCTCTGCGATTTTTGAAGCCTGTTATGCACTTGAGAGTATCCTGCATTTTTTGGCCACTTATGCAGCAGTTTAGTGACAATGGATGGCTCTCATTTAGAGTTGAAATATCTATGACCGATATGGTGCAGTGCGCGGAATCGAGGACCAATACTCTGAAAGGAGCAAGTCATTTTTCGATTGCTCTTTGGGAGGCCTTCTTTGGTTTCATTATGAGATGTGGCCAAGCCTGTTACAAGTCCAAGTATCTGGTTCACGAATATGTTCACAAAGGGCCTTTAATGATCAAACATACATGTTTTGTTCCTGGAGAAGAGCGGTTAATTAGTACTACCCTTGCTGCTCTGGAATCACATATGCTGCTCCTATTTGGTGATGTCAGTGGTCTGTGCAATCCTATTTTTTGTGGTCCTTGGATGATGAACTTGGGGGCATTCAAAAAGGGTGTTCATCTATTCAGTATATGCAGCTAGCTAGTGCATTGCTTGAGGGTTTCGTTGGGCAAGTTTGTTATGTTTTTGGAGTGAGTGCTACAGGTTTAATCCAGTATGTGCGTGCAAGTGGTTTTACAACAATTTTTAGTTGGGTTGATCTCCAGGAGGTGGCACTAATGCAAATTTTCAAGCTCATAATCTTGTACAACACAACACTGCAATTCCTTTGCAAGTCTTGTTCATAGGGGCAGTTATGCACTTATTCTGGAATGAAGCTACACCCGGTTCTATGATTGAAACTTTCATGGATGGTGGACAACAGTTAGAGGACAAATATGTACAGCCAGGCCCTCCATGGTAGTTTTCTTCTGAGCTACAACATCAAATTACATCCGGGGTACTAGCTCTGAACATTTACCCAACAGGTGCTTCATATTCTGGTCCTTACTATTGCCGATGGGAACTTGCGTGGTTGATTGTGTCATCATCCTGTGCTCGTACCAAATTTGGAGGAAGTGAAACTTTCACCAATATGTCTTCCCTAGTCCGGCCATTAACTCCGAAGGAGTCAACATCCATGTTTCTTGTGGCTGACCTATGGAGGAAGGGAAATGTTGTAATCTACGTAAACTTTAACATAGTTCAGACTCCCAGATTTTGCATGGTTGGTTCGCAAATGTTTCCAGGTCAATCCTTGTTGATATTTTTGACGTCATGGATTTTGTTCCCTCTTGGTGTTCTGGATCTAGATGAGGAGATACTTGGGTTGAGGAATGGTCTCTTTTTGTTGGAAAGTAATCCATGCATTGAGAAGTTACAGAAGTATTCACTTTTCCTAATAGAAGTGAAACCTTGGCCATCCTAGGAGCTATCCTTATCATTCCTAACCTTGAGTATCATCGAAAATCTCATGCAAATCGCAAATTCAACTAGAGTACAAGCCGAATCACAGAGGAGCCATCAGTGGAAATATGGCTGACGAGCAGTGTCTTGGTCAGGAGATATCCTCCTACAGGTTGCAATTCACCAAAATGATGGAGTTGCTTGCTATTGGGGAACATCTAACCATGGAGAGATGAGCTTTTGCTACTTTTGGGAGTCTGACAGTGATAATTCTTCTTGCATCGGACCTTCTTCTTGCACCGGACCATTAGTTGATGAAGCTGCGAGATGGTGTCTTGTCAAACTGAAAGCTTGGATTCACCAACATATCCTGGGTGTTTCGATAGTATGGCCATGTTTCACAAAGATTCAGTATGCAGACTTATGTTCAAAAGATATGAATTCTTGGAATTATCCAATGCCATGTGTGAGTTCCATGCTACTGAAGAATGAACCGAATATGCACAATCGTTTTGAGATTTTCCAATGGAAAATTGCATGGTCTTTTCACTTGTTGTATCTTGATGGTGGCAACCAGTTTTTCCAGTCATTCCTTCCAAACTCAGTGCTACCACCTCTGATGATAATTTTTTGTCTCAACTTTGGTCAAACTAAGAGACTCCCATGTGCTGACAATCAGAAATGTTCTGCGAAGATCTTCTTGCATATGACATGGGATCCAGGAGGGCGAGTATGCTATCGGCTTGAGGACAAGCCGTATTTTATGGGGGAGGGATTGTCAGCAACCTCCCCTATCGTGTTACCTGGACTGGACATTGGGCTGTTCTTGGGCCTTGGGCCTGCACATACAACAGGAAGCAGTGACTACAAATGCACGTGGAGACCGCAACGAGCGACTCGGATTGGATCGGAAGGCTTCAGCTTGGCTTGGCTGGCTAGCATCTCTCTATCTATTCTCTGGTTCCTCATCGTCTCCCTCCTCTAATATCCTTCTTCCTCCATGTAACTTGAGAGATGTAAGCAAATTCATGGTGATTGAGTCAATATAGTACTGGGTACCTAATAGACGTCCTCCTGGATATGGTGGTGATGGCTGACGGCCCGGAGTCCCGATCCGATCTAGTCAAGAGATTGGTGCCCAATTTGCACTACAAAGGGGCAACCTGTTCTAGAGTAGGCCATGTGGGCGAGGGCGCGCAGACTTCGCCATGGACGGCAGACTGGCGTGTGAATGCGGGAGTCGTGAGTGAGCGAGCCGGGCACAGGAGTCGTGGACGTCGCCATTGACTGTGCGGGGCAACCTAGATGGAGATGGCACATGTTGTAGGCTATAGAGCTCAAAGACTACAATAAGCCTCCAAGAGAAGCTGGATCACCCGTACCCCGGTCCGAATCATCCAGACGGACCCGGACATGTAGACCACCCGCAGCCTCTACGTCACCCATGGATGATCCAGACGGTCGCCCGAATCATCTGGATGGAGCTGGACGCTTTAGCTACAGAGCCCGATGACTACATCAAGCCGGATCATCCGAACAAACCTAGACTGGGACCCGGACATCCGAACCACCCACAACCTTTACGTCATCCTCGGACGACCTGGACGATCGCCTGGATCATCCGGACTGCCAAAGCCGGGATCATCTGGACCACCATCCGGATCATCCGGGCCCTGCCTGCGTGCATGAGTTGAGCTGAAGCCCATCTACCCCTTCGCCCCTAGAATATGTACTCCTTCTCCTCCACCACTTTAGGGTTAGCATTGTGATAGCTCATTTTGGAGATAGAGCTTTGTTCATCCACTTGTACCCCTACTCCTTTGGAGATCAAGGCCTCCTAGGAGAAGATCCCTCAATTGTATTCAAGTCCCCCTTGAGGGAAGATCCTTTATGGATACAAGACCTCCTTCATGGAGATGAACTAGTTCCCTTTTGTATCCCCTTTGTTGGATTTGGACCTTTGTTTCCTCATTGTGTACTTGGACCTAGCACATCTGTGATTGGATCAAGTTGATTTGACTGTTTTCCTCTTGTGTGTTTATCGTGTTCTTCGGGAAATCCCCTCCATTTCATGAAAGATCGACCATTAGGGTTACACCCAACATCAATCACCTGACTATTCTCTTGGAGCAGTTCTGACATCAATACTAGCAAGCATCAAACAAAGAGCATATCTAATAGCCTTTTTATATCTGGCTAGGAATGCTAAAAAGTGAAAATATAGCAATTTGGTCCAAAAACGTTGCTCCAACAACATCCTTTGTACAAGTGGTCCCCCCACATTTTTTCAAAGCTTGCTATATTTGCACCCACACTTGGTATATTTACAAAGTGGAGAGGCACTTGCTATAATTTTTAGCAACCCAGTTTTTGTGGTTCCCTACATCCCTTTGTTCCGCTGACAAGTGGACCATACCGCCCCCTAGATTCCTATTGACCTGCGCCTGGCACCGGTCCCCACATGTCATTGGGAGGATTGCTAAAACTTATAGCAATGTTGTTAGAGTAAAAAACTTTTGGGGTTGCTAAGTCTTCTCTTTCTTACTATACCAAGTGTTTAGCAATTTAGAATAGCAATCCTGTTGGAGATGCTCTAAGATGCGGTCCGCATGGCTAGCACTGTTCGCGATGGACAATTGGAGCGATAGATTGGTGTGTTGGTGTGTCGACACCAGCGCGTTTTGGACTATTGACCTGTGATATAGATAGACAAAAAGAGTAAGCGATCAAACACATCTCTCATTGGGCAGCACCGCAGCGGCCTTTTCTTATCTCTTGTCAGCTAGGGTTGGTACCCCTGCCCACATCCATGCTCCTGCAAGGATGCCCACCCGTGGCCGCCACCCCATCCTCCCTTCTTTCTTCTTGCTTCTCGCATCCTCCCACTCCACTCTTGTTCCCGGCGGCAGAAGTAGCTGACAAGCATGGGTGACAAAGAGATGGATGAGGAGGCCGAGCCATCCGCGAGGCCATTGACTCGCCCTTCACTCATGGGATAGAGAATAACTAGGAGTCGTTGGTGTCGTCGTCCTCGCCTTCGAGCCATCCATGATGCCATCGCCCGCACCTAGCCCCTCGCCGCGCAAGACGCAGAGATGGGCAAGGACGTGTCACACCTGCATCGCAGTGGACGATGCTATGGACATGTGATGGTAGGACACCCTCTGCCCTGTTGGCATGGTCCCACGAGCGAGAGAGAAGAGAGTATTTAGCTGTCAGTGGAGAAAAAGCAAGGCATGCGTGATTTGTACCTGAACCTGATCCTCACCTACTATATCTCTCATCTTCTTCCATAGAAAGAAAACTTCCTTGCTAAGTCTGGATCTCATCCCCTTCCCCATCTATTCGATCTCAATCCCTTCCAAGGTCATGAAAAACTGGTATTCAGAGCCTGGCTTTGCCCCCCCACCCCACAATTTTTTTTGCCGTTGCACCTCACATACTCTCGCTCTGCCATAACATCTACCGTTGCGGGTGCCGGCTTGCCCCGGTGAGATCCGCAAAAAATTCCCATGGGGGTTGGCCGGATTTGGAGCAAGTGCGACGGTGCCCCATCCAAACCATCTACGCAAGCACATCACATCATCGCCGCCATGTATGAGTCCATCGATGATCTCAAAACGCTTCTGCAGTCCCTCCTGACACGGTTCGATGAGAGCAAGCTCACTTCTGACAAGGAACTCGAATCGCAACTCGTGTTCAATGCACATGTCTCGACCAATCTGGCCAATCTCCACAAAAAGATGGATCTTACTCTAGCGGACATTGATGAGGTGCCGGACCACCACGATCCCCCATTGTCCCGGTGTGCCGCCGTGCTCTAGCGACAACAAGCAACGGCCCAAGATAGAGAACCCCAGCTATCTCTGGAGCAGCGATGCGGACCTCCCATCTAGGGGCACACACGCACCTCGTCAATGTTGGGCCGCCCCTCCTCTCCATGCGATCGTCCAAGATGTTCTTGGGCGCAGCTTCGACCGTGGTGATCATGGTGTCCCGGGACATCATCTAAGGGCACCAGGCGGAGGAATACACAGTCAAGCCACCCAAGCACGGTTTTTTGCGCTTCAAAGGGGAAGCGCCCAACCTCTGGATCGATCAATGCATCGCCTACTTCGACATGTACTGTGTTCCGCCGCATAGCTGGAGACCACAACGACGCTCCACATCGAAGGGCATGCGGAACATTGGTTGCAAGAGTATTGCCTGACCCATAGCGTGCCCACTTGGGAAGATTTCACCACCAAGGTGGAGATGCAAAAATAGGTGCAACTCTCGCACACTAGCACTATGGGCAGAGTATCAGTTGGCGTTCGAGGCACACAAGTACCATTTGCTGGCCTTGGACGCAATGATGAACCCCAAGCTCTTCGCCATCCAATTCCTACTGGCCTGTTGATAGGGGAAAAGGTGTCCTATCTTTCCATGAGATGGTGGCTATCATTTTTGGAGGAGTAGACTTTCATGATCTGACTACGAACCTGCGAGGACATCACACCTGAGAAATCTCTAAACCAACTCCGAGAGGTCACTGACCACGTCGGAGCAGGATTAACCTGACCACGAGGGTCTATTTCCTGCATGCAAACGAGGAACAAGCAAGAAACTAAAGTTGCAATCTAAATATTGTGAATATAAGAGGAAACCTTTATTAATGGAAGTGGGGTTCTGTGACATCTTGGTCTGGTCGTAGAACACAAACGAAGGATGCGAAGTTGTATCTATGGCGAAATTTTAATCTAAACAAAATCCATGTCTAAATAACGCCCTAAGGGATGCATTTATAGGGAGATAGAGGGGAATTCCATCCACCCCAGGCAAGGTGGGACTAAATTCTATCCTAAGTCGTTTTCGCTATTAATATGGACTCTAAAAACAACTTATAAAGTGTATTTCAAAATTACATGGGCCGGGCCCAAAAATAAGGTGGCATAACACCTATATTAAGCTATGGACAAAATTTATGAAAGGCCGTCTTGAATATTTCGTCCATGTCCTTGTATGTCATCATGGTGGTGTTGGGGAACGTACAAATTCAAAATTGTTCCTACGATCACACAAGATCTAACTAGGAGATGCATAGCAATGAGATGGGAGAGTGTATCCACATACCCTCGTAGACCAAAAGCGGAAGCGTTTAGTAACGCGGTTGATGTAGTCGAACGTCTTCGCGATTCAACCAATCCTAGCATAGAACTTATGGAACCTCCGTGTTCAGCACACGTTCAGCATGATGACGTCCCTCGAGCTCTTGATCCAGTTGAGGACGAGGGAGAGTTCCGTCAACAGGACGGCCTGGCGATGGTGATGATGAAGTTACTAGTGCAGGGCTTCGCCTAAGCACTACAACGATATGACTGAGGTGTGTAACTGTGGAGGGGGGCACCGCACCCGGCTAAGAAAATACTTGGCGTGCCTTTGGGGTGCCCCCCTCCCACGTATATATAGGAGGGGGAAGAGGAGGTCGACCCAAGGGGGGGCGCGCCAAAAGGGGGAGTCCTACTTGGACTCCCAGTCCAAGTAGGATTCGCCCCCCCCCCCTTTCCTATCCCAACTAGGAGAAGGAGGGAACGAGGAAGAGGGGAGAAGGAAAGAGGGGGTGCCGCCCCCTCCTAGTCCAATCCGGACCAGCCATGGGGGGAGGGGGCAGCCATCCCTTGAGTCCCCTCTCTCCTTTCCCCTAAAGCCCATTAAGGCCCACTACTTCCCCGGGGGTTCTGGTAACCTCCCGGTACTCCGGAAAATACCCGAAACACTTCGAACCATTTCGGTGTCCGAATATAACCTTCCAATATATCGACCTTTACCTCTCGACCATTTCGAGATTCCTCGTCATGTCCGTGATATCATCAGGGACTCCGAACAAACTTCGGTCATCAAATCACATAACTCATAATACAAATCATCATTGAACTTTAAGCGTGCGGACCCTATGGGTTCGAGAACTATGTCGACATGATCGAGACACATCTCCAGTCAATTACCAATAGCAGAACTTGGATGCTCATATTGTCTCCTACATATTCTATGAAGATCTTTATTGGTCAAACCGCATAACAACATATGTTGTTTCGTTTGTCATCATTATGTTACTTGCCCGATTTTCGATCGTCGGTATCATTATACCTAGTTCAATCTCGTTACCTGCAAGTCTATTTACTCGTTCCGTAATGCATCATCCTGTAACTAACTCATTAGTCACATTGCAAGGCTTATACTCGGAGTGACAAATCCCAATCTCGATCTATGCCAACTCAACAAGCACCATCGGAGACACCTGTAGAGTATCTTTATAATCACCTAGTTACGTTGTGACGTTTGACAGCACACAAAGTGTTCCTCCGGTATATGGAAGTTGCATAATCTCATAGTCAGAGGAACATGTATAAGTCATGAAGAAAGCAATAACAATAAAACTAAACAATCATTATGCTAAGCTAACAGATGGGTCTTGTCCATCACATCATTCTCTAATGATGTGATCCCGTTCATCAAATGACAACACATGTCCATGGTAAGGATACTTAACCATCTTTGATTAACGAGCTAGTCAAGTAGAGTCATACTAGGGACACTCTGTTTGTCTATGCATTCACACATGTACTAAGTTTCCGATTAATACAATTCTAGCATAAATGATAAACATTTATCATGATATAAGGAAATATAAATAACATCTTTATTATTGCCTCTAGGGCATATTTCCTTTAGTCTCCCACTTGCACTAGAGTCAATAATCTAGTTGACACCGCCATGTGATTTTACAACAACAGTTCACATCGTCATGTGATTTAACACTCTATAGTTCACATCGCCATGTGACCAACAACCAAAGGGTTTGCTAGAGTCAATAATCTAGTTCACACCTTCATGTGATTAACACCCAAAGAGTACTAAGGTGTGATCATGTTTTGCTTGTGAGAGAAGTTTAGTCAACAGGTCTGCCACATTCAGATCCGTATGTATTTTGCAAATTTCTATGTCTTCGGTGCTTTTCACGGAGCTACACTAGCTAATTGCTCCCACTTCTAATATGTATCTAGATTGATACTTAGGGTCATCCGGATCAGTGTCAAAGCTTGCATCAACATAAGCCTTTATGACGAACCTTTTTGTCACCTCCATAACCGAGAAACATATCCTTATTCCACTAAGGATAACTTTGACCATTGTCCAGTTATCCACTCCTGGATCACTATTGTACCCTCTTGCCAAACTCATGGTGTGGTACACAATAGGTCTGGTACACATCATACCATACTTTATAGAACATATGACTGAGGCATAGGGAATGCCATTTCATTCTCTTTCTATTTTCTGTCGTGGTCAGGTTTTGAGTCTTTTACTCAACTTCACACCTTGCAACACAGGAAAGAACTCCTTCTTTGATTGTTCCATTTTAAACTACTTCAAAATCTTGTCAAGGTATGTACTCATTGAAAAAACTTATCAAACGTCTTGTTCTATCTCTATAGATCTTGATGCTCAATTTGTAAGCAGCTTCACTAAGGTCTTTCTTTGAAAAACTCCTTTCAAACACTCCTTTATGCTTCCCAGAAAATTCTAAATCATTTCCAATCAACAATATGTCATTCACATATACTTATTAGAAACGATGTAGTGCTCCCACTCACTTTCTTGTAATACAGGCTTCACAATAAATCTATATAAAACCAAATGCTTTGATCACCTTATCAAAGTGTATATTCCAACTCCGAGATGCTTGCACCAGTCCATAGATGTATCACTAGAGTTTGCCCACTTTGTTAGCACCTTTAGGATCGACAAAACCTTCTGGTTGCATCATATACAACTATTCTTTAAGAAATCCATTAATGAATGCAGTTTAGACATCCATTTGCCAAATTTCATAAAATGCGGAAATTGCTAACATGATTCAGACAGACTTTAAGCATAGATACGAGTGAGAAACTCTCATCATAGTCAACACCTTTAACTTGTCGAAAACCTTTTGCGACAATTCGAGCTTCATAGATAGTAGCACTACTATGAGCGTCTGTCTTCCTCTTGAAGATCCATTTAATCTCAATGGCTCACCGATCATCGGGCAAGTCAATCAAAGTCCATACTTTGTTCTCATACATGGATCCCACCTCAGATTTCATAGCCTCAAGCCATTTCGCAGAATCTGGGCTCATCATCGCTTCCTCATAGTTCGTAGGTTCGTCATGGTCTAGTAACAAGACTTTTAGAAAGGATTACCGTACCACTTTGGTGCATAACGTACTCTGGTTGACCTACGAGGTTCGGTAGTAACTTGATCTCAAGTTTCATGATCATCATCATTAACTTCCTCACTAATTGGTGTAGGAATCACTGGAACTGATTTCTGTGATGAACTACTTTCCTATTCGGGAGAAGGTACAACTACCTCATCAAGTTCTACTTTCCTCCCACTCACTTCTTTCGACAGAATCTCCTTCTCTAGAAACGATCCATTCTTAGCAACAAAGATCTTACCTTCGGATCTATGATATAAGGTGTACCCAACAGTTTCCTTTTTGGGTATCCTATGAAGACGCACTTCTCCGATTTAGGTTCAAGCTTATCAGGGTGAAGCTTTTTCACATAATCATCGCAACCTCAAACTTTAAGAAATGACAACTTAGGTTTCTTGCCAAACCACAGTTCATAGGATGTCGTCTCAACGGATTTAGATGGTGCCCTATTTAACGTGAATGCAGCTGTCTCTAATGCATAACCCCAAACCGATAGTAGTAAATCGGTAAGAGATATCATAGATCGCACCAAATCCAATATTGTACGATTACGACGTTCGGGCACACCATTACGCTGTGGTGTTCCAGGTGGTGTGAGTTGTGAAACTATTCCACATTGTTTTAAATGAAGGCCAAAACTCGTAACTGAAATATTCGCTTCTATAATCAGATCACAGAAACTTTACTTTCTTCTTAAGATGATTCTCGACTTCACTCTGAAATTCTTTGAACTTTTCAAAATGATTCAGACTTGTGTTTCATTAAGTAGACATACCTCTATCTACTCAAATCAACTGTGAAGGTTAGAAAATAACGATACCCGACACGATCCTCAACACTCATCGGACTGCATACATCGGTATGTATTATTTCCAATAAGTTAGTGGCTCGCTCCATTGTTCCGGAGAACGGAGTTTTAGTCATCTTTCCCATGAGGCATGGTTCGCAAGTATCAAATGATTCATAATCAAGTGATTCCAAAAGCCCATCTGCATGGAGTTTCTTCATGCGCTTTACACCAATATGATCAAAATGGCAACGCCACAAATAATTTGCACTATCATTATTAACTTTGCATCTTTTGGCATCAATATTATGAATATGTGTGTCACTACGATCGAGATTCAATAAACCATTTATATTAAGTGTATGACCATAGAAGGTTTTATTCAAGTAAATAGAACAACAATTATTCTTTGACTTAAATGAATAACCATATTGCAATAAACATGATCCAATCATATTCATGCTCAACGCAAACACCAAATAACACTTATTTTAGGTTCAACAGTAATCCCGAAGGTAAAAGGAGGGTGCGATGGTGATCTTATCAACCTTGGAATCATTTCGAAAACACAGCGTCACCTTGCCCTTAACTAGTCTCTGTTCATTTTGCAACTCTTGTTTCGAGTTACTAATCTTAGCAACTGAACCGGTATCAAATACCTAGGGGTTACTATGAACACTAGTAAAGTACACGTCAATAATGTGTATATAAAATATACCTTTGTTCTCTTTGCCATCCTTCTTATTCGCCAAATGTTTTGGGGCAGTTCCGCTTCTAGTGACTATTTCGTTTGTAGTAGAAGCACTCAGTTTCAGCCTTAGGTCCAGACTTGGGCTTCTTCCCGGGAGTAGCAACTTGCTTACTATTCTTCTTGAAGTTCCCCTTCTTCCCTTTGCCCTTTTTCTTGAAACTAGTGGTCTTGTTAACCATCAACACTTGACGCTCTTTCTTGATTTCTACCCCCACAGCCTTTAGCATTGCGAAGAGCTCGGGAATTGTCTTGTTCATCCCTTGCATATTATAGTTCATCACGAAGTTCTAGTAACATGGTGATAGTGACTAGAGAACTCTGTCAATCACTATCTTATCTAGAAGATTAACTCCCACTTGATTCAAGCAATTGTAGTACCCAGACAATCTGAGCACATGCTCACTGGTCGAGCTATTCTCCTCCATCTTGTAGGCAAAGTACTATCAGAGGTCTCATACATCTTAACACGGGCATGGGTCTGAAATGCCAATTTCAAATCTTGGAACATCTCATATGCTCCATGTCGTTCAAAACATTTTTGAAGTCCCGCTCCTAAGCCGTAAAGCATGATGCACTAAACTATCAAGTAGTCATCATACCGAGCTTGTCAAACGTTCATAACATCTGCATCCGCTCTTGCAATAGTTCTATCACCTTGCGGTGCATCAAGGACATAATTCTTCTATGCATCAATGAGGATAATCCTCAGACCACGAATCCAGTCCGCATCATTGCTACTATCCATCTTCAACTTAGTTTTCTCTAGGAACATATCAAAAACATAGAGGAGCTACAATGCAAGTTACTGATCTACAACATAGATATGCAAAAACTCTCAGGACTAAGTTCATGATAAATTAAGTTCAATTAATCATATTACTTAAGAACTCCAATTTAGATAGACATCCCTCGAGTCATCTAAATGATCACGTGATCCATATCATCTAAACCATGTCCGATCATCACATGAGATGGAGTAGTTTTCAATGGTGAACATCTCTATGTTGATCATATCTACTATATGATTCACGTTCGACCTTTTGGTATCCAGTGTTTCGAGGCCATATCTGCATATGCTAGGCTCGTCAATTTTAACCCGAGTAATCTACACGTGCAAAATTGGCTTGCACCCGTTGTATGTGAACATAGAGCTTATCACACCCGATCATCACGTGGTGTCTCGGCACGACGAACTATCGCAACTGTGCATACTCAGGGAGAACACTTATACCTTGAAATTTTAGTAAGGGATCATCTCATAATGCTACCGTCGTACTAAGCAAAATAAGATGCATAAAAGATAAGCATCACATGCAATAGAAATATGTGACATGATATGGCCATTATCAGCTTGTGCCTTTGATCTCCATCTCCAAAGTACCGTCATGATCTCCATCGTCACCGGCATGACACCATGATCTCCATCATCTTGATCTTTATCAACGTGCATCACATGGTCGTCTCGCCAACTATTGCTTTTGCAACTATTGCTATCGCATAGCGATAAAGTAAAGCAATTATATGGCGCTTGCATCTTATGCAATAAAGAGACAACCATAAGGCTCCTGCCACTTGCCGATAACCTTAACAAAACATGATCATCTCATACAACAATTTATATCTCATCATGTCTTGACCATATCACATTACAACATGCCCTGCAAGAACCATTCTTACCTACGCATCAAAACCACAACGATTTTTCGTCAAGTGTGCTATTTTAACCTTCAACAAGGACTAGGCGTAGTCAAACTTGAGTCAACTAAAGTTGGAGAAACAAACACCCGCCAACCACCTGTGGCAAAGCACGTCGGTAGAACCAGTCTCATGAACGCGGTCATGTAATGTTAGTTCGGGCCATTTCATCCAACAATACCGCCGAATCAAAGTAAGATGTTGCTAGTAAGCAGTATGACTATTATCGCCCACAACTCTTTGTGCTCTACTCGTGCATATAACATCTACGCATAGACCTGGCTCTGATACCACTGTTGGGGAACATAGTAATTCAAAAAAATTCCTACGATCACGCAAGATCTAACTAGGAGATGCATAAACGAGACGGGAGAGTGTGTCCACGTACCCCCGTAGACCGAAAGTGGAAGCGTTTAGTAACGCGGTTGACGTGGTCGAACGTCTTCACGATTCAACCGATCATACGACACCTCCATGTTCAGCACACATTCAACACGATGACGTCCCACGAGCTCTTGATCCAGTTGAGGACGAGGGAGAGTTCCGTCAACACGATGGTGTGGCGACGGTGATGATGAAGTTACCGGCGCAGGGATTCGCCTAAGCACTACGACAATATGACTGAGGTGTGTAACTGTGGAGGGGGGCACCACACACGGCTAAGAAAAGACTTGGTGTGCCTTTGGGGTTCCCCCTCCCATGTATATAAAGGAAGGGGGAAGAGGAGGCCGGCACAAGGGGGGCGCCAAAAGGGGGAGTCGTACTTTGACTCCCGGTCCATGTAGGATTCCCCCATTCCTATTCCAACTAGGAGAAGGAGGGAAGGAGGAAGATGGGAGGAAATAGGGGGGCGCCGCCCCCTCCTAGTCCAATTTGGACCAGCCATGTGGGAGGGGGGGGGGCAGCCACACCTTGATTCCCTTCTCTCCTTTCCGCCAAAGCCCATTAACGTCCACTACTGCCCCGGGGGGTTCCGGTAACCTCCCGGTACTCGGGAAAAATACCCGAAACACTTCGGAACCGTTCTGGTGTCTGAATATAACCTTCCAATATATCGATCTTTACCTCTTGACCATTTTGAGACTACTCGTCATGTCCGTGATCTCATCCGAGTCTCTGAACAAATTCGGTCATCAAATCACATAACTCATAATACAAATCGTCATCGAACGTTAAGCATGCGGACCCTATGGGTTCGAAAACTATGTAGACATCACCGAGACACATCTCCGGTCAATAACTAATTGCGGAACCTGGATGCTGATATTGGCTCCTCCATATTCTATGAAGATCTTTATTGGTCAAACGCATAACAACATACGTTGTTCCCTTTGTCATCGGTATGTTACTTTCCCGAGATTCGATCGTTGGTATCATCATACCTAGTTAAATCTCATTACCAACAAGTTTCTTTACTCATTCTGTAATGCATCATCCCGTAACTAACTCATTAGTCACATTGCTTCTAAGGCTTATAGTGATGTGCATTACCGAGAGGGCCCAGATATACCTCTCCGATACTCAGAGTGACAAATCCTAATCTTGATCTATGCCAACTCAAAAAACACCAATGAAGACACGTGTAGAGCATCTTTATAATCACCCAGTGACATTGTGACATTTGATAACACACAAGGTGTTCCTCCGGTATTTGGGACTTGCATAATTTCATAGTCAGAGGAACATGTATAAGTCATGAAGAAAGCAATAACAATAAAACTAAACAATCACTATGCTAAGCTAACGGATGGGTCTTGTCCATCACATCATTCTCTAATGACGTGATCCCGTTCATCGAATGACAACACATGTCCATGGTTAGGAAACTTAACCATCTTTAGTTAACAAGCTAGTCAAGTAGAGGCATACTAGGGACACTTTGTTTGTCTATGTATTCACACATGTACTAGTTTCTGGTTAATACAATTCTAGCATGAATAATAAACATTTATCATGATATAAGGAAATATAAATAACATCTTAATTATTACCTCTAGGGCATATTTCCTTCAGCTGGCTCCAAAGTGTTCAAAACTCCAAAACAGAAACTCCATTGTCGTTCCCCTTGAGCGCGCCATCCTCTCCATGGTTGATCATGCTCCAATGTTAATCGTTCTTGTCCATGCTGGGCCCTTCTTTTGTAATTAAAACAAATGTATCCAATTTAGTCAGCATCATATTATCATGAACCTTAGAATCATTACCAAGAAACAAAAGTACCTGGTAATTTAATTGGCATGCACGAGCTCTAGTAATTGGTCTAGTATATGTAACAGTAGGGGCTGTGCATGTAAGTGTGGTAGGGATGTCCTCATCATCCTCCCCTTCTTGAATTGAAGCCATCCTCGACAGAAGCTCATCTTCCTCACCCAAATAAGGCTTCAAATTTGCAATGTTAAAAGTGGGACTAACCTCCAAATCTGCAGGACGCTCAAGTTTATTTACATTATTATTTATTTCTCTAACCCCTTAAAAGGACCATCAACACGTGGCATTAGCTTTGACTTGCCCAAATCAGGAAACCTATCCTTAGGCAAATGTAACCATAGAAGATCTCCAGGTGGAAAGACAACACGTTTTCTGCCCTTATCTCTAGCAAGTTTATATTTAGCATTCATGCACTTAATGTTTTCCTTAGTTAACTCATGCATATTTAAGATCAATTCAACACGTTGTTTAGTATGAAAATTAACCTTCTCTAAAGATGGAAGAGGCAACAAATCAATTGGTACACGAGGTAGGAAACCATACACAATCTCAAAAGGGCACATCTTAGTAGTATAATATAACGAACGATTATAAGGAAAATCAATATGACGCAAGCATTCTTCCAACATTTTAAGGCTATTCTTCAAAACAACCCTAAGCATAGTAGAAAATGTTCTATTGACTTCTTCAGTTTGTCCATCAGTTTGGTGGTTACATGTTGTACTACAAAGCAGTTCAGTCCCCAACTTAGCCCATAAACATCTCCAAAAGTGGCTAAGAAATTTAGTATCACAATCTGAAACAATTGTATTTACCACACCATGCAAGCGAATAATTTCACAAAATAAAAATCAGCAACATTAGCAGCATCATCGCTTTTATGACATGGTATAGAGTGTGCCATTTTTGAGAATCTATCCACGGCAACCAATATGCTATCCCTCCTCTTCTTTGTTCAAGGTAAACCTAAAAAAGTCCATAGATATATCCTACCATGGAACACTAGGTACATGCAAAGGCATATATAAACCATGAGGATTGAGTCGTGACATAGCTTTTTGACTCGTAGTGCAGCGAGCAACAAAACGCTCAACATTCCGTCTCATCTTTGGCCAAAATAAATGTGTAGCAAGTACGTACCCCGTCTTCTTCACGCCTAAATGTCCCATTAATCCTCCTCCATGCGCCCCCTGCAACAACAAAAGACGAATAGAGCTAGCTGGAACGCATAGCTTGTTAGCACGGAACACAAATCCATCATTAATGACGAACTTGTTCTAGGTTGTCCCTTCTTTACAATTCTGCATCACATCTTTAAATTCAGCATCATGCACATATTGATCTTTGATGGTCTCCAAACCTAATATTTTAATATCAAGTTGTGAAAGCATAGTACAACAGCGAGACAAAGCCTCAACAATAACATTTTCTTTACCCTTTTCGTGTTTAATGACATAAGGGAAAGTCTCGATGAATTTAACCCATTTAGCATGTCTACAGTTCTGTTTAGCTTTACTTTTAATGTGTTTCAAAGATTCATGATCAGAATGTATAACAAATTCTTTGGGCCATAAATAATGTTGCCATGTTTCCAATGTCCAAACAACAACATATAATTCCTTGTCATAAGTAGAATAATTCAGACTAGGCCAACTAAATTTTTTCAGAGAAGTATGCAACAGGTTTACCATCTTGTAATAATACACCTCCTAATCTAATTACACTAGCATCACATTCAAGCTCAGAAGTCTTATCTTTCTGTATCGTGAAGTCTTCTTCATGTGCGGTAATCCAAACAAAAGGCACATACTTCTTTGCAGGCTCATTTAGAGGTGCAACAATGATGTTGAAATCTGTCACAAAACGCCTATAGAAACCAGCGAGTCCAGGAAAACTCCTCACTTGTGTGACTGTTTTGGGATGCGGCTAATTCTCCATAAATACAATCTTAGCTTTATCAACTTAAATTCCGTGTGGAGAAACTACATAGCCAAGAAAAGAAACTCAGTCGGTGCAAAAGGTGCACTTCCCAAGGTTACCAAACAAACATGCATCACGTAGCGCAATAAAAACTACACTTAAATGTTCTAAATTTTCCTCCAAAGATCTTCTCTAAATCAGTATATCATCAAAATAGAATACCATAGATCATCCAATGAAAGCACGTAAAACTTCGTTCATTACTCTCATGGAAGTGCTAGGTGCATTAGTTAACCCAGAAGGCATGACTAACCATTCATATAAGCCAAACTTAGTTTGTTGTTTTGCATTCATCTCCCAATATCATATGAATTTGATGTTATCCACTACATAGATCAACTTTGGAGAATAGGGTATATCCACTTAATTCATCAAGCATATTATCTTGCCTATGAATAGGATGACGAATAAAGAATAGTAATATTATCAATGGATCTACAATCAACAGACATACGCAATGTACCATCTTTTTCGGCACTAGAATGATATGGACAACACAAGGACTAAGGGATTTGCTTACATAACCTTTGTCGAGTAGCTCTTGTACATGATGCATAACCCCCTTCGTCTCCTCTGGATTTATACTGTAGGGCGCACGGTTGGGTAACGAAGTATGGGGAATTAAGCCAATCTGATGCTCAATCCCTGGAATAGGTGGTAATCCCGGTGGCACTTCTTGTGGAAAGACATCAGTGAACCCCTGCAAAATGTTATTGACTTCAGGAGGCAAAGAGGTAGGCATGTACTCGAATGAAAATAATGCGACTTTGCACACAAAAGCATAGCAAACAGATTTGCTAAAATCCAGATCATCAATATCAAATTTGGTGGCAAGTAAACATCCACTTTTAAATTTAATTTCAGAGGCAACATACATGAGATGATGGTTTAGTATTAGGCTTCATTTGTTGCTCAAATTCTTTTGACACAATCCAATTTTCACTCTTGTTTTGCTCCTATTTTGCTTTAATAGCTCTAGTAAGATCATCTTTTCAAAATGTGTTCAGGAGACATAGGAAGCAAAGAAATATGTTTATCCTTATGAAAAAGGGTATAATGATTGTTTCTACCGTTATGTACTGTGAGTGCAACAAACCCTGGGTCTGCTGCCCAGACTGTGCACATGCCTAAAGAAGCAAGATTGCAACATCCAAGACCAGACCAAGTGCAAGAGGTAGCTCTCTAAAGAGTTAGAGGGAGGATCAAGAAGACCAAGTCAAGCTAAAGGAAGCAAGACACAACTAAGGGAAAACCTCCCTTGCCGGGCAGGCAAGCCTTGTGAGGTCGAGGTTTCCCCGAAGACAAGTCTCCAAACAACCCCGGCAGGCCTGCCGGGCACTATGGAGGTAAACTACCCCGCCAAGGCTCCACCGCACCACCTCACAGCAACGCAAGTCATTGGTCGGTGTGGTGTCATGCCCCAAGGTGACTAGGTCGCTGTTTCTTGCAACATGGTAGACACTTTCTATGGAAATCACCTCCAAATGACACCCGTCCAGCGAAGTGTCATGCAGACAGGAGAGAAGGTGGCTGAGCAGCCCGGCAAGGCCTGCCGGGCAGGCCATGATGTGACAGTAAGTGGCACATTTAATGCGCTCTTCCCTATCTACAGAGTTAGGTGTGATAGCACTGTTTCTATCTCATTAGGACACAATGACTGATTTGCCACTATGGTAACCCCTTGATCTATAAAAGGAGACCCATAGCAACCATAGAAAGGATTCAGACCCTTGTACACTCATACGTGCATAGCTGTTCTCGCCCCGAGGCAACCCTGCCGGTCTAGAGAGCTGGATTTCCACCACAATTCACCATCAATCCACCAAAGCAGGAGTAGGGTTTTACGCCTCACGGCGGCCCGAACATAGGTAAAATCGCCCGTGTAATCTTTGCCGTGTTGCGCGATGCTCTCTCCGCTCTTTGTGCAACATGCTCGTCCCCCTACCGAACCACAAGGGGCTCATGGCCCAATAGGTGGCCATGGTTTCCCACGATATCTTTGGTGTGCCAGGAAGGGGATCAGCACTTTTGTGAACCCGAGAAGCATACATAGTTGATCATCTTCGTCATTGTTCTCTTCATCGACTGCTCTATCATCTATGGCGCCCAAGAAGAAACCCGGTGCCACCGCCAAGACGTCCTCCTCAGGGCCCTGCTGCATGCGGCCACCGACACCGCGGGGGCTACGGGGAAGCCTAGGGATGTGGACGCCGTGAGGGTTGTGGTCGATGCAGGAGTTGTCATCACCACCTCCCTTGTGGACGAAACAGGAGTCGGAGGCACTAGAGAAGGACATCACCAGCAACATCCCAGTGGCCACGCTCTGTGAGGTACGGGTGGAGAGATCATTCCGTCCGTGCCTCTCCGCCCGGCCGAAGGGCACAGTCACAGCGGTGGCACTCGCTCTGGGCTAATCGCAATCCCCCAGCCGCCGCCGCTGAGGGAGACCTGGATTCGGGGGTCCACAGGTGTCCGGCCTATTCAAGCATGGGACGGGCTAATGGGCCATGAAGATAGAGCAGAGGATTATCCTCCGTGTTCGGCTAGGACTCCTGGATGCGTGGAGGGCAAGATTGGAGTCCGGATGTATTGTTCCCTTCCCTCGCGTACCGACTCTATACCCCTTTGGTGTATATATAAGCCAGAGGGTTTATTTCGTAAGGATCATCAGAATTCATATAGCCTAGACATCTAGGGTTTAGCCATTACGATCTCGAGGTAGATCAACTCTTTTAACCCCTATACTCATCAAAGTCAATCAAGAAGGAAGTAGAGTTTTACCTCCAGATTAAGAGGGCCCGAACCAGGGTAAACATCGTGTCCCCTTTGACTCCTGTTACCTTCGATCCTAAGATGCACAGTTCGGGACCCCCTACCCGAGATCGGCTGGTTTTGACACCAACATTGGTGCTTTCATTGAGAGTCTGTTTGTGTCATCGATGGAAGGATCGATGGCTTGCCTTGTCATCAATGACAACATCACCTCTGGAGGGGCCCTAGTTCTAGGACAGATCCTCCATCTTGGCGGTTTTACCATGGGCGCCCTCTCGGCCGTTGAGCCAAAGGCGGCCCCCAAATCGCCAAACATCATCTCCGCATCGGCCTCGAACACTCCGAAAAGATTGATCTGGCAGACGTCTCGTCCTTCAACGAACTGCTAGATCGCATCGCCACCCTGGGGGTCATAACAGACTATGATCAGATTGCACTTAAACCCGGTTAGAGGGAAATCAAGTCCCCGCTGATCACCCATTTGCTAGCGGTCATGGAGGAACAAGCCGAGATTACTTCTCCCCCTAAGCTGAGAACAAGCTATGTTCGAATTTCCAAGCCCTACGAGCTGGACACCCATCTTCGGGAAGAGACCCCATGTCTTCCAAACATAGAATCATGCGTTGAGCCCGAAAATCACAAGGACCCTCTGGATCCTGAAGTTGTAACCTCGGAAATTCTTTAAACTCCAGATCAAATAGTGGGTCAAGGTTCACATTTTAGCCCGCCCACCCACCACAAGCAATATTCCCCAAGCAATTCATGTCCTCCAGACGTATGTGACCTAATGTATGTGTGGCAGCAATCTCGGGAAATGGTTCATCACTTCTGGGCCAGATTCCTCCTTGTTAAAAACAAGATTAAAGATTACTGCAATGATGACGTGGTTTCAGTTTTTTGCCGCAACTATACAGACGAGGGAATCCTCAATGCCCTTAACCGCCGCCGCATACTGCACTTTGCAGATTTGGCACACATAGTACAGAAGTACTGCACAATGGAAAGCGCCTGGAAAACCCAAACAGCCCGGTGGGAACCTCCTGCCTTTAAGAAACCCACGGGATGGCCAAAAAGGTTGCACCCTTATGGGGCACCTGATCATCATCCTATGGACAAGAAAATCAAGCCCTTAACGGGACATAGAAGTGTCCTTGATGAATTACTCGACAAGCCCTGTCAGATACACATGACATCGAATACCGAACCAACACATAGCCTTCGGGCATGTTGGGTACTCCGGCAGGTGGCTAAGAGCGGCGAGGCTATCCTCACCAACGCTACCTCAGTGTAGCACTCTTCGGAGGATGACACTCGCAATGTCTTTATGGTCTTCAGAACCCGTTCTTCAAATAATTGGCGCAAACGGGCGCTCTGCGACCTCTCCGAAGTCAACCAAGTAGCCGCAATAAATCCTTGGAACGATACGACAATAACTTTTACCGCCAATGATGAACCAAGGGCCCGATCAGTCCGAGCACCAGCCGCCTTGGTCTTAAACCCAATTGTGGATGGCTTTCGGCTCACTAAAGTGCCCATGCCTGGTGGCAGCGGACTAAACCTCATCTACGAAGACACACTTGATAAAATGCAAATGGACAAGAGTCGCATCGAGCAAAGAAGTACAACCTTTCGAGGCATTATCCCGAGTCGAGAAGCACAATGATTGGGGAAAATTAAACTTGATGTTGTATTCGGCACGCCGGAGAACTACACCTCTGAAGAGTTGCTCTTCCACATGGTACCTTTCAACAGCATATATCACACCCTGTTCGGGCGGGATGCATTCACACGCTTTCAAGCCATACCCAATTACGGGTACATGAAGCTCAAAATGCCAGGGCCCAATGGAGTTATCACTATCACCAGTGATCTAGATATAGCACTCCGCGCCGAAAACAAAATGGCATCCTTGGCCCTCGAGGCACTATCCGAGGCCCTCCCGGCCGAGGAGCTAACTACTCTGCATTCCATAGTGGATAAAGACGATGTAATCCTCGATAAGAGACTTAACTCCACTTGTTTCAAGCTAGTAGACAAAATAGTCAAATTTCAAGTTCACCCGATGGATGCTAACAAGACTGCCTCCATTGGAGCACAGCTGGATCCGACGGTCGACGTCGCCTTACATGCGTTCCTGCATGAAAATTGGGACATCTTTGCGTGGCATCCTTCGGATATGCCAGGAATCCCACGCAGACTGGCCGAGCATAGCCTTAACATAATAAGGGGGTTCAAACCAGTCAAGCAAACGCTGCGGTGATTTTCCAAACCCAAACGACAAGCTATGTGGGAGGAGCTAGCCAAATTACCTGAAGTCGGGTTCATCAGAGAGATCAAACACCCAGACTGGCTAGCGAACCTAGTCATGGTGCTGAAGAAGGATAAATCCTGGCGCCTTTGTGTCAATTTCAAATACCTCAATAAAGCCTGCCCTAAGGATCCCTTCCCGTTGCCCCACATTGAACAAATCATTGAGGCGGCCGTAGGACACGATTCACTGTGTTTCCTCGACACATACTCCGGATACCATCAAATTGAGATGAAGGAGTCCGACCAGGCCGCAATGGCATTCATTACCCTATATGGGCCTTTCTTGTTCAACACTATTCCTTTGGGACTTAAAACTGCCAGCGCCAGTTACCAACACAGGATTCAAACATGTCTGGAAAAGCAAATTGGCAAGACGGTGGAGGCATACATAGATGATGTAGTCATCAAGGCTAAACATGTCGTATCATTGTTGGACGATTTACACCTCACATTTAACAACCTCTAAACATATGACATACGGCTCAGTTTGGAAAAATGCATTTTCGGCGTTCCAGCCGGAACACTGCTAGGGTTCATTGTTTCCAATAGAGGAATCGAAGAAAACCCAGCCAAAATCCGAGCCCTGTCAGAATTGGCAATGCCAACAGACCTAAAGTAGGTCCAAAAACTAGCTGGGTGTGTGGCAGCATTGAGCCGCTTTATCTCCAAACTGGGAGAAAGGCACTGCCACTTTATCGACTACTCCCACGCACCGAACACTTTGAATGGACGGATGGGGCTACAACCGGATTGGAAGAAATAAAAACTTTGTTAGCAAGCAACCCAATCCTTGCCGCATGAAGTGTCGGCGAACCTATGTTGCTCTACATATCTGTAACTCATCAGGTGGTGAGCGTTGTACTCGTCATCGAACGAGAGGAAGAGGGACACAAATTCCCACTCTAAAAACTAGTATATTATGTATCGGTGGTCTTCACACAATGCAAATCTTGATACCCACACTTTCAAAAGATAGCGTATGCAGTCTTCATGGCATCCCGGAAGCCGCGACACTACTTTTAGGAGTGCTCGATCATGGTGGCATCCGAAGCACCACTCAATGACATCATGAATAATCGGGACACCACTGGCCGCATAGCCAAATGGTCCATCAAGCTCTTACCATTTGAAATAACAAACAAGCCACGCCGAGCTATTAAATCTCAGGTGTTGGCCGACTTCGTCGCCGAGTGGACGGAAGCCGAACTCCCTAAAGAATACATCACATACTCCAATTGGGTAATGTACTTCGACGGCTCTAAAATCTTAGCCGTATTGGGAGCCAGTGTCATCTTAACATCCCCTACAGGGGACACAGTCCGCCACGTATTACAAATAATGTATATGGACTCCAACAACGAAGCCGAATACGAGGCACTACTGCATGATCTCCGAATGGCTGCTTCTATGGGCATTCAATGCCTAGAGGCGCGCGGGGATTCAAACCTCGCAATATCCCAAATAAATGGATAATTCGATGCGAAAGATCCAAAGATGGCGGCATACCGAAACATACTACTCAAAATATTAGCTCGGTTTGAGGGGCTCGAGTTCACCACGTCGCTCGAGACATCAATCAGACAGCGGACATACTTGCTCGAATTGGCGCCAAACGCGACCCTGTCCCGCCTAACACTTTTGTGGAAAGGCTGTTTGATATGTCTCCAACGTATCTATAATTTTTTATTGTTCCATGCTGTTTTATTATCAATCTTGGATGTTCTATAATCATTTTATAGTCATTTTATATCATTTTTTGGTATTAACCTATTCACATAGTGCCAAGTGCCAGTTGCTATTTTCCCCTTGTTTTTTTACACCGCAGAAAATCAGTATAAAATGGAGTCCAAATGCCACGAAATTTGATGGAGATTTTATATGGGCCAGAAGGAAGGCAATGGGCCCTGGTTGCACCTAGGGGGTGCCTCGAGGAGGGCACAACCCACCAGGGCGCGCCAGGAGCCCACCTCGGGTGCCCCCCGGACTGCCTCTTTGCTCTATAAATACCCCTAAAATACCAGAACCCTAGGGGAGTCGACGAAATATTCATCCAGCCACCGCAGAGTCCAGAATCACCAAATCCAATCTAGACACCATCATGGAGGGGTTCACCACTTCCATTGGTGCCTCTCCGATGATGCGTGAGTAGTTCTTTATAGACCTTCGGGTCCATAGTTAGTAGCTAGATGGCTTCATCTCTCTCTCTCTCTAGATCCTCAATACAATGATCTCTTGGAGATCCATATGGTGTAACTCTTTTTGCGGTGTGTTTGTTGGGATCGATGAACTTGGAGTTTAAGATCATATCTACGTTTTTATATCCATGAAAGTATTTGAGTTTCTTTGATCTCTTTTATGCATGATCTCTTATAGCCTTGTATTTCTTCTCCGATATTTGGGTTTTGTATGGCCAACTTGATCTATTTATCTTGCAATGGGAAGAGGTGCCCGGTAGTGGGTTCGATCTTACGGTGCTTGATCCCAGTGACAGGAAGGGAACCGGCACGTATGTATCGTTGCCACTGATACGTCTCCAACGTATCTATAAATTTTGATTGTTCCATGCTATTATATTATCAACCTTGGAAGTTTTATATGCATTTATATGCTATTTTATATGATTTTTGGGACTAACCTATTAACCTCGAGCCCAGTGCAAGTTTCTGTTTTTCCTTAATTTTGAGTTTTACAGAAAAGGAAAATCAAACGGAGTCCAATTAACCTGAAACTTTACGAAACTTAATTTTGGACTAGAAGAAGGCCATGGAGTAAAATAGTTGGGCCAGAATAGTCCCAGGCTGCCCACGAGGGTGGGGGTCATGCCCACCCCCCTGGGCTCGCCTCCATACATCATGGACAGCCCGGAGACCCCCTCACTTGTTCTCGGCGCCAAAACCACTTATATATACTGAAACTCCCACAAAGAAACCTAGATCGGGAGTTCCGCCGCCGCAAGCCTCCGTAGGTACCGAAAACCAATCTAGACCCGTTCCGGCACCCTGCCGGAGGGGGGGGACAATCCCTCTCCGGTGGCCATCTTCATCATCCTGGCGCTCTCCATGAGGAGGAGGGAGTAGTTCACCCTCGGGGCTGAGGGTATGTACCAGTAGCTATGTGTTTGGTCTCTCTCTGTCTCTCGTGTTCTTGATTCGAAACGATCTTGATGTATCCCGAGCTTAGCTATTATGGTTGGATCCTATGAAGTTTCTCCCCCTCTACTCTCGTGTAATGGATTGAGTTTTCCCTTTGAACTTATCTTATCGGATTCAGTCTTTAAGGATTTGAGAACACTTGATGTATGTCTTGCATGTGCTTATCTGTGGTGACAATGGGATATCACGTGATCCACTTGATGTATGTTTTGGCGATCAACTTGCGAGTTCCGTGACCTCATGAACTTATGCATAGGGGTTGGCACAAGTTTTTGTCTAGACTCTCCGGTAGAAACTTTGGGGCACTCTTTGAAGTTCTTTGTGTTGGTTGAATAGATGAATCTGAGATTGTGTCATGCATATCGTATAATCATACGCATGGATACTTGAGGTGAGATTGGAGTATCTAGGTGACATTAGGGTTTTGGTTCATTTGTGTCTTAAGGTGCTATTCTAGTACAAACTCTATGACAGATTGAACGGAAATAATAGCTTCGTGTTATTTTAGTATGGACTCTTGAATAGATCGATCAGAAAGAATACCTTTGAGGTGGTTTCGTACCCTACAATAATCTCTTCGTTTGTTCTCCACTATTAGTGACTTTGGAGTGACTCTTTGTTGCATGTTGAGGGATAGTTATATGATCCAATTTAATTATTATTGTTGAGAGAACTTGCACTAGTGAAAGTATGAACCCTAGGCCTTGTTTCCTAGCATTGCAATACCGTTTATGCTCACTTTTATCATTAGTTACCTTGCTATTTTTATATTTTCATATTACAAAAACCTATATCTACCATCCATATTGCACTTGTATCACCATCTCTTCGCCGAACTAATGCACCTATACAATTTACCATTGTATTGGGTGTGCTGGGGACACAAGAGACTCTTTGCTATTTGGTTGCAGGGTTGTTTGAGAGAGAGCATCTTCATCCTACGACTCCCACAGATTGATAAACCTTAGGTCATCCACTTGAGGGAAATTTTCTATTGTCCTAAAAACCTCTGCACTTGGAGGCCCAACAACATCTACAAGAAGAAGGTTGTGTATTAGACATCAAGCTCTTTTCTGGCGCCGTTGCCGGGGAGGTTAGTGCTTGAAGGTATATCTTTATATCTTGCAATCAAATCTTTTAGTTTCTTGTTTTATCACTAGTTTAGTCTATAAAAGAAAACTACAAAAAAATGGAATTGAGGGTACCTCATATGCTTCATCTTTTTAATGTCTTTCACGAAAATAAGGATTCCGATAATTGTGCCAAAGTGTTGGAAAAGGAATGTATTAAAATGTTTGGCACTAAATCTTTGGATGATGAGCATGATTGCAATGTTGTTAGTATGAAATCTTTGAATATCCGTTATGCTAATGATATGCAAATCCACAAGCTTGGGGATGCTATGTTTGATGAAGATGATATTTGTTCTCCCCCAAGTTTTGATGATCAAATTTATTTTGATGATAGCATGCCTCCTATTTATGATGATTATATTAATGAAAGTGGGTTTGGAAGAGTGTCAACATTAGGAAGTAATGATCCCACTATTTTGGAGGGTATTGAATCTTATTTTGATAATTATGAAAGTGGGTTTGTAGAGGTCATGACTTTAGTTAATGTTAATCCCACTATTTTGCAAGAGTGTCAACTTTGCATACAAGTAGATCATGAAAAGAATGCTTTATGTGATGGTAATATTGTTGAATTCATTCATGATTCTACTTAAAATTATTATGAGGGAGGAATATATGCTTGTAGGAATTTCAATAATATCAAGTTTCCTCTCTATGTGCTTAAAATCTTGAAGTTATGCTTGTTTTGCTTTCCTATGTTAGTTGATTATTGTTCGCATAAATTGTTTGCTCACAAATCCCTATACATAGGAAGTGGTTTAGACTTAAATGTGCTAGTCATACTCTTCATAATGCTCTCTTTATGATACAGTTCTTATCCTTTATGTGAGCATCATTGAAATCATCATGCCTAGCTAGTGACCAGTCTGCTTGCAGTAGAAGCACTCAGTTTCAGGCTTAGGTCCAGATTTGGGTTTCTTCTCCTGAGCAGCAACTTGCTTGTTGTTCTTCTTGAAGTTCCCCTTCTTGTTCCCTTTGCCCTTTTTCTTGAAACTAGTGGTCTTGTTGACCATCAACACTTGATGCTCCTTCTTGATTTCTACCTCCGCAACCTTTAACATTGCGAAGAGCTCAGGAATTGTCTTGTTCATCCCTTGCATATTATAGTTCATCACGAAGCTCTTGTAGCTTGGTGGCAGAGATTGGAGAATTCTATCAATGACGCTATCATTCGGAAGATTAACTCCCAGTTGAATCAAGTGATTATGATACCCAGACATTTTGAGTATATGCTCACTGACAGAACTGTTCTCCTTCATCTTGCAGCTATAGAACTTATTGGAGACTTCATATCTCTCAATCCGGGCATTTGCTTGAAATATTAACTTCAACTCCTGGAACATCTCAAATGCTCCATGACGTTCAAAACATCGTTGAAGACCCAGTTCTAAGCCGTAAAGCATGGCACACTGAACTATCGAGTAGTCATTAGCTTTGCTCTCCCAGACGTTCATAACATCTGGTGTTGCTCCAGCAGCAGGCCTGGCACCCAGCGGTGCTTCTAGGACGTAATTCTACTATGCAGCAATGAGGATAGTCCTCAAGTTACAGACCCAGTCTGTGTAATTGCTACCATCATCTTTCAACTTTGCTTTCTCAAGGAACGCATTAAAATTCAACGGAACAACAGCACGGGCCATCTATCTACAACCAAACATAAACAAGTTAGATACTATCAGGTACTAAGTTCATGATAAATTTAAGTTCAATTAATCATATTACTTAAGAACTCCCACTTAGAAAGACATCCCTCTAATCCTCTAAGTGATCACGTGATCCAAATCAACTAAACTATAACCGATCATCACATGAAATGGAGTAGTTTTCAATGGTGAACATCACTATGTTTATCATATCTACTATATGATTCACGCTCGACCTTTCGGTCTCAGTGTTCCGAGGCCATATCTGCATATGCTAGGCTCGTCAAGTTTAATCTGAGTATTCTGCGTGTGCAAAACTGGCTTGCACCCGTTGTAGATGGACGTAGAGCTTATCACACCCGATCATCACGTGGTGTCTGGGCATGACGAACTTTGGCCACGGTGCATACTCAAGGAGAACACTTTTATCTTGAAATTTAGTGAGAGATCATCTTATAATGCCACCGTCAATCAAAGCAAGATAAGATGCATAAAAGATAAACATCACATGCAATCAATATAAGTGATATGATATGGCCATCATCATCTTGTTCTTGTGATCTCCATCTTCGAAGCACCGTTATGATCACCATCATCAACGGCGTGATACCTTGATCTCCATCGTAGCATCGTTCTTGTCTCGCCAATCTTTCAACTTTGCTTTCTCAAGGAACGCATTAAAATTCAACGGAACAACAACACGGGCCATCTATCTACAACCAAACATAAACAAGTAAGATACTATCAGGTACTAAGTTCATGATAAATTTAAGTTCAATTAATCATATTACTTAAGAACTAGCACTTAGAAAGACATCCCTCTAATCATCAAAGTGATCACGTGATCCAAATCAACTAAACTATAACCGATCATCACGTGAAATGGAGTAGTTTTCAATGGTGAACATCACTATGTTTATCATATCTACTATATGATTCACGCTCGACCTTTCGGTCTCTGTGTTCCGAGGCCATATCTGCATATGCTAGGCTCGTCAAGTTTAACCTGAGTATTCCGCGTGTGCAAAACTGGCTTGCACCCGTTGTAGATGGACGTAGAGCTTATCACACCCGATCATCGCGTGGTGTCTGGGCACGACGAACTTTGGCAACGGTGCATACTCAGGGAGAACACTTTTATCTTGAAATTTAGTGAGAGATCATCTTATAATACCACCGTCAATCAAAGCAAGATAAGATGCATAAAAGACAAACATCACATGCAATCAATATAAGTGATATGATATGGCCATCATCATCTTGTGCTTGTGATCTCCATCTCCGAAGCACCGTTATGATCACCATCGTCACCGGCGTGACACCTTGATCTCCATCGTAGCATCGTTGTCGTCTCGCCAATCTTTAAACTTTGCTTTCTCAAGGAACGCATTAGAATTCAATGGAACAATAGCACGGGCCATCTATCTACAACCAAACATAAACAAGTAAGATACTATCAGGTACTAAGTTCATGATAAATTTAAGTTCAATTAATCATATTACTTAAGAACTCGCACTTAGAAAGACATCCCTCTAATCATCAAAGTGATCACGTGATCCAAATCAACTAAACTATAACCGATCATCACGTGAAATGGAGTAGTTTTCAATGGTGAACATCACTATGTTTATCATATCTACTATATGATTCACGCTCGACCTTTCGGTCTCAGTGTTCCGAGGCCATATCTGCATATGCTAGGCTCATCAAGTTTAACCTGAGTATTCTGCGTGTGCAAAACTGGCTTGCACCCGTTGTAGATGGACGTAGAGCTTATCACACCCGATCATCACGTGGTGTCTGGGCACGACGAACTTTGGCAACGGTGCATACTCAGGGAGAACACTTTTATCTTGAAATTTAGTGAGAGATCATCTTATAATGTCACCGTCAATCAAAGCAAGATAAGATGCGTAAAAGATAAACATCACATGCAATCAATATAAGTGATATGATATGGCCATCATCATCTTGTGCTTGTGATCTCCATCTCCGAAGCACCGTTATGATCACCATCGTCACCGGCGCGGCACCTTGATCTCCATCGTAGCATCGTTGTCGTCTCGCCAATCTTTAAACTTTGATTTCTCAAGGAACGCATTAAAGTTCAACGAAACAAAGCACGGGCCATCTATCTACAACCAAACATAAACAAGTAAGATACTATCAGGTACTAAGTTCAATTAATCATATTACTTAAGAACTCCCACTTATAAAGACATCCCTCTAATCCTCTAAGTGATCACATGATCCAAATCAACTAAACTATAACCGATCATCATGTGAAATGGAGTAGTTTTCAATGGTGAACATCACTATGTTTAACATATCTAGTATACGATTCACGCTCGACCTTTCATTCTCAGTGTTCCGAGGCCATATCTGCATATGCTAGGCTCGTCAAGTTTAACCTGAGTATTCTGCGTGTGCAAAACTGGCTTGCACCCGTTGTAGATGGACGTAGAGCTTATCACACCCGATCATCATGTGGTGTCTAGGCACGACGAACTTTGGCAATGGTGCATACTTAGGGAGAATACTTTTATCTTAAAATTTAGTGAGAGATCATCTTATAATGCCACCGTCAATCAGAGCAAGATAAGATGCATAAAAGATAAACATCACATCCAATCAATATAAGTGATATGATATGGCCATCATCATCTTGTGCTTGTGATCTCCATCTCCGAAGCACCGTTATGATCACCATCGTCACCGGCGCGACACCTTGATCTCCATCGTAGCATCATTGTCGTCTCACCAATCTTTCAACTTTGCTTTCTCAAGGAACGCAATAAAATTCAACAGAACAACAGCACGGGCCATCTATCTACAACCAAACATAAACAAGTTAGATACTATCAGGTACTAAGTTCATGATAAATTTAAGTTCAATTAATCATATTACTTAAGAACTCCCACTTAGAAAGACATCCCTCTAATTCTCTAAGTGATCACGTGATCCAAATCAACTAAACTATAACCGATCATCACATGAAATGGAGTAGTTTTCAATGGTGAACATCACTATGTTTATCATATCTACTATATGATTCATGCTCGACCTTTCGGTCTTAGTGTTATGAGGCCATATCTGCATATGCTAGGCTCGTCAAGTTTAACCTGAGTATTCTGCGTGTGCAAAACTGGCTTGCACCCGTTATCGATGGACGTAGAGCTTATCACACCCGATCATCGCGTGGTGTCTGCGCACGACGAACTTTGGCAACGGTGCATACTCAGGGAGAACACTTTTATCTTGAAATTTAGTGAGAGATCATCTTATAATACCACCGTCAATCAAAGGAAGATAAGATGCATAAAAGATAAACATCACATGCAATCAATATAAGTGATATGATATGGGCATCATCATCTTGTGCTTGTGATCTCCATCTACGAAGCACCGTTATGATCACCATCGTCACCAGCACGACACCTTGATCTCCATCGTAGCATCGTTGTCGTCTTTAAACTTTGCTTTCTCAAGGAACGCATTAAAATTCAACGGAACAATAGCACGGGCCATCTATCTACAACCAAACATAAACAAGTAAGATACTATCAGGTACTAAGTTCATGATAAATTTAAGTTCAATTAATCATATTACTTAAGAACTCCCACTTAGAAAGACATCCCTCTAATCCTCTAAGTGATCACATGATCCAAATCAACTAAACTATAACCGATCATCACGTGAAATGGAGTAGTTTTCAATGGTGAACATCACTATGTTTAACATATCTACTATATGATTCACGCTCGACCTTTCATTCTCAGTGTTCCGAGGCCATATCTGCATATGCTAGGCTCATCAAGTTTAACCTGAGTATTCTGCGTGTGCAAAACTGGCTTGCACCCGTTGTAGATGGACGTAGAGCTTATCACACCCGATCATCACGTGGTGTCTGGGCACGACGAACTTTGGCAACGGTGCATAATCAGGGAGAACACTTTTATCTTGAAATTTAGTGAGAGATCATCTTATAATGCCACCGTCAATCAGAGCAAGATAAGATGCATAAAAGATAAACATCACATGCAATCAATATAAGTGATATGATATGGCCATCATCATCTTGTGCTTGTGATCTCCATCTCCGAAGCACCGTTATGATCACCATCGTCACCGGCGCGACACCTTGATCTCCATCGTAGCATCGTTGTCATCTCGCCAATCTTTAAACTTTGCTTTCTCAAGGAACGCATTAAAATTCAACGAAACAAAGCACGGGCCATCTATCTACAACCAAACATAAACAAGTAAGATACTATCAGGTACTAAGTTCATGATAAATTTAAGTTCAATTAATCATATTACTTAAGAACTCCCACTTAGAAAGACATCCCTCTAATCCTCTAAGTGATCAGATGATCCAAATCAACTAAACTATAACCGATCATCACGTGAAATGGAGTAGTTTTCAATGGTGAACATCACTATGTTTAACATATCTACTATACGATTCACACTCGACCTTTCATTCTCAGTGTTCCGAGGCCATATCTGCATATGCTAGGCTCATCAAGTTTAACCTGAGTATTCAGCGTGTCCAAAACTGGCTTGCACCCATTGTAGATGGACGTAGAGCTTATCACACCCGATCATCACGTGGTGTCTGGGCACGACGAACTTTGGCAACGGTGCATACTCAGGGAGAACACTTTTATCTTGAAATTTGGTGAGAGATCATCTTATAATGCCACCGTCAATCAGAGCAAGATAAGATGCATAAAAGATAAACATCACATGCAATCAATATAAGTGATATGATATGGCCATCATCATCTTGTGCTTGTGATCTCCATCTCCGAAGCACCGTTATGATCACCATCGTCACCGGCGCGACACCTTGATCTCCATCGTAGCATCATTGTTGTCTCGCTAATCTTTAAACTTTGCTTTCTCAAGGAACGCATTAAAATTCAACGGAACAATAGCACGGGCCATCTATCTACAACCAAACATAAACAAGTAAGATACTGTCAGGTACTAAGTTCATGATAAATTTAAGTTCAATTAATCATATTACTTAAGAACTCCCACTTAGATAGATATCCCTCTAATCCTCTAAGTGATCACGTGATCCAAATCAACTAAACTATAACCGATCATCACGTGAAATGGAGTAGTTTTCAATGGTGAACATCACTATGTTTAACATATCTACTATACGATTCATGCTCGACCTTTCATTCTCAGTGTTCCGAGGCCATATCTGCATATGCTAGGCTCGTCAAGTTTAACCTAAGTATTCTGCGTGGGCAAAACTGGCTTGCACCCGTTGTAGATGTACGTAGAGCTTATCACACCCATCAAGGCCCATTAGGTTACCAGGGGGTTACGGTAACCTCCCGGTACTCTAGTAAAATGCCGATTTCACCTGGAACACTTCCGATGTCCAAACATAGGCTTCCAATATATCAATCTTCATGTCTTGACCGTTTCGAGACTCCTCGTCATGTCCGTGATCACATCCGGGACTCCGAATAACCTTCGGTACATGAAAACATACAAACTCTTAATGAAACTGTCATCGTAACGTTAAGCGTGCGGACCCTACGGGTTCGAGAACAATGTAGACATGACCGAGACACGTCTCCGGTCAATAACCAATAGCGGAACCTGGATGCTCATATTGGCTCCTACATATTCTACGAAGATCTTTGTCGGTCAGACCGCATAACAACATACGTTGTTCCCTTTGTCATCTGTATGTTACTTGCCTAAGATTCGATCGTCGGTATCTTAATACCTAGTTCAATATTGTTACCAGCAAGTCTCTTTACTCGTTTTGTAATACATCATCCCGCAACTAACTCATTAGCTACAATGCTTGCAAGGCTTAAGTGATGTGCGTTACCGAGAGGGCCCAGAGATACCTCTTCGACAATCGGAGTGACAAATCCTAATCTCGAAATACGCCAACCCAACATGTACCTTTGGAGACACCTGTAGAGCACCTTTATAATCACCCAGTTACGTTGTGACATTTTGTAGCACACAAAGTGTTCCTCTGGTAAACGGGAGTTGGATAATCTCATAGTCATAGGAACATGTATAAGTCATGAAGAAAGCAATAGCAACATACTAAATGATCAAGTGCTAAGCTAACGGAATGGGTCAAGTCAATCACATCATTCTCCTAATGATGTGATCCCGTTAATCAAATGACAACTCATGTCTATGGCTAGGAAACATAACCATCTTTGATCAACGAGCTAGTCAAGTAGAGGCATACTAGTGACACTGTGTTTGTCTATGTATTCACACAAGTATTATGTTTCCGCTTAATACAATTCTAGCATGAATAATAAACATTTATCATGATACAAGGAAATAAATAATAACTTTATTATTGCCTCTAGGTAATATTTCCTTCAATAACTTGATCATAACGTACATGAATACATTAGGTCAAACACCTAGTCCTTATCTATTCCATCTATAAGACTGTCTAACCTATAGTCTTCCTGCAAATACTTCACGGCTATCATTACTTGGTCATACACCGAATTCACTTGAAATTCTTTTCCGTCTGGTCCCTGTGCTCCCACTCGGGCCATATGATTTGGATCCAGCTTAGTGAAATGTGTCTTCACCATGGCCCAGGATTCTCGTGGGCCTTCACAGTAAGCGGATGTCTCCCATAGCTGAAACCAGCTCCGGGTTCCTTGGAATAAGTTTGCCAAGCCTTCCATACTTTCTGGAGGGGTATCAGATGGCCATAATGCCTTCACCATACTCCTCATGGCTTACCGGGCCTGAGCATGTACCATGGAAAGTTCCTTCAGCACGTCACCTTGAAATTAGGATACTTCTTCCTCCAGGCGACCAGTTAACAAGCATGTAAAGCAAAAGAGTCGTGAAGTTCCGAACTATGGAGTAAACATGAGCCCCTATGGTGGTTTAGCAATGGAGGGAAGACATACCGAATATACCTCCCTTCAACTGAGCCTTTAAGCTCTCTACCTCTTCGGATTGTTTGTCTTTCCCCCCTCGTGTTTTTATTTCCCAGATGTACTCATTGCGGCCTTTTTCATTTCCGCCATTTCGGCGATGACAGCATTCAACTATATATGATTCACCTTTAGCTCCTGGGAGAGCGTACTATTTTTCTCTTTGAGAACCTGCGAGTCATATGGATCCTTAAATAGGTTTACCTCACCGCTTCAAGTCTCGGGGGCTACTGGCATGTGACTATCAAAAATTGCATAAACTTTTACCTATATATCTTTCGAGAACAACTCAATGGCTCCGGCAAGTCCGTCTCGAGCGGCTCAGATATATGCATCCACCGAGCTAAGTGCGGTAAACTCTTGCTCGGAAAAGGACGAAGTGTGCATAGCCTCTTTTAATCGACGGTGATTCATCATGCTCTCCACTTTGGAATTCATGACAGATACGTCATCCGAATCCTCTTGAGGAGGCGGATCTGGCATTGCATCGGCTCTCGTCCTAGTTGGTGAGTCCGACACCGGATTGGCGAACATTCGGCTAACTCAGCGGTTTCCCACCGCTTGCCGCATACTTCTCCTGACATCAAGGATAAAAGGAGCCTTTTAACAATCCAGACTCATGCCTAGGCATGTATTAAACAAACATACCTCTTGGAAGATTGTGAGGTTTTTGCAGCACTCCCGGTCCCTTGAGGAGGCACGGTCCGCCGAGCGCCGATCCTATTAAAATCTGGATCAATATAATGGATAAAAGTGCAAACGGGGATTTCCTTCTAAGAGCCCTCTGAATTCTTACGATGCAGAAGGGATGGAGGCGGGGGTAGTCGGCGGTGATAGCCACTTTCGAGCTCTCAAGGCTTACTTGATAAAATACCCCATCATCGAACTCTATGTATATGTCTGGATCCTCATGAAAGCTAGGGTCTCCATCGCGATTATGATCCTATGGCTGTGGAGCAGGATAGTTCACGTCCTCGGTCATCTTCCTACATGAATGTTTATGGCAACAAAGGGCTAAAATGGATTAGTATCTATGACAGCAATAAGGCAACACAGACGATCGAAATCTTACCCATTCTATGGGGTTGTACATGGAAAAGCCTTCATGGCAGTTTAAGCGATGGAGGAAATCTTCTTTGTCACCCTTATACAGATCGGCCAAGATTGTGGCCACTTCGGCAGGGGTATCCGGACCCTTCCGTCTATAACGGGACGCGTCATCTTCTCCGTTGTAACACCGCAAGAGAGTAACTCTGGAAGATGCTGGACACATCTCTTTATTGCAATAGCCATAATCTTGACTATCGAGAGCTCGGTATGGGCTAGTAACCTGACCTTGCTAACAAACCTTTTTACTTCCTCACTGTCCTTCTCCTTGGGAATTCGGGGATGCCAGTTGAAACGCTTCTTTAAAGGAGCGCTGCAAAACTCATGAAGGTCGCGCCGAACTGGGTCCGGCAGTGGGACGTCATCCATATAGAACCACTCCGAACACCACTACAGGTATAGTTCTTTGGGAGTTCCTATGAGGTATCCGGATCCGGCTATACGCCATACTTCAGGACCACCCGCTTCAAAAATAGAGCCTCCTCGATGGCGGGGAACAAGGCAAAAGAACTACTTCCATTGTTCAAAATGGGGCTCGATGCCTAAGAACAGTTTGCAGAGGGCAACAAAGCCTGAGATGTGCAGGATTGAACCTGTAATAGCCTGGATTTTGGCCCTTTTCTTTTTCTTTTTGATTTATTGGTTTTTCCTCTGTTTTTCTTATTGGAGTGGTTCTGTGGCCTTGTCACCTGGGAAATCATCTTCATTTCCTCTCCCAACTGGCTCATCACCCTAAAAACCTTTCCAAGATCATGTCACTTCACTCCTTGACCAAACCCTAAAATCTTTTTTCTAGGAAATATTCCTTTTTCTATTAAAGAAAAAATCCTATCATCCCTAGGTTGTGAAGCAACCCATATTTTTGCCCATCCAAAAATCCCTAAATAATTCTTATAAATTGTTTGGGTCATATATTCCTCAAATATGACATAATATTTTGTTGGCCATATTTCTCATCATGCTCAATAAATTCATTTCCTATTCTGTCCTAAATGGCACATTGTGAATCAAGTGCTATTTATATTTGCCCATTTGCCCCCAAACATTTTGGGCATGATATATCATCCAAATAATTGACCTGTGCCAAATTTCAACTTTATTTGCCTAGCCAAACTTCTTGAGTGATTTTTCAAAGTTCCCGTCTGAGGGAAGCCTTTGTGAAGGAAGTGCAAGCTAGGGTTATCCAAATGAGTTGAAATTTTGCATGCCTATTCTTATGCTCATATTACCTCACTCCTACAAGTTTCAGATCCATCCCTTGATCTATTTGAGCACAACATCAAATCTTTGATTCTGTCAATATTTTCAGGTTGTGAAGCAAGTATATTTTATATTGCTTCATTTTGTTTGAAAATTTACCAGAACATTCTCCTACCCAACTAACTTCTCTCCACAAAATTTTGCATCAATTCATCTATCAAATAGTTCTCTATAATTTTTGCAAGATTCTGGACAAAGGGAATAACTGTGAAGAAAGTACATTTTGGTAAAACCAATTGGTATGAAATTTTTATAGCACCTTTATATGGCCAAATCACTAAGCCCTGCCAAATTTTATCTCAAGTGGTTACTCTATGTGAGTGAACCATCATGATCTTTATTCTAGACCCATAATGTGAGTTACAAAGCAACTATAATAGTTTGTGCTCCATTATGCCCCAAAACCTCCAGGATCATAGTCCTTCTTAAGCTAATCATCTCAAATAAATCCATTTGGCCTAAGCACTTCCCTATTGATCACAAGTTCCCGCTCAAATTTACTGCAGTAAACTTCAGACGACGATTACCCTTTAACCAGAGCCTTTTTCACCGAGCTACCACCGCAGTTTAGGCCTACCCTGGATGAACTACGAACTAAACAACATGGTCAAGCCCCTCTCCCCCACTACATGCCAGTGCATGTGGTGACCGCGCAGCTGGCATGCACATTTACTCGCTCTGTGCATTGTGGCGTGTCCAGAGCACTGTTTGTGCTTTGGCACCGCTCCCTCTCGTCGTCTTAGAGATCGTGAGCATGTCCAATGGCTGCATCTCGTCGTCGCTGTTCCCCTGGACCCCTCTCCCACTCCGTCCACTTCCTCACCGGTGCAAGCCGCCACCCGTCCACTGGCGAACAGTGGCATCTTGGCTTGGTTCGTCGCTGTCGTCATCCCCCCGTGCTCCCTTGGCCGCCTCTGCCCCGTGAGAGCCTCCACTGTGCCTCCCTCGTCACCTGCCTCCGAGCTCATGCGTGTTGGCACGCATCCGCGGCACCGGCCACGCGTCCATGGCGACGCTAGCTCGGCCTCCTCGCCCTGCGGCTATATAAGACCACCCCGCGGCCTCCCGAGCATCTCATCAGCCTCGCCTCACTCCCAGAAACCTCCCCAACCTCTCCTCTGAGCTCGAGATGGTCTAGAGACCTCCCATGGCCGCCTCGGCCATCCCTGGTCCCTTGCTAAATTCACTCAAAGCTAACTCCCTCACTCCGTCCCTCCACCACCCGGCGAGATGTTGAACTCTAGCGGAGCCTCTCAACTCTTTCCCTCGACTGCCGGCGACCTCTTGTCCCTTGTCCATCCATGCCGAAGCCTTTGTCTGCCATGGCCTTGCTCCTGCTCACTCCGGGCTTCCTCCTTGCCCGTGCACCACCGGGGCGGGTGCGCGGCGTCATCCCGAGCCCACTGGTGGTCCGAGCTCCACCAGGGGTGCCCCAAGGCGCCGGGGCCAGCGTCGGCCGCACCCGGCCTTACCTTTCTGTCGCGACCGTCGCAAGGAGGACGATGAAGGCGGGAGGAGAGAGAAGAGATGTCGTGGCCCCCACCCGTCAGCGACCAAGAGGCCTGCCCCGCACTCTACCGACGTGGAGTAACTGGACACGTATTCTTTCGGATACGTTTTCCTTTTAGGAAAGCGCATTTTCATCTTCTTCGGGTTAAAATGTATTTCCTCAGTTCTGAAAGTGCATTCGCTGAAATACGTTTTCTGTTTTGTCCTCCAGGGGCCTGTTTGTAGAAATCTTTTTACAGAATGGTCCGTGAACTTCGTCGGGCTATAACTTTTTACTCGTAGCTCCAAATCAGGTGAATCCAAAGCCCACTTCTTCGTGTCGTTGAGCCCGTTATGTTTGTATCATTTTCACCATGTGTTAACATTATGAAAATGACCATTTTGCCCCTACCCTTATTCAGCCCCTCCGAGAGAGAAAGATTTTCGGTGATTCTTTCTGCGAGCTTCTCGCACTTCTTCTCGGTGATTTTTTCCACCCCAGGCAAGCCACACCCTCCATTTGCATGATTGCAACGCAGTGACATGGTTTAAGTTAGTTGAACTTGTTTAAAATATTACATTAGCTATGTATGATTTGTTCATGGCATTTCTCTGAGTATTTCTTTGATGTTGATGTTGCCATGATATTGCTTGGAGTTCTAGGACTTATATTTTGATGATTATGTGGATGACATGTTGCCTTTGGATTCTTAGTGGCTAGTAGGATTATTGTCATGATGGTATCTGTTATTATCTTGGAGCATTACTTTGGATATCATGTTGCCTTTGGATTATTAGTGGCTAGTGTTATTTTCATCATGATGCTAGATGATATTATGTTTTGGAGTATGATGTTGGAAATGATGCTTGCATGTGGATCATAGTTGCATATATAGTTCTTGATATTTGAGTAGTAGTCTTATCATTCTTGGATTCATCATGATAGTAATGTTAGACTGTACTCGGAGTATTTTGATATGACGATATTAAGCTTTGGATTATTTTTTGGATATTGCTATGACTTGGAATATAGGTTGATAGATGATATCGAAGTATCAGTCATTACTATTATATTTTGGGGATAAATTCCATCATTAAGTTGGTCAGGTGCCACCGAACCGGGCTTTTTCCAGTGCAACCACATTTGCCTTTATGGGAAGGCCCTAATGCGGTCTATTGTCGTGCCTCCAATGAGGGAAGGTTATGGGCGTGCGGTACCCTAGCCCGGTAAGCAGACATAACCTTGTGTGCTCGTTGTTGTTGTTATGGATCCGGTCCCCATGAGGGACAACCCCCGTGAGGGACGTTTTGGCCACGACTGTGGTCATTGTGTCTTTGGTAGACACGGGGCCACCTAGGACTAGCCCAGTGGGGAGTGAGTCGGAGTGGCCGGGAGAGTGTCATGGCAATAGATCGGTTTTATCGGTACGCCATTGGTCCACCCGAATGGGAGTGCAAGGCCATGGGTTCCGTGGTGCTGGTAAAGTGCGCTACCTCTGTAGACAGTGTATTTAAACTATCGATAGCCGCATCCTCGGTCATGGGCATGGGTTCGTACTAGGTCACACCGTTCAATCAACACTCTTATGATGGAATGACTTATAGGTGATTTATATGTTGATATGTTGAGTAGTACAGATGGGCAGGATGTTGATGATGATAGAACAAGTGTTGGTCGTGGTAGTGATCACCGGAAGGATCACCGTTTGAGACAAAGTGTTGGTCGTGGTAGTGATCACCGGAAGGATCACTGTTTGAGACCAAGTGTTGGTCATGGTTGTGATCGCCGGAATGATCACCATTTGGTTTTGATCACGAGGTGATCGAGAGGGTATATTGCTTGGCTGGTTATCCAAGAGAGATATGGTTATGGAGATCTGAGATGGTGATTTATTAGTATTGTATCAGTTTCACACCATGCTTAGTAGTTGTTTCATCATAATAGTTGTTAATTTAATTAACTTGTTGAATGCTATGTCATTGTCTTGCCTTGATGTTTATGGTTGTTGTGAGCTTTCTAGTATATTCAATGTACTAACCTGGCGTGTCATGCCAGATTGCAGGTGATGCCATGATTGCTTGATTGATTGTCGATGGTTGCCGTGCGTGCGGGCTAGATCGTGTCCCAGCCAGAGTCCCTGCAGAGTGGAGTTCACCACCTTCGCCGTTGTTCCGCTGCTAGAAGTATTCCGCTGCTACGACTTGTTTCGCTGCTAGCACATAGCAGGTGTAGTATCGCAGGCATAGTGTCGCCATGCTGATATTCTTCTTTGTAACAGCGGACCCTTGTATTATTATTCTTGTAATAAGAGCTGATTTGTTCTATGTCAAGCAGTGCCATATTCCAGAGACTTTTCCTTGATATCTGGGCTGGAATACGGGGCATTCCGGTTTCTCTGAGCCGGGGTGCCACAGAACCTGGGGTGATGTTGTGCAGTTGGATGCCGTAAAATTCCAATAGGCCCCTTAGAAAGGGGTGGATTGGAAATCCTAGGTCCCGCAATAGGAATGGGACAAAGCACACCCTCTCCTCCTTATTTTGGTTGGGGAAGTTCTCAGCCATCGCATCGTTGCCGATTGAGGCCAATCCCGCTCGAACGGGGACTAGATCCGCAAGGGGAAGATAGCCTTGTGTCTAGAGTTGGCTCAGCTGAAGATGAGGCACTGAACAACTCTTCCAATCACCCTCCTGAGGGCCATGGCGGCGCGGAGAGTAGCTGGCAGCGCTGTCCATGTTGGAAGGTTTTGTTCCTAGCTAATCTTGACGGTTTTTCCTGTGCGCGATGTGAGATGGCATTTGGGAATCTAAGTCTCCTTATATATATGCCGTCCGAGGGTGGTGAGGAGCTTATTTGGGAAAAATCACGAACCGTCCGTATTCATTCAGCACGCGAAAATCGAAGCGACCACAAGGAGGAATCCTAAAGGTGGTGCATCGAGGTCAGAGCCAGACTGTCGTTGGTCCGAAGTATAATGAAGAACCCGCCTTGCAAAGCCGAATACATAAGCCGGATACCACTTCATCATTGAAGGCAAGTTCGGGGGCTACTGTGGGAGACCTGGATTCAGGGGTCCACAGGTGTCTTGCCTATTCAATCATGGGCCTGGCTGATGGGCTGTGAAGATAGAGAGGAGGATTATCCTCCGTGTTCGGATAGGACTCCTAGATGCATGGAGGGCAAGATTGGACTCCGGATGTATTGTTCCCTTCCTCACGTACCGACTCGGTACCCCTCCAGTGTATGTACAAGCCAGAGGGTTTAGTACGTAAGGATCATTAGAATTCATATAGGTAGACATCTAGGTTTAGCCATTACGACCTTGAGCTATATCAACTCTTGTAACCCCTATACTCATCAAAGTCAATCAAGCAGGAAGTAGGGTTTTACCACCATTAAGAGGGCCCGAACCTAGGTAAACATCATGTCTCGTTTGTCTCCTGTTACCTTTGATCCTAAGATGCACAGTTCGGGACCCCTACCCGAGATCGGCCGGTTTTGACACCGACACCCGTCACAGGCGCGACCGTAGGGCATGCACCACCCCCGGAGCAAGCTGGCCCAGCCAATGCACCAAACGGAGCTGCTGGTCTACAAGCGCCTCCACCTCGTCACCACGCCATCTTGGCGACTGGCTCACGGCAACAATAACACGATGCAACCACTATCGGCACCATCAAGAGCCGGGCAACATTATGATCTTCATCAACATCCATGCAAAGCACTGCTTCAGAGGCCATGGCGCAGGCCCAGCCACCGTTGAGATTTCCGCTGGTAGCTGATCAGATGAATGAGTGGAGAGCCACCATTCACAACCTGATTGGTTTCGCTGAGGCAGGACAATCGCAGCGAGTTGGCCCATGACGGCCTCCCCAGGCAACGACAACACCCCAAGCTACTGGTCATGCAGAAGGGGCCACCCCATGATGTAGTCTTCATGGCTTCTTTCGACCCTCGGGCGCGTCAAGGCCAACGGCGGGTCCTGGAGGATAGGAAAAGGGAAGGCGCGCAGGTCGCCATCAAGCGGCGCCGCGACACCCACCGCCAATCCGATAGGCACGAAGGTCCTCACGTCAACGAGCCCGCACTCAGTGAAGGCGGGTACCTACCTTTCGAGGCTGGGTGCCCTGCCTTGATACGTCTCCGTCGTATCTATAATTTTTTATTGTTCCATGCCAATATTCTACAACTTTCATATACATTTGGCAACTTTTTATAATATTTTTGGTACTAACATATTGATCCAGTGCCCAGTGCCAGTTCCTGTCTGTTGCATGTTTTTTGTTTCGCAGAAAATCCATATCAAACGGAGTCCAAACGGGATAAAAATGGACGGAGATTTTTTTTGGAATACGTGTGATTTTTGGGAAGCGAAATCAACACGAGACAATGCTCGAGGGGCCCTGAGGCAGGGGGCGCGCCCCTGACCCTCGTGGCCACCCCGTAAGGTGGTTGGAGCCCTTCTTTCTCTGCAATAAAGCTAATTTCCAGATAGATACCGTGTTAAAATTTCAGCCCAATCGGAGTTACGGATCTCCAGGAATATAAGAAACGGTGAAAGGGTGGAATCTGAGAACACAAAAACAGAGAGAGACAGAGAGACAGATCCAATCTCGGAGGGGCTCTCGCCCCTCCCACGCCATGGAGACCAAGGACCAGAGGGGAAACCCTTCTCCCATCTAGGGAGGAGGTTAAGGAAGAGGAAGAAGAAGGAGGAGGGGGGCTCTCTCTCCCTCTCTTTCGGTGGCACCAGAGTGCCACCGGGGGCCATCATCATCACCGCAATCTTCACCAACAACTTCACTGCCATCATCACCAACTCTTCCCCCCTCTATGCAGCGGTGTAACCTCTCTCTTACCCGCTGTAATCTCTACTTAAACATGGTGCTCAACGCTATATATTATTTCCCAATGATGTATGGCCATCCTATGATGTTTGAGTAGATCCGTTTTGTCCTATGGGCTATTTGATGATCAAGATTGGTTTGAGTTGCATGTTTTATCATTGGTGCTGTCCTACGGTGCTCTCCGTGTCGCGCAACCATGAGGGATCCCCGCTGTAGGGTGTTGCAATACGTTCATGATTCGCTTATAGTGGGTTGCGTGAGTGACTGAAAAACAAACCCGAGTAAGGGGGTTGTTGCGTATGGGATAAAGAGGACTTGATGCTTTAATGCTATGGTTGGGTTTTACCTTAATGATCTTTAGTAGTTGCGGATCCTTGCTAGAGTTCCAATCATGAGTGCATATGATCCAAGTAGAGAAAGTATGTTAGCTTATGCCTCTCCCTCATATAAAATTGCAATAATGATTACCGGTCTAGTTATCAATTGCCTAGGGACAAATAACTTTCTCGTAACAACAAGCACTCTACTAAACCTAACTTAGTTGTGTCTTTATCCAAAAAACCCCTACTTTTTATTTACATGCTCTTTATTATCTTGCAAACCTATCCAACAACACCTACAAAGTACTTCTAGTTTCATACTTGTTCTAGGTAAAGCGAACATCAAGCGTGCGTAGAGTTGTATCGTTGGTCGATAGAACTTGAGGGAATATTTGTTCTGCCTTTAGCTCCTCGTTGGGTTCGACACTCTTACTTATCGAAAACTTTTGCGATCCCCCGTACTTGTGGGTTATCAAGACCTTTCTCTGGCACCGTTGCCGGGGAGCAATAGCGTGGGGTGAATATTCTCGTGTGTGCTTGTTTGCTTTATCACTAAGTAATTTTTATCTGTTGTTCTTAGTTGTTTTCTATCTTTAGTTATGGGTAGGAAACGCAAAATACCAATAAAATTAGTTGTACCTACTAAACCAATGGTTGAAGAACCACTCAAAATCTATCACGCTGCTGAAGCTTATTACTTGGATAATCTTCGATCCCTATGTGCTCGTGCTGAAACCCCAACTAGCTTAGTTGAGGGAAAATCTTTAGATGAGCATGCTTTTTATGTGCGACACCGAATATCTGAAAAGGGGAAAATTTTACTAGGTCAAATTCATTGTTTGCAATGCTATGCTTGGAATTTATGTGAAATATATGATGTTACTTGTTGTTTTGAAAACCCTAAGAAACACCTTCCCTACCAATGTGAGTTTATTGATAATGGAATCGTATCTTCGTATGCTAAGGGTGTTTACAATTACTATGATGTTCAGCAAACTGAAGAATTTGTTGCTTTTAAGGGTGCTTATGAAATTGCTCCTTTGATTGAAAAGTATGATGCTACTCTTTACAAATCTGAAAATTTTGACATACTTAAATATTGCTATGATAATTATGCTTCTAATGCCTATGTTGAACCATATATTGAGGACTACCCCGTTGTCCAAGAAGAGACTAATATTTTGCAGGAGTCTATGGAAGAAGAAATTGATGAAACTGTGAGCTCATTGGATGAAAAATATGAGGAGAAGAGCAAAGAACAAAAGGAGGAAGAGCAGATTAGCAACCCGTGCCCACCTTCTAATGAGAGTAACCCTCCAACTCATACATTGCTTAATTTCCCTTCGTGCTTACCGAAGGATGATTGTTATGACCCCGTTGATCCTTTTGAAATATCCCTTTTTGATGATGCTTTCTATGCTTGTGGCCAAGATGCCAATATGAATTATGCTTATGGAGATGAACTTGCTATAGTTCCTTATGTTAAACATGAAATTGTTGCTATTGCACCCACGCATGATAGTCCTATTAACTTTTTGAATTATCCCAACTACACTATATCAGAGAAGTTTATCCTTATTAAGGATTATATTGATGGGTTGCCTTATACCGTTGCACATGATGATTTTGATGAATATAATATGCATGTGCTCGCTGCTCCAACTTGCAATTATTATGAGAAAGGAACTATATCTCCACCTCTCTATGTTTCCCACATGATAAAATTGCAAGAAACTGTTTATACTATGCATTGGCCTTTACTTTGTGTGCATGAATTGTTCTTTTATGACATGCCGATGCATAGGAAGAGAGTTTGACTTCGTTGTTGCATGATATATGTTACTTTGTGCTCACTACTAAATTACAAATTATAGTTAATTAAAATTGGCTTTGATATACCTTGGGATCCGGGTGGATCCATTACTTGAGCACTATATGCCTAGCTTAATGGCTTTAAAGAAGCGCTGCCAGGGAGACAACCCGGATGTTTTAGAGAGTCATTTATTTCGGTTGAGTGCTTTCATATAGTTTAAAAACAACAAAAATAAAGAGAGGAACCCAAAACTCTTTCAAAAAGGAATGTGAAAGTGAGAAAGACAAACATTGTTGAAGTGGGAGAGCTCCTTGAACTTTGTTCATGCTCACGGCAACTTTGTGAATCTTGATTACAGAAACTTTTCCACAAAAATAATTATCCCCTTGTGCAATTCCATTGTATTATAAAAATAATGTGCCAAGGTTTGCCTTTAGGATTTTTACATTTGCTTGATTATTTGTATGGTACAGGACAAAAACTTTGGCTGTAGTGCGTGATTTTACATTTTTTACTGGAATGTCAAATGGTTCTGATTATTTTTGCAATGTCTTTCTATGAAAATTGTTTATTGTTCCTAATTTTGGCAGAATTTTTCAAGTACCAGAAGTATTGTGAATGTTCAAATTATTACAGACTGTTCTTTTTAGACAGATTCTGTTTTTGATGCATAGTTTGCTTGTTTTGATGAAACTATCGACTTATATCAGTGGATTAAGCCATGAAAAAGTTATATTACAGTAGACACAATGCAAAAACAAAATATGAATAGGTTTGCAACAGTACTTAGAGTAGTTTTTTGCTTTATTATACTAACGGATCTTACCAAGTTTTTTGTTGAAGTTTTGTGTGGATGAAGTGTTCGATGATCGAGAAGGTCTTGAAGTGAGAAGAAGGAAGAGAGGAAAGAGCACAAGCTTGGGGTTGCCCGAGGCACCCCAAGTAAATATTGAAGGAGTCTCGAGTGTCTAAGCTTGGGGATGCACCGGAAGGCATCCCCTCTTTCTTCAACAAGTATCGGTATATTTTCGGATTCGTTTCGTTCATGCGATATGTGCAATCTTGGAGCGTCTTTTGCTTTTACTTTTCATTTTTATTTTATGCACCATGCTGGTATGAGATTGTCCTTGGTTGATTTATAGAATTCTCTATGCACTTCACTTATATCTTTTGAGTATGGCTTTATAGAATGCTTCATGTGCTGCACTTATATCATTTGAAGTTTGGATTGCCTCTTTCTCTTTACATAGAAAATCGCCATTTGTAGAATGCTCTTTTGCTTCACTTATATTTGTTAGAGCATGGGCATATCTTTTGTAGAAAGAATTAAACTCTCTTGCTTCACTTATATCTATTTAGAGAGATGACAGGAATTGGTCATTCACATGGTTAGTCATAAAATCCTACATAAAACTTGTAGATCATTGAATATGATATGTTTGATTCCTTGCAATAGTTTTTCGATATAAAGATGGTGATATTAGAGTCATGCTAGTGGGTAGTTGTGTATTGTAGAAATACTTGTGTTGAGGTTTGTGTTTCCCGTAGCATGCACGTATGGTGAACCATTATGTAACGAAGTTGGAGCATGATTTATTTATTGATTGTCTTCCTTATGAGTGGCGGTCGGGGACGGGCGATGGTCTTTTCCTACCAATCTATCCCCCTAGGAGCATGTGCGTAGTACTTTGTTTGGATGACTAATAGATTTTTGCAATAAGTATGTGAGTTCTTTATGACTAATGTTGAGTCCATGGATTATACGCACTCTCACCCTTCCACCATTGCTAGCCTCTCTAGTACCGCGCAAGTTTCGCCGGTACTTTAGAACCACCATATACCTTCCTCAAAACAGCCACTATACCTACATATCATGGCATTTCCATAGCCATTCCGATATATATTGCCATGTAACTTCCATCATCATCATATACATGACTTGAGCACTCATTGTCATATTGCTTTGCATGATCGTAAGATAGCTAGCATGATGTTTCCATGGCTTGTCCGTTTTTATGTCATTGCTGCGCTAGATCATTGCACATCCCGGTACACCGTAAGAGGCATTCATATAGAGTCATATCTTTGTTCTAGTATCGGGTTGTAATATTGAGTTGTAAGTAAATAGAAGTGTGATGATCATCATTATTAGAGCATTGCCCCAGTGAGGAAAGGATGATGGAGACTATGATTCCCCCACAAGTCAGGATGAGACTCCGGACGAAAAAAAATAAAAATAAAAAAGATAGAAAGGCACAAAAAAAGAGAAGGCCCAAAAAAAAAGAGAAAATAAAAATAAGGTAAAAAGAGAGAAGGGGCAATGTTACTACCCCTTTACCACACTTGTGCTTTAGAGTAGCACCATGTTCTTCATATAGAGAGTCTCCTGAGTTATCACTTTCATATACTAGTGGGAATTTTCATTATAGAACTTGGCTTGTATATTCCAATGATGGGCTTCCTCAAATGCCCTAGGTATTCATGAGCAAGCAAGTTGGATGCACACCCACTTAGTTTCAGTTTGAGCTTTCATATAATTATAGCTCTAGTGCATTCGTTGCATGGCAATCCCTACTCCTCACATTGACATCAATTGTTGGGCATCTCCATAGCCCATTGATTGTCCGTGTCGATGTGAGAGTTTCTCCTTTTTTGTCTTCTTCTACACAACTTCCACCATCATATTCTATTCCACCTATAGTGCTATGTCCATGGCTCACGCTCATGTATTGAGTGAAAGTTGAAAAGGTTTGAGAACGTCAAAAGTATGAAACAATTGGTTGGCTTGTCATCGGGGTTATGCATGATGTGAATATTTTGTGTGAAGAAGATGGAGCATAGACAGACTATATGATTTTGTAGGGATAACTTTCTTTGGCCATGTTATTTTGAAAAGACATGATTGCTTTATTAGTAGCCTTGAAGTATTATTGTTTTTATGTCAAATGATAGACTATTGCTTTGAATCACTCGTATCTTAATATTCATGCCATGATTAGATATGTGATCAAGATTATGCTCGGTAGCATTCCACATCAAAAATTATCTTTTTTATCATTTACCTACTCGAGGACGAGCAGGAATTAAGCTTGGGGATGCTGATACGTCTCCGTCGTATCTATAATTTTTGATTGTTCCATGCCAATATTCTACAACTTTCATATTTTTGGGACTAACATATTGATCCAGTGCCCAGTGCCAGTTCCTGTCTATTGCATGTTTTTTGTTTCGCAAAAAATCCATATCAAACGGAGTACAAATGGGATAAAAACGGACGGAGATATTTTTTGGAATACATGTGATTTTTGGGAAGCGAAATCAACACGAGACAATGCTCGAGGGGCCCCGAGGCAGGGGGCGCGCCCCTGACCCTCGTGGCCCCCCCGTAAGGCGGTTGGAGCCCTTCTTTCGCCGCAAGGAAGCTAATTTCTGGATAGAGATCGTGTTAAAATTTCAGCCCAACCGGAGTTACGGATCTTCGGGAATATAAGAAACGGTGAAAGGGTAGAATCTCAGAATGCAGAAACAGAGAGAGACAGAGAGACAGATCCAATCTCGGAGGGGCTCTCGCCCCTCCCACGCCATGGAGACCAAGGACCAGAGGGGAAACCCTTCTCCCATCTAGGGAGGAGGTCAAAGAAGAAGAAGAAGGAGGGGGGCTCTCTCTCCCTCGCTTCCGGTGGCACCGGAGTGCCACCGGGGGCCATTATCATCACCGCAATCTTCACCAACAACTTCACCGCCATCATCACCAACTCTCCCCCCCCTCTATGCAGCGGTGTAACCTCTCTCTTACCCGTTGTAATCTCTACTTAAACATGGAGCTCAACGCTATATATTATTTCCCAGTGTGTACGGCTATCCTATGATGTTTGAGTAGATCCATTTTGTCCTATGGGCTATTTGATGATCAAGACTGGTTTGAGTTGCATGTTTTATTATTGGTGCTGTCCTATGGTGCTCTCCGTGTCGCGCAAGCGTGAGGGATCCCCGCTGCAGGGTGTTGCAATACGTTCATGATTCGCTTATAGTGGGTCACGTGAGTGACTGAAACACAAACCCGAGTAAGGGGTTGTTGCGTATGGGATAAAGAGGACTTGATGCTTTAATGCTATGGTTGGGTTTTACCTTAATGATCTTTAGTAGTTGCAGATGCTTGCTAGAGTTCCAATCATAAGTGCATATGATCCAAGTAGAGAAAGCATGTTAGCTTATGCCTCTTCCTCATATAAAATTGCAATAATGATTACCGGTCTAGTTATCGATTGCCTAGGGACAAATACCTTTGTCGTAGCAACAAGCTCTCTACTAAACCTAACTTGGTGTGTCTTTATCTAAACAGCCCCTACTTTTTATTTACATGCTCTTTATTATCTTGCAAACCTATCCAACAACACCTACAAAGTACTTCTAGTTTCATACCTGTTCTAGGTAAAGCGAACATCTAGCGTGCGTAGAGTTGTATCGGTGGTCGATAGAACTTGAGGGAATATTTGTTCTACCTTTAGCTCCTCGTTGGGTTCGACACTCTTACTTATCGAAAACTGTTGCGATCCCCTATACTTGTGGGTTATCATGCCTTCACCCGTGAGTTGCGACAAGTTCGTTGGCCATCCGCTGGCATGTTCAAGCCAGAGATACCAGAGAAATATTATGGGAGACTGAACCCGGTAGATTTCTTGAGCATCTACACCATTGTTGTTCAAGCTACTAGGGGAAGAGATGACAAGGTGTTCGCCAATTACTCCCCTTTGGAACACAAGCCAAAACAGAGGTCTTGGCTGATGCACATGCCGGAGAACTCCATTTCGACTTGGGCTGACCTATGCTATGAGTTCGTTGGCACCTTCGCGGGCGGCCATCAAGAACCAGGGCGGCCCAGCGACTTGCAGCTTCTCCCGCAGAAAGAAGGAGGTTCACCCGAGTTCACCCGAGTTCACAAAAATATTCCAGACATCCACCCCTTAGTTGTGATAGCTGCTTTCCAGTCCAACATGCGCAATCATCGAATATGTTCCAAGATGAACGTTCAACCGCCCAAGACTGTGAAGGAGCTTTACACTCTGTTGGATAAGTGTGCTCGAGTGGAGGAGGGGAGATGGCTCCCTGGAGAAGTGGATGGCGTCGACATTGACTTAGAGGATGATGACGGACCACCAATCAGAAAAAGAAGAACAAGAAGTGCAATAAAAGGCGCAAGGATAAGGAAGTGATGACCGTTGAGGGATCGGGCACACCTAGTACCGGTGGGAAGGCCAAGACTGAGGTACCTGGCAAGGAAGTTGCCACGTGCACTGATTGCCGGGAAGCCGCGGCTACCGAGAAGGCTGGGAAAGTTGACGGGCCATACCGGAAGATCCATCAGACCAAGGGCCATGATCTACAGGAGTGTCATCGGGTTGAGCAGCTCGTCAAGAAGCAGAGGGCTGAATATGAGAAGCGTGATAAAGAAAAAGGTCACAATGGAGCTGGCGGGAAGGGCCGAGGCGGCGGAGGAAGCCGCCCCAGCAAGGCTCCTCAGAATCAAGGAAAACCCGCCAGAGGCCGTGAGAAGGAGGATTGCAATGATGAGAGTGACAAAGGAGATGAAGAGGAAACCAGTGAGCAGGAATTTCAAAAAGCCACTAACGCCCTGTGCATTGACGGGGGTGCATCTCTACACTCCTCTCACCGCCAACTTAAACAGTGGACACGTGAAGTCAATGTCGTGGAGCCAGCGGCAGATTCTCGGAGGCCTCTAAAGTGGCCCCGCACGCTCATCATCTTTGATGAAGAGGATCACCCTGACCACACCACCGTGGTAGGGTGCTTGCCGTTGTTGGTCTCAGCAACAATCCGCAACCTCAAAGTCACAAAGATGTTGGTTGACGGCATGGCCGGGTTGAATCTGATTTCTCCAAAGGTCGTCAACAAACTTTAGATAGCAGAGGAAGAGCTCAAGGCTACTGGTACGTTTCAAGGAATCAACCTCGGCATGATCATCTTAAG
>NC_041386.1:312841938-312991286 GCF_002162155.2 Triticum dicoccoides
GGAGTTGAATTACCGGACTGAAATGATCATGTTTGATGTGGTCAACCTCCCCCTACGGTACAATGCAATCCTTGGTCGCCCAGCTCTATCCAAATTTATGGCAGCGTCCCACTCTGCCTACAACACCTTGAAGATGCCAGGGCCGATAGGGGTCATTTCCATTCCATCAGACGAGAAGGACACAATCATTTGCGTGTACAAGATTGATACGTCTCCAACGTATCTATAATTTATGAAGTATTCATGCTGTTATATTTATCATTCTTGGATGTTTTACAACCATTTTATAGCAACTTTGTATCATTTTTTGGGACTAACCTATTGACCCAGTGCCCAGTGTCAGTTGTTGTTTTTTGCTTGGTTTTTACATCGCATAAAATTAATATCAAATGGAGTCCAAACACCGCGAAACTTTTTGGAGAATTTTTATGGACCAGAACACCCAGTGTTGGCCAGAGCAGCACCTGGGGGGTGCCCCGAGGGTGGCACAACACACCAAGGTGCATCTTGGGGCCCATGCATGCCCAGGTGGGTTGTGCACAACATCCCGCACCCGCTCTTTACCCTATAAATTCCCAAAAATTCCAGAAACCCCCGGGGTTACCCTAGATCAGACATTACGCCAGTGCAAGGCTTTGTAGCCACCGAAAACCAATCTAGACCCCATTTCGGCACCCTGCCGGAGGGGGGAATCATCACCGGTGGCCATCTTCATCATCCCTTGGGGCTGAGGGGTTGTACCAGTTGCTATGTGTTTAATCTCTCACTCTCTCTCTCTCCCTCATGTTCTTGAGATGTCACGATCTTGATGTATCGCGGGCTTTGTTAATATAGTCGGATCATATGGTGTTTTCCCCTCTCTATCTTGTTGTGATGAATTGAGTTTTTCCCTTTGAGATTTTGTTGTTATCGAATTGAAACCTTTTATGGATTTGGGAGCACTTGATATATGTCTTCCATATGAATACTCGTGGTGACAATGTGGTATCGTATTGATTCACTTGATATATGTTTTGGCACTCAACTCGCGGACTCCTGAGGTGACATTGGGGTAATCTATGTATAGGGGTTGATGCACGTTCTTGTCTTTGTTTCTCCGGTAGAAATCTTGGGGAACTCTTTGAAGTTCTTTGAGTTGGATTGAATATTATGAATCTGAATTTGCTTTGGTGTTTTTTAGTACGAACTCTTGGTTAGATCGACGAGATAGAATAGCTTCGTTTTATTTCAGTACGAACTCTAGGATAGATTGATGGGAAAGAATAGATTTGAGGTGGTTTCACACCCTACAAACAATTCCATCTTATGTTCTCCGCTAGATAGGAACTTTGGAGTGATTCTTCGTTGCATGTTTAGGGACGGTTATATGATCCAATTATATTAGCATTGTTCAGAGATTGCACTAATGAAAGTACGAACCCTAGGCCTCATTTCCAAGCATTGAAGTACCGTTTTTGCGCCTGTTTACCATTTGCTATCTTGCTGTTTTATATATTCAGATTATAAAAATATATTTCTACCATCAATATTACACTTTTATCACCATCTCTTTGCCGAACTAGTGCACCTATACAATTTGCCATTGTATTGGGTGTGTTGGGGACACAAGAGATTTCTTGTATTTGGTTGGAGGCTTGTTTGAGAGAGAACTTCTTCATACTACGCCTTCACAGATTGATAAACCTTAAGTCATCCACTTGAGGGAAAATTGCTATTGTCCTACAAAACTCTACGCTTGGAGGCCCAACACGAGTCTCAAAGAATAAAGTTGCGTAGTAGACATCAAGCTCTTTTCTGGCGCCGTTGCCGGGGAGGTGAGTTCTTGAAGGTATATCATTAGATCTTGCAATCAAATCTTTTAGTTTCTTGTTTTATAACTAGTTTGGTTTATAAAATAAAACTACAAAAATGGAATTGAGGTTGCATCATATTATTCATCTTTATAATGTATTTCGTGAAAATGATGGAAAGGAAAATTGTGCTCAATTGATAGAAGAAGAATTCAATAGAATGTTTGGTATAAATGATGAGCATGATTGCAATATTGTTAGTATGAATTCTTTGAATATCCATGATGCTAATGATATGCACAGCCATAAGCTTGGGGATGCTATGTTTGATGAAGATGATATTTTTAGTCCCCGAAGATTTAATGTGAAAATTTGTTATAATGATTGCATGCCTCCTTTTTATGATGATTATAATGATGAATGTGGATTTGGAGAGGTCATGAATTTATTTAGTGATGAATCCACCATTTTGGATGAGGCTTCAATTGGCTATGATAACAAAGTTGCTATCTATGATGATTATGGTGATGACATGTATGTTATAAAGAATAATGATAACCATGAAACTTGTCCTCATGATTTTAATTTTCACTCTCATGATAGTTATTTTGTTGAGTTTGCTCCCAGTACTATTGTGTAAAGCCCCGAGTCTGATGCGCCAGGTGTCTTCCAGTTATTCGCTGTCTTTGCCATGTCATTTGCTTGCGTGTTGCACTTTTCCATGTCATCATGTGCATTGCATCATCATGTTTTTCAAAACATGCATCCGATCTTTTTCTCCGTTTTCCATTCTGGAATCCGACACTCTCTCTTGCACCCATTGCACCTCTCAGTTCTTGTTTCGTGGGCAGGAGAAAACATTCTCGGAATGGGCCGAGATTTGTCGAGTGGTCTTGGTATATCACCGGTAGACCGCCTGTTAAATTTCGTTCGATTTGGAGGTCGTTTGATGCCCCAACGGTTAACCGTGTAACCCAAGACCCCCTTCTCTTTGCAACCCAGCCCACTAGCCCATCTAAACCCCCTCCATGCTCTCCGTCGTTGGATCACGAGCATGTGGGCGAAAACTGCACCTCATTTGGACTCTCCTAGCTCCCATCCAAAATCGCAGTCCAAACCCTACCTTCCTGTCCACGCCGCCTCGTCCACATCCAGCAGCTCCATTTCCATCTCATAGCTTTCCACCCATGACTTGGGGGATAAATCGGCGGTGTAATTCGGCACCTTGCGCGGGCGTTTGAAATCCTTGGGTAGTCATACGTTGCGCAATGCTGGGACAAGACATGGTACTCCCAAAGAACTGGAGATAACCCCTGGGTCCACCGACATCATTGGACGAACTGGAGTGAGGTGACGAACCGGAGTGAGTTGATGGACCGGAGATTCGTGCTACGCCACTAACTCGGCTTGTCGACGTGCCCTAGCGCGATCCACTACATCCTGAGCATTGCCACCGCCGCCCGCCGGGTTATGGCCACGGGGCGGATTACGATTCCGTGCGCTGCATGATACGGTCGGTTCATCGATATGCCTGTTGTAGCTCCGGCTCGGGCGGGGAGTAGAATGAATCCTTTCGCGGCTATATGAATAAGCCTGCTGCTGAGTCAAGGCCGTCTAGAGGAGCTCCCTAGACCGTCGTGTCTCAACTGCTACTCGGGACTCGCCATCAATCGGGAGAGCCGCCAATCGTGAAGCGGCAGAAACGATGTTATCCAACGGGTTAGAGTAATGACCCAGAGGCATTGAGACGTATCGTGATGGGACATCTTTCTGATGAGGCTGAGGCATCGGATCCATCGCGCGCGGCTGAACTGGTGCCCCGGTCCCAGGTGCCTCCGCCCGGTTTACCACTGGTTGGTTGCTAGTGCCTGCTCCTGTAGTGTTAAAGAGATTTCTTGCCTCAAAAACCGGCGGGAGGTGCGACCTGTATCTTATTCTCATGACATCATCTGACGCACTCTGATCCAGCATAAGCCGGTAAGCCTGAGCGTCTAACTCGGCCCCCTCTGTAGCCATCCTGGTGTTCTCTGCCGCCAGGTCCACTTTAGCTTGAGTTATCTGATCCTTCACCTTTGCAATCTCCGTGTTGTGATGATCCCGGTTTCCCGCATCCGCCTCTGCTACCAGCAGTGTTGCCAAAGCGCCGAACAAATAGGACAAAACCTGAGCCGGAGGCGGCGCAGAGCCCCCTGCTCCTGCTGGTGTTGCTGCTGCTAAGCCGGAAAGCATTGCTGCAGTGGTAGAAGAGTGCGACGCTGATTGCGTACCGGTCATGAAGACCGCGACCCGACACGGCGGATCAAGGGGGTCCGGAATACTGTTGCCATCGGAACCACCACAAACCCGGCCATCCTGCAGCTGATATAGTGACTCGGTCTCTCCGGTTGAAGACTCGTCATCAGAGTAGACAACAGTTTCGCCACCAGATGCCAATATATCCTCATATTCCGCTCCATGGATGACACCTATGAAGGCACGCTTTACAGCGGGCTGAACCTAGGCAAATCTTGCACGCTGAGCCGTCTCGATGATGTCGGTGCAGATGTCAGGCCCAAGGACCGGTTCGCCGATTTTTCTGGTGAAGACAAAAATTCCGCCAAAGGGGACCCGGTCCCCGTACTCAATTGAGCCGGCCTCGGGGCTCCATCCTACATCGTCGATGTAGAGCTTTCCGCGATGACTTTTAGTCATCCGGCCCACAGTGTATCCCTTGACTCCTTCGAAGGTGCCCTTCAAGAACTCGAAACCATCGTGCGATAGCCCCACGGTGAGCACCAATTGCCGTGGTTTTGTCACGACAGTTGTCCTCGTGAAAGGACTTAGTCATGGAGCCATCGCCACGGGTTAGCTTAAAGGGGTTTAAAGCGGTCAAAGGAGACAAGAGTTTATACTGGTTCGGCCCCTTATGATCAAGGTAAAAGCCTACTCCAGTTTTGATGGAATTGCTAGGGTTTCGATGACCAGGGAGCGAATCCGCTTTGCCTGGCTCTCGAGTTGTTTTTCTGTTGTCCCTAAACCGCCGCCGGGTCGCCCCTTTATATACACAGGTCGACGCCCGCCGGTTTACAGAATCCCGAGGCCGGATCATAAACGTGTCTGGCTTGGTATCTACTCCTTCTATCTTACAATACTAGCTATATATCAATGTCGGTTTATGTCTACAGGCCTTAACCCGCCTTTGGGCCATGGGCCTTCATGAAGCGCCACCATCTTTGTCTTCATGGCCTTCAAATAAAGTAATCGTCACGGGGATAATCCGGCCTCTCCTGGCCGGTTTATGTCCAGTAGTAATATCCCCAACACTTCCCCTTCCTCGCGCCGCCGGACATGTCCAACCTCGTCGGACATGTCCAGCAGGCCACATCGCCCGACCAATAGCAAGCCTCCACGTCATCCGCGCCGCCACTCGCAGCCAATCCTAGCCCGCCACATCACCTTCCTATGCCTCCCACAACGCAGGGCCGCCGGAGCCCATCCCGAGCCCGCCGCGGGCCGAATCGGGCCTGGTCACCACCGCCGCCCGCGTCTCACCTCGCCCGCGCCGCCTAGCTCCGTCGGCACCGCCAGCAACACCCGATGCCCGGCCCGGTCTCTGCCGCCCATCGCTGCCAGATGCCGCCACCGCACCTCCTTCCGCACCGAACCGGTGCCGCCTTGCTGCCTGGTTGCCGCTTCACCATGGTCTGTCGCCCCGCCTCCTCACCGGAGTTCGCCGCCCCGACGCCCCGACCTCGCCCCGGCCGGGCTCTGGAACTCTCGTCCCCACCGCCAGGCTCCGCCATGCGACGCCGCCAGGGTCCCCCGCCTCCTCTCTGACCTCGCACCAGCCTGATCTGGCATGGAGGTCGCCGGGTCTACCGTCCCCTCGCTCGCCGGCGACCTGATCGCCGCGCTCCACCGCTCTGGATTGGGAGGTCCCGATCCAGTCGCCTCCTCACGCCGTTGGCCTCGCGTGGGCCACGGCCCAGCTCCGCACCGGCTCCCCAACCAAAACCGACGCAGCCCAACTCCCTCAGGCCCAAGGCCACGCTGGTGAGCGAGCCCACCTAGTCCCCGCCCTGAGTGTCAACTCTATTTTTTTGGCCAAGTCCTTTTAATTTCAGCATCATGTTAGCTTCTCGTGAGGACCATAAGTATGTGCATTCTTGTCCGATTGCTATGTTGGATATATCCAAATATTCATCTTAGAGTGCTCTACATGGTAGTGTCCTTTGCATGCATGTTAGGATGCATTATGCCATGTTAATCATCATTGCAAGAGTGCTATATGATGTTAACTGCTGAAACTTGTTATAACTTGTTGTTTTGTCTTTTTCGTTGCATTTTGTGTGTGCATCTTTTGTGCATCATGTCTACATGTTTTAAGAGCATATACATGCAATCTTTACAGTGGTGCAAACCATGTATTTTATGTGCCTTGTGGTGACTAGCACAAGCTTGTGAAGTGTGCTACTTAATGTTGCTGATTTCTAAGACTGTGAATTTTGCTAAGTCTCTAACTGTTACATTGTGATGCCATGTTTGTTTGAAGCTACCATCAATTCGATGCATAATCTAGAGGTACCTAGTTCACATGGTTTGATTTCCATGTTATGCTCTATCATGCCATTCCTTTTGGTTCCTCATATATGTCTTGTAGCATATGTTTTCGTTGCCACAAACATGCCTAAATGATGTTCCAGTTTTCTGTTATCTTCATGATGCCATGTTGTGAGCTTGTTATTGATTGATCTATGCCTCTTTTGGAGATGTTCCAATTACATGATTTGAAGTATTCTATGATTACTTTCTACACATGTAAAGTTTGTTAATTTTGGACTTCATATGTCCTCTGTTCCAAGCTTGCAAACATGCTATGTTGTTGTTGATGATTTACACTTGCTGAAATTGTTAAAACATTCGGTCTTGTTTTGATGGTTCCCACTAGTCCATGAGTCATATGTATATGATGCCTTGATGTTATTTGCTCTTGGTTAGGTGCATTTTGATGCATGCCCTTGGTTTTCATTATAACTTGATGTAGCTTGTCTCTTTCTTGCTCTAAAGTTGCCATCATGCTAATTCTGTCATCATGTTAACAACATGTTCCTTTTTGCATGAATCATTATGATTACTCCATGATTCATATGAACTCGTGCCCATGGACTAAGTTGAATAATATGATGTTTGATACATGCCCGTGTCTTTTGCGTGTTTATTTAAGTTGTTATGCTTGCTTTTATGTGCCTCCGTCAGCATCATAATGTTATGTTTTGCATTCCTAGATTTCCTCTTAAGTATGAGAATCAGCTTATATCATGTTGCATCTTGTCTTGTAGATTGCCATTGATCTATGGGTCATATGGAGATGCTTAGTAATCATGAAGTGCATGTCAAGTTTGTGTCCTTATGATTCCTATAGCATATTGTTTCCTAGATTGCAAAGTGCTTAGTTGCTGTTTTGGGCACATTGTGTTTGAATCTTGTTTCGTGTGTATGTGTTGAACCGTTGCTCCGTTTTGAGCATGCTCTATATGAAATTTTCTTAGTTTTGCATGTAGTTTCATGTTACCTTGTTGCATCCTTCTTTTGGAGTGTTTGTGATGTTTTTTTGCTTGCATTTGCATCAATGCCATGGTTAACTTGTTTTGCTCATATCTTCTAGACCGTAGCTCCGAATTAAACGAACTTTATATGTAACTTGACTAGAAAACCTTGTAGATGATTTTGGTGCATTTTAACCTGATGTTTAACAACTTCAACATTATGTTGTAATAAGATCTGGACCAATTTCGAAATTTTCATATGAGGACTTACCGGAATTATTATATGTTGTTTCAGGCCTTATTTAAACTTGCTTTGATGTGTTGCTCTTGTATGCATCATCTCTTGCCATGAGTAGCATCATGTAGCCTTGTCATGCATCATAATTGGTTGAGCGTCATGTCTTGCTTATGTGTTGTGTGTTTACCACGTTGTTTGCTTCTTTATGGTTGTGGACCTTCTCGATACTTCCTGTTTTGTTGCGATTGTGAGGATTCTTTCGACTACGCTTGGTTCGTCTACGTGGCTTCATCTTCTTCATGGACTTGTTCTGCTTCCTAGCGGGATTTCAGGCAGGATGACCGTCACCTTGGATCTCACTAATATCTTTGCTATGCTAGTTGCCTCGATGCTATCGTTATGTCGCGCTACCTACCACTTGTTTATCAAGCCTCTCAAATTGCCATGAAAACCTCTAACCTTTTCACCCTTCCTAGCAAACCGTTGTTTCGCTATGTTACCGCTTTGCTCAGCCCCTCTTATAACATTGCTAGTTGCAGGTCCAGATGCAGTTTGTTCCATGTTGGGTCATGGATTTCATGGATATCATGGGATATCACAATATCTCTTATTTAATCAATGCATCTATATAGTTGGTAAAGGGTGGAAGGCTCAGCCTTATGCCTGGTGTTTTGTTCCAGTCTTGCCGCCCTAGATTCCGTCATACCGGTGTTATGTTACTTGATTTTGCGTCCCTAACACGATGAGCGGTATGGGACCCTCTTGACAGTTCGCTTTGAATAAAAATCTTCCAGCAAGGCCCAACCTTGGTTTTAACATTTGCCTAATAACAACCTAAACTTTTCCCTAGGGAGTTATAAACCCTAGGGTCATCTTTATTAAACCCCCCGCCCTGGCCAGTGATCCTCTGAGTGTTGGTTCAAACTGGGCGATGTCCAGCGCCCCCTGGGCAACCAGGGTCTTAGCCAACCCGATGTCAGTCCCATCCAGTGTGCCCTGAGAACGAGATATGCATAGCTCCTATCGGGATTTGTCGGTGCATCGGGAGGTATTGCTGGTTTTGTTTTACCATTGTCTAAGTGTCTTATGCACCGGGATTCCGAGTCTGATCGGGTGTCCCGCGATGGAGGATTGTCTCCGCGGATCATGAGCTTGTCATGGGCTAAGTTGGGACACCCCTACACGGTTTAAACTTTTGAGAGCCATGCTCGCCGTTATGTGGCAGATGGGAATTTGTTAATATATGGTTGTAGAGGACTTGAAGTAAACTCAATTAAAATACACCAATTGCGTTGCGTAACCGTGATGGTCTCTTTTCGGGGAAGCTCAAGAAGAGAACACGGTTGGGTTATGTTTGAAGGTAAGTAGTGCATGATCACTTCTTGATCATTACTATTTTGCGACTGTTTGCGTAGTTTCTCATCTTACTCTTGTACTCGTAAGTTAGCCACCATACATTGCTTAGTCGCTGCTGCAACCTCATCAGTTACCCCTTTTCCTACCCATTAAGCTTTGGTAGTCTTGATACCCATGGTAATGGGATTGCTGAGTCATCGTGACTCACAGATTACTACACAGCAGTTGCAAGTACAGGTAATGCGATGATCATGATGTGAGAGCGATGTTTTGCTTGTCTTGGAGTTCTTCTTCTTCCATGTCGATCCTGGGTTAGGTTCCTGGTCGGCAACCTGGGCTAGCAGGGTGGATGTCGTTTGAGCTTATGTTTGTGATTCATCCATAGTCGGCCGTTGTTCTATGTATGCTGTATTGATTTATTCTCGTGGAATTGTATGCCTTGTGTATGTATCCCCATCTATTATGTAATGGTTGATGTAATGATATCCACTTGGAAAAAGCACCTCAATATGCGGTTCTATCCTTGGCGGGACCTTCGAGTCTCTTTAGGATAGTATCACATACTGGGTGTGACAAGTTGGTATCAGAGCCTCAACCGACCCTAGGAGCCCCCTTGTTTGATCGTATAGTTTGGCCGTTGTCGAGTCTAGAAGAAATTTTTTTGTAGTCTAGTTATATACGAGAGTAGGAATTCTTTTTACTCCTCGGCCCCCTGCGTTGCTCTGGTAAGGAACCCTCACGTAGGTACTTTGATTACTCCTCTTCCCCTTCAATTTTTTTAGAATCACATGGTTAATGTTCGTTCGTTGCGATGTCGGCTCTTTTCATTCGGTGCATTTCTCGTCAAGTTGACTCGACCCTCGTCGTCTTTTGCAAGATCAATCTTCAGTTCTTTCTCAATCGACGTTGTTCCCCATATGAAGTTGTCTTTGTGTTTTCCACCCGCCCACCCTTTTTCTTCGTGAAGGCGGAGTTCGTAATCGACTATCCATCCTACTCGTGCAAAGCTTTGCAATCTTTCCTCAATCATTTCAACCGGTGTTTTCCTATTCAAATTATTCGTCGATTCCCCGTTCCGAGTTGCCTGTGTTTTCCTGCCCTCCCACCCGTTTTTCTTCCCGGAGTCTGACCCTCTATTCGAGCATCAATTTGATAGGTGTGGAGTCTTTTCGGTCTTTCTTCAAGTGTCTCAACTGGGGAATTATAGTCTAGTTCATTTTTGTTCGTCTCATTTTCTTTCCGGTCGATCCAATTAAAGTTTTTCGTTGTTATCATATTCTTTTCATCAACTCAAGTGTTTCCCTTACTCGTTCACATCTCACCATTTAATCCTTCCGGAGTGATGAAGACATCCCAGAAGATTCGTGTTTGTCTTCAATAATTTCGAGGTTGTCACTTCATTCAAGTCTTTTAGTTGTTCTGGTGCATCATTTCTCTTTCAAACAATCCTTTCCAACTTTGTGTCTTTTCAGTGGGCCCTAACTCACAGGTCTTTTCCTAGGATCTTACTTCACTCTTCTAATTTTCCCGGAGTTTTTCTCAAATTCTTTTCTAAGTTTGACGTAAGAATGAATTTCATTAGTCTGTTGCATTCCCAAGATCGATTTCAAATTATTTTTGTCTCAACCTCTTCGGGTTTTTTTCTCCTGTAGTATCTCAACAATTTTGGTGGTGTTTCTCGTCATCTTTCTCAACATTTGAAGACCGAAGCAGAGTTTTCCTCTAAATCTTGTCCGTTCTCTCAGAGATTCATGGTTCTAGCTTCATGTTATCCTCTCAAATTGTTTCTAATTGTGCAATTTTTTTCTTACCCATCCGGAGTATTTCAGGAGTTGTTTTCCCGTTTCCATTATCCGAAGGCCTCCATTGCAGAATATTTCTTCGTTCCAAGTTTTCAGCTTCGTTCGTTCCCATGATTTTATCGGTGCTTCATTCAAGCATTCTCTAATCAGTTCATGATCTCTTCGTTCTCTTGCATCTTGATTCACTCAAGTATCTTCGTTCATTTTCTAATTCCTCCCGGTGATTCATTCTATTTCCTCTTTAGTTTTCAAATTCTCATGACGATTCGTTCTCTTCTCGTTGTCGTTTTCATTGTCATGGTGGTTCATTCAGGATTTTCTCCTCATTTGCTATTGTATCAATTCATTCATTCTTTCCAATCATACCAGTGGTTCATGAAGACTTTCCCAAGTTTTGCGCTATATCGCCCCTAATCTTTCCCAACGCGAATAAGTAGTATGCAAATCCATTGCTTCTCATCAATTTAATTGGTGAAGGGTAAGCATAACATAATTCTTATTCTTCTTTCGTCTTGTTGATTAATTCCTTCCTTCGGAGATTTTTCATGATGAATAATCTCTGGGTTCTAAGTTGTTCATCCTTTTCTTTCTCGGAGTTCAAAGTTTTCTCGGTTATATCGTCATAACCTCCATCTAAATCATTGCAAGTATCTAATCTTATTCTATTTGTCCTTCAACTCTATCCCATCCTCCTTTTGTTACCGGAGTTCTTCTTGGTGGGTCAGTAGGATTTAATTCATCCTTCTAGTATTCATTAAGGTTCTTGTTGGAGAAGTGCAAGCATCTTTTCTTCTTGCGTCTCGAAGTGCAATTAATTCTCTGTATTCTTTTGGAGTGGAGTTTTGCATTTCATCGTTCTTCCCAGCTATTCAATCATTTCCCATTTGTCGCCAGTTATCACGTCATAATTCTGAAGATGTTTTCCATAAGCCCGCAACAAGCTTATTCTTTTCGTTGCTGAATTTTCAACAACTCCATTCAATCCTTCCTTGCAAGGAGCCCTCTCAACTCAATTGTGGTAGAAGTTGTTTTCTTATTCTACGTTCTTTCATTCCACTATTTCAATTCTTCCGGAGACGTTGTGTTGTCCCTCTCATCAAAAATCGTTCCATCTTCTCAAGTTCATGTTCTATTCTTTCCATGTTCAGCCAGAGTGTTGCCTAATTCCTTCGTTATTATTCCTTTTCTATCTTCTTCTAACCGGAGTGGTTTCAGAGTCTATCTTATTCCTTGAGTTTTGATTCTCGTCTTATTCGCCGTTCCTTTTTCCTACTCGACTGTTCTTGACTTTCTTCTCTTTCTGTCTTCAGCTCTTGGTTACCTCTTCCTCTTCTCTTCCATCTCGTTCTTAAGATCTCAGGACGAGATCTCTTGTTAGTGGAGGAGAGTTGTAATGCCCCGAGTCCGATGCGCTATGTGTATTCCAGTTATTCACTGCCTTTGCCATGTCATTTGCTTGTGTGTTGCACCTTGTCGTGTCATCATGTGCATTGCATCATCATGTTTTTAGAAACTTGTGTCTGGTCTTTTTCTCCTTTTTCCCTTTCAGAATCCGACACTCTCTCTTGCACCCGTTGCACCTCTCGGTTCTCGTTTCGTGAGCGGGAGAAAAACATTTTCGGAATGGGCCGAGATTTTTCGAGTGGTCTTGGTATATCACCGGTAGACCGCCTGTCAAATTTTGTTGCATTTGGAGGTTGTTTGATGCCCCATCGGTTAACCATGTAACCCGAATCCCTCTTCTCTTTGCAGCCCAGCACCCCTTCATAACAGCCCACTAGCCCATCTAAACCCCCTCCATGCTCTCGTCGTTGGATCATGATCGTGTGGGCAAAAACAGCACCTTATTTGGACTCTCCTAGCTCCCTCTACGTATTTAAAGGCCTCTCCCGTACAAAATCGCAGTCCAAACCCTACCTTCCCCTTCCTCACGCCGCCAGACATGTCCAACCTCGCCGGACATGTCCAGCCGGCCATGTCGCCTGATCAATAGCATGCTGCCAAGTCATCCACGCCGCTACCCGCAGCCAATCCTAGCCTGCCACGTCACCTCCCCGCGCCTCCCACTACGCAGGGCCCGCTAGAGCCCATCGCGAGCCCTCCGCGGGCTGAATCGGGCCCGGTCGCCGCCGCTGCTCCTGCCCGCGTCTCGCCTCGCCTGCGCCACCTAGCTCGCCAGCGCCGCCAGCGACGCCCGCCACCCAGCCCGGAGTCCACCACCCATCGATGCGGGACACCGCCACCGCGCCTACTTCCACACCGAACCGGCGCCACCTTGCCCCTCGGTCGCCGCTTCACCGTCGTCCATCACCCCGCCTCCTTGCCGGCGTTCGCTGCCCCGCCGCCTCGATCTCGTGCCGGCCGACAACCGGACCCCTCATCCCCGCCGCCAAGCTCCGCAACGCGCCGCCACCAGGATCCGGCAGGGAGCTTGCTGGGTCCGCCGTCCCCGTCGCTCTCCGCCGCTCGCCGGCGACCTGCTCGCTGCGTGCCGCCGCAGTGGATCGGGAGGTCCCGATCCAGTCGCCTCCTCTCACCGTTGACCTCGCGTGGGCCACGGCCCAGAGCCTAGCCCATGTCACACCCTTGCTTGTTCATGCATTAGAGTGTTGCATCATGTTTATTTTCCCAGAAAACTGAAATGGGGATGACAGAACCCCCAGCACCCCCTGGAACAACTAGGGTTTACTAAAAACTTTTTCAACGAACCATTGTGACCAATGCACTCGCCGCACTCGCAGGAGCCCGTAGCACCACTCCACGCGCCTCGCCGTGCCCCGTAGCCTCAGTTTTGACCTCGCCCGAACTCCGGCGACCGTCAAGGTCGTCACTGGCGACGTTTCCAGCCACCCCAGCTCAACCCACTGCCACCACTCGATGCGGCTTGCTCCCAGCTACGCGTAGGTGCTCTCCACCATCGTTTTGGTCGCCGGAGCACGAAACCCGCATCACCCCGCTGCGTCTGGCCTCGCCGGTGGCTAAACGCCGGCGAGTTTGACCCTGTTTGACCCCGTGTGGGCCCAGGTTGACCTCCCCTGAGTCTATGACACGTGGGACCGCCCTGCTAATTAACTTAGTTTAGCACTAACCAAAATTAGTTAGTTAATTAACTACTGACACGCGGGTCCCACTGGTCAAGTTTGACCTGGGCCGGCCCCATTGACCACTCACGTCACCCTGACACAATGCTGACACAATAACTGGAATTATTCTTATACAGGAAATTCCAGAAAATATTACAAACTTCAAAAATTCATAACTTTTAATCTGTAACTCCAAATGCAAAGATTTATATATGAAATTTGATCGGAAAAATTCAATTTTTCCATCTGTAATGGTTTCATGCATGACAAAACACTTTAACCTTGCTGTTTAGGTGAAACAAGCTAATACACTTATAATGGTTAAGAACGTAAGCTTCCATTTGAATCTTTGATTCAAATGGACCCAAACCAACTTGTTTCACAATGCATTAGGCAGGACACCTCATATTGCCATGTCATAGCATGCATCATATTGTTGCATATTGCCATGTGATGATTGTGTTCTATGGTGTCTTCCGTGGTAGGTTTTGCCTCCGAGGATATTTCTGAGTATCCAGCTGAAGGGCAGTACCCTACTACTACTCCATCAGGCAAGCAACCCCATTGCTCATATCGATACAATCCCATGTTCTTGCTTCTGCTCTCTTTAACTGCATTAAGACAACAACGTTTCAAACTGCTGTGTGCTGCGGTAGTTGAACCCTTATCCTCTGCATGACCTGTGATTGCCACAGTAACTAGATGAAACCCACTAGCATGTGTAGGAGTTGACTGAGCCATGTGTGTGTTTCCTACCTTGCTATGCCTGCTATGCTTAGGGTTGTGTCAGGTCTGGTTTATCGAGGTGATGGGCTAGAGTGAAATGATTACGACGGTAATGTGAGGGATGTGTTGAACATGATTTGGTAAAGGTATCGATGAGAGGCCTTGTAGGAGTACATGGTGGGTTGTTTCATTGAGGCCGCCCTAAGAACTGAGATCTATATGCGTGATTTAAGATTAAGCTACTACCACACATTGGGCCCTGAAATACGACCCCGCTCAACTTACTGATCCCTCTCGTCCTATGTCCAGGAGTTGCAACTAGTTTCTGGTGTTTATAGGTTATGTGTTGGCGGCCGTGCGTAGCGCTGACCCTAGGGGTGGGCTATGATGCGGTAGATACACCATGGCACGGTGTACCGAGTCGCCCGTTTGGTGTCTTGGGAACCCTGCACACATCGTTTGGGGCCGTTGAGGACACCTGTAACACCCCGGATGTAACTTTCCCAATTTGTACTCCAACTCTTGCCATTTCAGGCATTAAGTTAATTTATTTTCTCGGGTTCAGGTCTTTGTCTCCGTGTGTTGTTATCGTTTCCATGCATCTCATCATGTGCATTGCATTTGCATACGTGTTCATCTCATGCATTCGAGCATTTTCCCCGTTGTCCGTTTTGCATTCCGGCGCTTCGTTCTCCTCCGGTGGTCATTTCTACCTTTCTTTCATGTGTGGGGATTAAACATTTCCGGATTGGACCGAGACTTGCCAAGCGACCTTGGTTTACTACCGGTAGACCGCCTGTCAAGTTTCGTATCATTTGGACTTCGTTTGATACTCCAACGGTTAACCGAGGGACCGAAGAGGCCTCGTGTGTGTTGCAGCCCAACACCCCTCCAATTTGGCCCAAAACCCACCTAGGCCTTCTCCATCATCTAGATTGTTCGATCACGATCGTGTGGCCGAAAACCGCACCTCATTTGGACTCTCCTAGCTCCCTCTATGCCTATAAATAGGCCCCCCTCGAAAAATCTCGGATCCCCCTCCCCGAAACCCTAGAAATCGCCTCCGCGCGCCGGACGTCGTCGCCGCCCACTCTCGTCGCGCCATGTGGCACCGCCACCGCCTCCACCGCCGCGGCCCGCCTGGCCCAGGGAGGGCCCCCGCGAGCCCGCACCTGCCGCCGCCCTCCTCCCACGTCGCGCCGCCCGGGGCCTCTCCTCCCCGCACTCCGGCCACTGAGCCGCCTCGCCGCCCTTCGACGCCGGCCGTCGTGGTCGCCGCCGCCTCGCCCGGTCGCCGCGCCGCCTCCGCCTCCCCGCGCCCGTCCTCCACCGGCGCCGCCCCGCCTCTTCCTCCCTCTACTCCGGCCATCGTCGCCGGCGAGGTCCCGGCGAACCTCGGTTCGGGTGCCGTGAATAGTAAACCCTAGATCTGCGAGGTGTTTTTTTTCTCCAAGTCCCGAACTTCCAGATCCAAGTGCTCATGTTCATAGCCTCATTACTTTGCATCCGTAGCTCCGATTCATGCATATAGAATATCAAATTGTTCGTCTCAGAGAGTACATCATTTCATTCCATTGCATCATTTTCATTTGAGTTCATCTTGATGCCCTAAATGATGTTAGAAGAGGGCTACTTGAGATAATTGTCAGATCTTCTACTCCATTTGCATATTTGTCATTTTTGCCATGATTATTGTGTGCATGATATGCCATGATGCTCTACATATGTTTTGTTAAGGGTTTTGTCATCTTTCCAGAGGTGCAACCCATGTTCTTTTGTGATGTGTGTGGTGCCTAGTGCAAGCTTGCAAAGTGAGGCACTTGGTAATTCTGTTTTCAGGGACTTAGCATTTTCCACTAAGTTCTTGAGCTGTTTAGTTCATGATGACATATGTCCATGTTGTTTCCTAGTGATCCGTGCCTCTTTTGAGGATGATCAGTAAGGATGTTTTGTTAATCTTGTAGTGATCTATCCATCCATGTATTTTTTTACAATTATTGAGCACCCTAGCTTGAGTCAATCGAGCTCTACTTTTGCTACTTTGTGAATCTGGGCAGATTGTCAACTTGTTTGCAATTTTGCCGACGATGTTGTAGTTGATCCGTGCATGATATGCTATTGTTATTGCCATGTCTAGCTGGCATTTTGTGTGTTCTTGATGGGTGTATGCTTAGATTGTCATGACTTGCTCCGTAGTGAGTGCATCGAGCTCGTAAACATGCCTACTTGATATCTGTTTTCAGCATGTGCCAGTTTTCACTAAGTCTGAAAACTGATTATGTTTTTGCCATGTTCACATGCTTACAATTGTATTTTCTGATCCCTTTTGACTCAAGGTCACTAAAGGACTTTTGTTAATCTCTTTGAGTAGCTTCATGACATGCTTTACTTTGCCATGTTCAGGTCCTGTAGCATGTAGTTTTTTTGCTCCGAAGTGTGCTACCTGATCTGAAATTCCAGACAAGTGTTAATTTCAGTAAGTCTGAGATCTGTTTACCATATGCATTTTTGCCATGCTTGTTTGAACCTGTTAATGGATGAATTGGTCGTAGCTCAGTGCTAGACTTTTGTTAAGCATCTTGAATGAATCCCTTCCATGTATTTTGTTGTCATGTTTATCCTTGGCAGCCTCTCTTATGGGGAAATGTTGTCTAGTTCTCCTTGAGCCATAGTAGTCCGCTACAGCCCAGTTCATTGGAGTCCTGCTAGCCCAACACTACTACTCAGGACACTTGACTGGCCGACATGTGTTTCATTTCGTTCCTATGTCTGTCCCTTCGGGGAAATGTCACGCGGTGACATCCGGAGTCCTGCCTAGCCTGCTACAGCCCGGATTCCCCGGAGTCCTGTTAGCCTAGTGCTACAGCCCGGATTCACACGCTGTTGACCGACATGCTCGATGTGATTCACGTATGCTTGTCCCCATAGGTTTGTGCTGCTTTGGGTTCAGGACTAGCCATGTCGGCCCGGGTTCTCTGTCATATGGATGCTAGCGACACTATCATATACATGAGCCAAAAGGCGCAAATGGTCCTGGGCCTTGGTAAGGCGACACCCGTGGGGATACCATGCGTGAGGCCGCAAAGTGATATGAGGTGTTACCGGCTAGATCAAGGTGACTTGGAATCGGGGTCCTGACAGCCCAGCTCCGCACCGGCTCCCCGGCCCAACCGTCGCAGCCCAACTACCTCCGGCCCAAGGCCACGTTGGTGAGCAAGCCCACCTAATGCCCGCCCTGAGCGCTACATAGTTACTCCCGCTCAGCTCTATTTTTTTGGCAAAGTCCTTTTTTATTTCAGCATCATGTTTGCCTCTTGTGAGGGCCGTATATGCATTCTTGTCTGATTGCTATGTTGGATATATCCAAATGTTCATCTCAGAGTGGTCTACATGGTAGTGTCCTTTTCATGCATGCTAGGATTGATTACGCCATGTTAATCATCGTTGCAAGAGTGCTATATGATGTTAACTGCTAAAACTTGTTATAACTTGTTGCTTTGTCTTTTTCATTGCATTTTGTGTGTGCATCTTTTGTGCATCATGTCTACATGTTTTACGAGCATATTCATGCCATCGTTACAGGGGTGCAATCCATGTATTTTTATGTGCCTTGTGGTGACTAGCACAAGCTTGTGAAGTGTGCTACTTAATGTTGCTGATTTCTGATACTTAGTGAATTTTGCTAAGTTTGTAACTATTACATTATGATGCCTTGTTTGTTTGAAGCTACCATCAATTCCATGCATAATCTGGAGGTGCCTAGTTGTCAAGTTTTGATGTCATGTTATGCTCTATCATTCCATGCCTTTTGATGCCTCATATATGTCATGTAGCATATGTTTTCATTACCATGAACATGCCTAAATGATGTTCCAGTTTTCTATTAACTTCATGATGCCATGTTGTGAGCTTGTTATTGATTGATCTATGCCTCTTTTGGAGATGTTCCAATTACATGATTTGAAGTATGCTATGGATACTTGGTCCATGTGTCAAGTTTTTTAATTTTGGACTTCATATGACCTTTGTTCCAAGCTTACAAACATGTTCCTAGTGGCAGCTTGGAGCTTGTGGAAAGAACGCAACAACAATCACTTTAGGAAAGTGCTGCCCTGCGTGGAGTCCTGGAAAATCAGATTCAAAAATGACTTTCAAGACCTCATACATAGACTGCCTGACCACAAAGACAACTTGTACATGATATTCTTGCATCTGTGCACTAACCTTGCCCTTAGAGGAACCCATAGGGGGATCCTTGTTAAGAAGAATATCTTCACCTTGTATTTCTTTTTGTAGCTGCTTCTCACCCCCTATGTATATGTAAACAATTTTTTATGTAAGATAATATACAAGAAGTAGGAGCCTTTCCTACTGTCCTAACCTTCAAAAAAAAGCTTGCAAACATGCTATGTTGTTATTGCTGATTTACACTTGCTGAAATTGTTACAACATTCAATCTTGTCTTGATGGTTCCCACTAGTCCATGAGTCATATGTATATGATGCCTTGATGTTATTTTCTCTTGGTTAGGTGTACTTTGATGCCATGCCCTTCGTTGTCATTATAACTTGTTGTACCTTGTCTCTTTCTTGCTCTCAAGTTGCCATAATGCTAACGTGGTTGTCACTATACCTTTTTCTGTTAGCAACATGTTCCCTTTTGCATGAATCATTATGATTACTCCATGCTTCATTTGAACTTGTGCCCATGGACTAAGTTGAAGCATATCATGTCTGCTACATGTCCATGTCTTTTGCGTGTTTATTTAAGTTGCTATGCTTGCTGTTATGTGCCTCCAAAGTCACCATCATAATGTTATGTTTTGCATTCCCATATTTCCTCTAAGTCTGAGAATCAGCTTATATCATGTTGCATCTTGTCTTGTGGATTGTCATTGCCTCTTGACAGTTCGCTTTGAATAAAAATCTTCCAGCAAGGACCAACCTTGGTTTTAACATTTGCCTAATAACAACCTAAACTTTTCCCTAGGTAGTTATAAACCCTAGGGTCATCTTTATTCAACCCCCAGGGACACTGCTCCTCTGAGTGTTGGTCCAAACCGGGCGATGTCCGGCGCCCCCTAGGCAACCAAGGTGTTAGACAACCCAAAGTCTGGCCCATCCGGTGTGCCCTGAGAACGAGATATGTGCAGATCCTATCGGGATTTATCGGCGCATCGGGAGGTCTTGCTGGTTTTGTTTTACCATTATCGAAATGTCTTGTGCACCGGGATTCCGAGTCTGATCGGGTGTCCCACGATGGAGGATTGTCTCCGCGGATCGTGACCTTTTCATGGGCTAAGTCGGGACACCCCTGCAGGGTTTAAACTTTCGAGAGCCGTGCCCGCGGTTATGTGGCAGATGGGAATTTGTTAATATCCGGTTGTAGAGGACTTGAAGTAAACTCAATTAAAATACACCAACCGCGTTGCGTAACCGTGATGGTCTCTTTTCAGGGAAGCTCAAGAAGAGAACACGGTTGGGTTATGTTTGAACGTAGGTAGTGCAGGATCACTTCTTGATCATTACTAGTTTATGACCATTTGCGTAGTTTCTCATCTTACTCTTGTAATCGTAAGTTAGCCACCATACATTGCTTAGTCGCTGCTGCAACATCACCACTTACCCCTTTTCCTACCCATTAAGCTTTGCTAGTCTTGATACCCATGGTAATGGGATTGCTGAGTCCTCGTGGCTCATAGATTACTACACAATAGTTGCAGGTACAAATAATGCGATGATCATGACGTGAGAGTGATGTTTTGCTTGTCTTGGAGTTCTTCTTCTTCCTCGTCGATCTTGGGTTAGGTTCCTGGTTGGCATCCTGGGCTAGCAGGGTGGATGTCGTTTGAGCTTCTGTTTGTGATTCATACGTAGTCGGATGTTGTTCTATGAATGTTGTATTGATGTATTATCGTGGCATTGTATGCCTTGTGTATGTATCCCCATCTATTATGTAATGGTTGATGTAATGATATCCACCTTGCAAAAGTGTGTCAATATGCAGTTCTATCCTTGGTGGGACCTTCTAGTCTCTTTAGGATAGTATCACATATTGGGTGTGACATATTGATGAGATGAAATTTGCTTATATGGAGAGTAACAAGTTTTCTATGCTTTTGTGTCATGAAAAGAATGCTTTATGTAATGGTTATATTGTTGTATTTCTTCATGATGCTATTGAAAATTATTATGAGGGAGGAACTTATGCTTGTAGGAATTGCAATAATATCAAGTTTCCTCTCTATGTGTTGACAATCTTGAAGTTGTGCTTGTTTTGCCTTCCTATGCTAGTTGATTCTTGTTGCCATAAATTGTTTGATCACAAAATCCCTATGCGTAGGAAGTGGGTTAGACTTAAATGTGCTTGCCATGTGCTTCATGATGCTCTCTTTGTGTTTCAATCTGTATCTTTTATGTGAGCATCATTGAAATCATCATGCCTAGCTTAAAAGGCATTAAAGAAAAGCGCTTGTTGGGAGACAACCCAACACATTTATCCCTACTGTTTTTATGTGTCCACATGATTAGGCTACCATAGTAATCATGTTTTATTGCTTTTGTTCCAATAAAGTGCCAAGAAAGACCTTTGTGCTGGTCTATGGTGATAGTTGACTTGATCTTGATGAAAAACAGAAACTTTTGCGCTCAGGAAAACAATTCACATTTTTAACAAAAGAATTATAAAATAATGATTCTTTTTTAATAAGATTAATGGAAAAATTTCCCAGGTTTTCCTAATTGTTTAGAATTTTTGGAGTAGCAGAAGTATGGTTGGAGTACAGATTACTACAGACTATTTTGTTTTTGACAGATTCTGTTTTCAATGCATAGTTTGCTTGTTTTCTAATTTCCATGGCTTATATTGCTCAATATGAATTGTGGAAATGATATTCTACATTAGGCATTGTGTGAGAACAATTATGAATCTTGTATTTGACAGTTCCAAAAGTGAAATGGTTTGCTCTTTATCATACCAACCTATCTCACAAAGTTCCGTTAAGTTTTGTGTGATTGAAGTTTTCAAGTTTTGGGTGAGATGTCAATATGAGGAGAATAAAGAGTGAGAACACCCTAAGCTTGGGGATTCCAAAGGCACCCGAAGCTAAGATTAAAGGAATATCTAAGCAACTAAGCTTGGGGATTCCCCGGAAGGAATCCTCTCTTTCGTCTCCAACATTATCGGTAACCTCACTTGGAGCTATGTTTTCATTCATCGCATGATATGAGTTTTACTTGGAGCGTCATTTTATTTTGTTAGGATTTCCTTGCTGTTATTTACAATAATGTTTTGCATATTTTATTTCAATAAAAATGTCAAGTATAGCCTTTACGATGCTTATTTTACAAGTCTACATGTTGCTATTTGAAAACAGAAAGTTTACAGTTGTTGCAAAAATTACCTAGAAAAGTCAGAACATGATAAAATGTTGAAACATTTTGCAAAATAGGCTCTGATAAATTTTCTAAAGTGTGCTAAATTTTCATAATCTTTGGAGTTTAAGAAGTATTGATACTCTTGCATTCTTTACAAACTGTACTGTTTTGGCAGTTTGCTGTTATGTTTGCATATGTTTGCTTGTTTAATGATTCTATTTGAGGATTGGAGTATTAAATATGCAGAGGCATTTAGTATGCAATGTTGAATAATAATTTTATTGATTTTCTATAGTAGAGAATGATAACGTTTTTGCATTGGTTTGTACTAGCTTCTCACAAGTTCTTGTTGAGTTTTGTGTGGATGAAGCTTTTGAGATTTAGGAAAAGCATGATATGAGGAGAATTAAGGAGACAAAAAATCTCAAGCTTGGGGATGCCCAAGGCATCCCAAGATAATATTTCAAGAAGTCTCAAGCATCTAAGCTTGGGGATGTCGCGGTAGGCATCCCACCTTTCTTCTTCAACAATTATCGGTTAGTATCGGTTGAGCCTAAGTTTTTGTTTCTTCACATGATGTGTGATATTCTTAGAATGTCATTTTTTTGCTTGCTATTTTAATAAAATTCATAGATCTGAAATTTTTTGAATAAGAGAGAGTCCTCAAATAGCTACCTGTTTACTTAACTACTCGCTTGACCTTCACTTATATCTCTTTGGTGTAGCTTGCCATTTACTCTTGTGCTTCACTTATATCCTATGAGTAAATTGTTGAATTTGAATAGCATGAATTTGAAATTATATGTTCATATCATGCCTAGTGGTAGCTTCACATTAGGTTTAGAAAGTGAAATCTTATGAAGCTTGACAATCACAATATTGGTCATACAAGCAATTCATGAATGATTACTATAAGTAAGAGAACTTTCACATGCAGATACACTATCATAGAAATCTTTTGTGATTGTGAGCCCCCATCAAAATATTATATGTCAAAATTGTTGACATTGGACACGGAAGACAACGTAATGGTTTATGTTTGTTCATATTCACATAGAAGTTATATTGTCATAGATCATTTAGTGTAAGAGAAAATTGAGCATCGTATGAACTTGTGATGGCAAAGAATGAAAGCGTCAGACTACATAATAAAGGTGCTATCATGAGGGGAAATACAGCGTGACATTCTTTTGCACTAAGGGGTTGAGCATACAAACAAATAAGCGCATGGCAACCTCTGCTTCCCTCTGCGAACGTCCTATCTTTTACTTTCATGCAAAGAGTCAAAGTTCTTATCCCTATTCCTTTTTATTTTTCTCTTTTGGCAAGCATCATGTGGTGAGGTAAGATCTAGGCACATATATCTAGTTGGATATGGGTAGCATGAGTTTTTATTGTTGACATCACCCTTGAGGTGAATACATTGGGAAGCGAAATTATAAGCCCCTATCTTTTTATGTGTCCGGTTGAAACGTTTTGCTCATGTGTATGAGGTGAGTGTTAGAAATCATAGAAGACTATATGATGGTTGAGTATGTGGAGCTATTACTTAGACTCTGTTGGATAAGTTGAATTGCAATTGCTTGGTGACTAAGAACATGGGTTGTTGAGTTTCAAGAGAGTTCATTGTTTGAACCTTAACATGTGAATTGGTTGCCGCTTTAACATGAGGTGTTTTATAAGAAAGAATTGATGTTATGATGCTAGGAAAAGTGATTGAAATTATCGTTGATCAAACTTATGCACTTTGCTAGAATTCACACTTCATAAATTATTTCTTTTATCATTTACCTACTCGAGGACGAGTAGGAATTAAGCTTGGGGATGCTGGTATGTCTCCAACGTATCTATAATTTATGAAGTATTCATGTTATTATATTATCATTCTTGGATGTTTTACAATCATTTTATAGCAACTTTATATCATTTTTTGGGACTAACCTATTGACCCGGTGCCCAGTGCCAGTTGCTACTTTTTGCTTGTTTTTTACATCACAGAAAATCAATATCAAAAGAGTCCAAACACCGCGAAACTTTTTGGAGAATTTTTATGGATAGTACACCCAGGGTGGGTCAGAGAAGCACCTGGGGGGTGCCCCGAGGGGGGCACACCCCACTAGGGCGTGCCTGGGGGGCCAGGCGCGCCCAGGTAGGTTGTGCCCACCTCGGTGGCCTCTTGCACCCCCTCTTTACCCTATAAATTCCCAAAAATTCCAGAAACCCTCGGGGTTACCCTAGATCAAACGTTCTGCCGCTCCAAGGCTCTGTAGCCACCGAAAACCAATCTAGACCCCCTTCCGGCACCCTGCCGGAGGGGGAATCATCACCGGTGGCCATCTTCATCATCTCGACAGCCACCATGATGAGGTGGGAGTAGTCCACCCTCGGGGCTGAGGGTTTGTACCAGTAGCTATGTGTTTAATATCTCTCTCTCTCTCTCTCTCTTGTTCTTGAGATGTGATGATCTTGATGTATCACGGGCTTTGTTAATATTGTCGGATCGTATGGTGTTTTCCCCTCTCTATCTTGTTGTGATGATTGAGTTTTTCCCTTTGAGATTTCGTTGTTATATGATTGAAACATTTTATGGATTTGAGAGCACTTGATATATGTCTTGCATATGAATACTCATGGTGAAAATGGGGTATCATATTTGAGTCACTTGATATATGTTTTGGCACTCAACTCACGGATTCCAGAGGTGACATTGGTGTAATCAATGCATAGGGGTTTATGCACGTTCTTGTCTTTGTTTCTTCGGTAGAAATCTTGGGGCACTCTTTGAAGTTATTTGTGTTGGATTGAATATGAATCTGAATTTGCTTTGGTGTTATTTTAGTACAAACTCTTGGTTAGATCGATAGGAAAGAATAGCTTCATGTTATTTTAGTGCGAACTCTAGGATAGATTGATCGGTGAATAGCTTTGAGCTGGTTTCATACCCTACAACCAATTCCATCTTATGTTCTCCGCTAGATAGGAACTTTGGAGTGATTCTTCATTGCACATTAAGGGACGGTTATATGACCCAATTATATTAGCACCATTGTGAGATTAGACTAGCAAAATTACGGACCCTAGGCCTCATTTTCAAGCATTGCAATACCGTTTTTCTGCCCGTTTACTATTTGCTACCTTGCTGTTTTATTTATTCAGATTATAAAAATATATTTCTACCATCAATATTACACTTTTATCATCATCTCTTCGCCAAACTAGTGCACCTATACAATTTGCCATTGTATTGGGTGTGTTGGGGACACAAGAGATTTCTTGTATTTGGTTGCAGGGTTGTTTGAGAGAGACCATCTTCATCCTATGCCTCCCATGGATTGATAAACCTTAGGTCATCCACTTGAGGGAAAATTGCTACTATCCTACAGAACTCTGCACTTGGAGGCCAAACACGAGTCTACAAGAATAATGTTTCGTAGTAGACATCAAAGATGTACCGGGAAGGAGTCGCGGCAGAGGCCGCTGAAGACACTGTTCCTGCCAAGGAAAGTAAAGGAAAAGGAGAAAGCTAATAAGGATGCCAATAAGGAATCCGAGAATAGTACCTCTTCGGAGTATGCTGCACCCGTTGATGACTTGCCGGAGAATTCCAATAGCAAGAGATCCAAGGCTGATGCACCTACTGCGAAAAAGGTCCCGGCAGGGCTGGCTAGCGCTAGTTGTACCTTCACCATCAGTGCCACCCTCGATGAAAAATAGGAAAGTGCACTTGTTTCCTTCCTGTAGGTGAATATCGATGTGGTTGCCTGGCAACCATCTGATATCCCAGGAGTTCCCAGGGAGGTAATCGACCACCACCTTGTTGTCTGCCCACATGCCTGACTCGTCAAACAGAAGGTCCGAAAGCAAGCATTGGAGTGGCAGCAGTTCATTCCCCAGGAGATCAAGAAACTTGAGGTAGCTGATCTGGTCAGGGGAGTACTGCATCTAACGTGGTTAGCAAATCCTATGGTGGTACACAAGGCTAATGGGAAAATGGAGGCTTTGCATAGATTTTATGGATCTGAACAAGGCATGCCCGAAGGAACCATTTCCCTTGCCGCGCGTCGACCAGATTGTGCATTCAACCTCCGCGTGTGACTTGCTCTCTTTTCTAGATGCATAATCTAGATACCATCAGATGTTTATGTCCAAGGAAGACGAAGAGAAGACCGCATTCATCACCCCGTATGGCGCATACTGTTTCGTGTGGATGTCTTTGGGTTGAAGAGCGCCAGATCCTCTTTTGCAAGGGCAGTCCAAATCGGTTTTGAGTCTCAGCTGCACAGAAAACATTGAAGATTATATGGATGATATTGTGGTCAACACAAAGGATAGATCAACCCTCATTCAAGATTTGGAAGAAACATTTCGTAATCTGCGCAGGATCAACCTGAAGCTGAACCCACAGAAGTGTGTGTTTGGTGTTCTTTCTGGCAAGCTACTTGTCTTCTTTGTGTCCCATCAGGGGATAGAGGCCAACCCCGACAAGATCAACGCTATCGAGCAGATTCAAGCACCCAAGACAGTTAAGGATGTGAGGCGTTTAACTGGATGCATTGCCGCGCGTAGCAGGTTCATTTCCAAGTTTGCCGAGCGCGCCTTATCATTCTTCAGAATCTCGAAGAAGGCAGAACCTGTGGAATTGACCCCAGAGGCAGATGCTGCACTACAATATTTGAAGGCTACTTGTCCTCTGTTCCCACTTTGGTCACTCCCAAACCACAAGAGCCGTTGCTACTATACTTAGCGGCAACCAATCAAGTGGTTAGCGTGACACTAGTGGCACAACGGGAAGTGGATGAAGCGACAACCACAACAAGTGTCCCCTCCAGAGAGGAAAGCAAGCATACCCCAGCAAGGTCAGATGCAGATCAAGGCAGAGAAGAGCAAGGCAATGCAGGTATCCCCAAGGTTGTGGCAAGGAAGAAGGTGGTGCAACGCCTAATGTACTTTATCAGCTCCCTATTGGAGGGGGCTAGATCCAGGTACTCTGGCGTGCAAAAGTTGATTTTTGGCCTTGTCATGGCCTCAAGGAAACTGCGCCATTACTTCCAAGCCCACGAGATCATGTTTGTCACCCGTTTCCTTTTGCAGCGGATACTCCGAAACCCTGAGGCTACCGGTAGGATAGTGGAATGGGCTTTGGAGTTATCCATCTTTGGTTTAAAGTTTGAGAGCACATCAACTATTTAGAGTAGAGTGTTGGCAGAGTTTATTGCAGAATGGATGCCAACTCCTGATGAAGAACTGTTGGAGACAGTTATTCCTGGCAAGGAAGCACCCCAAGAATGGATCATGTATTTCAATGGTGCCTTATCCCTAGAAGTTGCAGGGGCAGGCATTCTTCTCATTGCTCCCACTAGGGAACACCTTAAGTACGTCATCCAGATGCATTTTCCCCGGGAGAAGGCTACCAACAATACTGGAGAGTAGAAAGGGCTCCTTGTCGGGCTCAGGATTGCAACAGAATTGGGAATCAAGATGCTGATCATCCGCAGAGACTCACAACTTGTGGTGTGACATGTCAACAAGGATTACCGAAGTCCATTGATGGAGGCATACGTGGAGGATGTGAGAAAGTTGGAGGAGCGCTTTGATGGATTGCAAACATAGCACGTACCCCATGTGGAAAACAACATTGTTGATTATCTATCGAAGTGCGCTACACAAAAGCTTCCTGTGGAACCAGGAACCTTTGTTCTCCATCTAACTCAGCCATCTGTATCCCCGGCAACAATGGCCGGAAAGAGGAGGACACTCAACTTCGGCAAGCCTCTCCCGGTAGAACCTCCCGAGGCTCCCGTCAAAGAGCTTGTCGGGAACAAATCCCCTTCGGTCGCTGAGCCACCTCCTCCCACCAGACCACTGGTCCACGCGGTCGAGGAATGCGCTCCCATGAATGATGAGGTGCCGCTAGTCCTCGTTGCCGAGCCTAAGGCTCCAACTTGGGCATGGCACATAGTACATTTTCTCCAAACTGGAGAACTTCCCGAAGAGCAAGATGAAACTGAAAGAGTAGTTTGGAGGGCCAGTATGTATCAGTTCATTTACGACACGCTATACAGTGGAAGGCCCAACGGTGTGAAATTGAAGTGCATTTGCCGGGAAGAAGGAAAGAAACTGTTGGTAGGGATACATAGAGGCATGTGCGGCTCACACATCGGGGCGAGGGCTCTAGTCGGAAAAGCTTTCCGGCAAGGATTTGACTGGCCCACATCCCTCCAAGATGCAGTTGAGTTGGTCTTCTAGCAAGGATTTGACTGGCCCATAGCCCTCCAAGATGCAGTTGAGTTGTCACCAAAGGTGAAGCCCGCTAGTTCCATTCCAAGAATATTCACCTGACTGCCCAAGCTCTTCAGACTATCCCTATGTCAAGGCCATTTTCGGTCTGGGGGCTCGGCATCTTGGGACCTTTCCCCCGTGCTGCCGAGGGCTATGAATTCTTGTTCGTTAGAATCGACAAGTTTACAAAGTGGCTGGAAGTAGAGTCCATGAGAAAGATGACTACTCAGTCAGCTATCAAGTTGTTGAAAGGATTGGTGTGTTGCTTCGAAGTCCCTGCCAGGATTATCACTGACAACGGCACCCAATTCATGACACACGCCTTCATGCAATATGTTCATCCCCTCGGAAGCAAGATCTCATTCGCCTTTGTTGCTCATCCAAGAAGCAACGGGCAAGCTAAGAGGGCGAATGCTGAAGTGTTGCGAGGACTCAAGATGAGAACATTTGATAAGCTGCAGAAGTGTGGCAGGCGGTTGACCGACGAGCTGCTAGTGGTTCTTTGGTCCCTGAGAATGACACCAAACCGAGCTACCGGGCATACTCCCTTCTCCCTAGTATATGGGACAGAAGTAGTTATCCCCACAGAACTCATTTACGGGTCGCCTCGAGTACTTGCCTATGATGAAGTCGCGCAGGAATAGCACTAGCGTGACGATGCTGTGATACTTGAGGAGAACCATCTCCGGGCTGCTACATGTGTCGCGCGCTACCAGCAAGCCTTGCGTCACTATCGCAGCTGCAGGGTTCATGCCCGGAGTTTCTGGAAGGAGACCTTGTCCATAGGTGTCTTCAGTCCGCCAAGGGTACAAACAAGTTGACACCGAAGTGGGAAGGCCCTTATCGGGTAGGACGAGTCACTAGTCCTACCGCAGTCCATTTGGAGACCGGAGATGGCATTTAGTTGCAAAACTCATGGAACATTGAGCATCTCCGCATGTTCTACCCGTAAGGCGCGGCTGTCGGGCCCTGCCCGGCAGCCATCCTTTTGTACATGCCTTGCCTCTGTTGCATGTAACCCCTTGTACAAAGCCAGGCATAGACCTTAAGGAACAGAGAAATAAATGAAGCGCTGGGGGACCCCCTGACAAATCGCGCGTGGCATCAGTTTCATCTGCACCAAACTACAAGCTCCTACAATGGATTCAGTCCCGAAGAGGAGAAGAGAAGACAAGCCCACATTGCGATCCCCGGCAGGCCAAAACAGATAAGTTCTCTCTCTCTCTCTCTTATCCATACGTGTTCTATATGTAAAAACTTGTGTGTAAGGAAAGCTTGCCACATTCGAAACTTAGGTGCTCCCATCCCTTGACTTGAACGTTGCTTCGGTCGGGATGGTTGTAGTGGCCTTTGGCGAGGGGCTGGTCCCTCTTTACAATTTGTGCCCGGCAGGCCTAGCTCTGCAGCAGCAAACTAAGGGCACCGGCAGGATAGCCTGTCGGGGAAAACTTGTTTACTTGAATGTATAGAGGCATTTCACCTCTGCATGGATATGTTACATGCACATGTGCCCGACAAGGTTTATGTTTTTCATTAATCTGCTGACCAACGAGTACAAATCTTACAGAACAAAAACATGGATAAAAGAGATTACATAATTTGAACTAAAGTTTGGAAAGTGCCTACACATTTTAGATTGAAAAAAGATAAGTGCCCGTAATTCCCCTTTCTAGTCCTTCTTGTCCCAGGTACTATGGTGGGAAGTGGAGAAGGCAGAAGGATCGCTTGAGCAGACACCCAACCCAATCCCATCAGGAACTTGCCGGGTGCAGCCTGACAAGATCGGGAGTGGTGAGGCTTCCAAGGAGGAGGGTAGAAGGAGCAGCTCAGTGGTGCCCTAGTCAACACCTCCAGGACTAGCAAGAATCCCAAGCACGAGCACCAGCGGGGAGAACCGTTGAGGCTCAGCTTGAAGACTGCTGGAGGAGGCGAAGGCACCAAGAGAGCGCCCCTTCCCGACAACTAGGAGGCCGGTGATAATGGTGTCGGGGAGGGAGGGGAAGAGCGGAAAGACGAGGCGGCAGGTCACCAACAGGAGACGAAGGCGTCCACGCCATCATACTCTGACTTGACGCCCTACCACCCGCCTTCTCCGCCTTCTCCGTCTTCCCTCGTTGTTTCTTCATCGCCACCACTCTTGGAGGGCGCCGACTCCTTGAGCCATCACCTCCCCTGGAGAAGCAACAGGTGGTGGCAGCACCCAACATGCATGAGGGGCATAGCTCCCCTGCTCAAGGGGCAGGGAGATGCCGCCGTCCTTAGCATTCGCCCCAACTCCACCCAAGGGAGCAAAGCTGGGATTACCAAGAGCCTCGAACGCCACATCCCAGACGGGAACTGAGGACCCCAAGGGCTCCGGCATCGGAGCACCAAGTCGCGGCGAGTCGTAGCGGGATCCAGTGCTCCCCACTAGACGACCGGCCCGAGTGGAGGAGACAGGCATCCCACCATAATGGGAAGGCTTGATATCTCCCGCACCTCGAATGGGTCGCGCACCGCATCTCCTCAGGACCCGGACTAGACTCACTCACCAAGCATCAACATAGGTGTTCAGCATCATCAACCCCAAGCTAGAGCCCGGGGCCTGTGAGGGACTCCTAGACTAAGGGGTCCTTGGGCGTCCGGCCTGTTATCTATGGGCCGGACTATTGGGCTGTGAAGACTTGAAGACCGAAGACTGTACCTATGTCTGGATTGGACTCTCCTTGCCGTGGAAGGCAAGCTTGGCAACCGATTATGAAGATTCCTTCTTATGTAACCGTCTCTATGTAAACCCTAGATCCCCCCATTGTCTATGTAAACCGGAGGGGTTAGTCTGGAAAGGATATACTCATTACCATAGTCATACAGGATAGGTTTCTAGGGTTTTAGACATCACGTTCTCGTGGTAGATCAACTCTTGTAACACTCATATTCATCAAGATCAATCAAGCAGGACGTAGGGTATTACCTCCATAGAGAGGGCCCGAACCTGGGTAAAACATCATGTCCCCCGTCTCCTGGTACCATTAATCCTAGACGCACAGTTTGGGACCCCCTACCCGAGATCCGCCAGTTTCGACACCAACATTGGTGCTTTCATTGAGAGTTCCACTATGTCGTCGACGAAGGGTTCGATGGCCCCTTCAATCATCTACAGTGATGCTTTCCAAGGAGAAACCTTCCTCCCCAGACAGATTTTCGTGTTTGGCGGCTTCGTACCGCGGGCCAACTCACTTGGCCATCTAGAGAAGATCGATAGCTACGCCCCTGGCCACTAGGTCAGATTCGTAAGCTTGAACTATGTCGCGGATATCCGTGGAGACTTGATCTTCAATGGATTTGAGACCGCAGCGATCGCTCCCCCTCGCCTCGATGAACATGACTTAGATCTGTCATCGAATCACATCTAGGAGATGGTCCCCGTTGCTGCAACGGCCTTAGAACTGGAGCAGATAGTGCCATCCAAGGCCATAGAGTCTGCGGCGTTGGAGCCGCACATGGACTTGGCACCCCACAATATATGCGTCAATAGAACTCCGGATTCGTCTCTGACTATAAATCCCGGACTGGCTATGCCTACGGAAACCAAGCTGGACCGGTTATCGATTTTCGAATTTAGCGCCGCAGACATTTTCCAGCACTCACCTTTGGGGGATGTGCTAAACTCTTTAAAGAACTTGTCCTTGGAGAAGGACTCACAGCCGAACTATGTTCGGTTCGAGCCAGAGGCTGATGATGGGAAATTTTGTTTCCCACCCGCCACCCACTTCATAGCCACTGTCGATGACTTAACCGACATGCTCAATTACGGCTCCGAAGACATCGACGGTATGGACGACGATGCCGACCAGGAGCAAGGCCAAAACCCGCCATTTACTGGACGTTGGACGGCCATGTGTACATGGTCGACAAACCTAAGAAAGCTAGCGACGATGACAAAGGAGATCCAGTTGCGAATAAACCTTCTGAGACCCAGTCCAAGCATCGGCACCCTAAACGCCGCCCTAAGGCTCACCGCTCAAATGATGGAAACACTGGCACCGGAGAGAATAGTACTCCGGGTGACGTCGAAAACAATGAAGACCCTATCGGGGCTGCATCCGAACAGGAGGAACAAGACAACGGGCTAGATAACCCTGATAATCAGACCATGCCCAATGACCCAGACGATGATAGTTATCATCCAGTCTTCGAGGATGATGAGAGCCTCGGCAACGAGGACTTCATCGTGCCTAAGGCACCCCTCGAGCAAGAGCGCTTCAAGTGCCAGCTAATAGCCACTGCAAGAATCTTGAAGAAGAAGAAGCAGCAGCTTCAAGCTGATCAAGACCTGCTCATTGATAGGTGGACTGATGTCCTGGCAGCCGAAGAATACGGCCTCAAGCGCCCAGCCAAGAGTTACCCAAAGTGTAGACTGCTACCTCAGTTCGATGAGGAGGCACCACATCCCACACCTCCCTCACGCAATGCGGACCGACCACCACGCGGTCGGGATAGTGCAGCGGACTGACCACCCCACGGTCGGGATAAAGCAGCAACTCAGGCCGAACAACAGCCCGCCCCACCACCTCGCAAAAACAGGGACAAAACAGCTCGGGACCATACATACGATCTTCGGTAGGAGCTGGACGGTAGAGCAGAATAAACCAGATCAATCTACGGATCGCGAGGACGCTTCCTGACTCGGGATGACGGCTACCTATTCGGGCGTGACAAACCTAGTCACACCCAGGCCGATAACCGCAGATGCATGCCATCGGAGGTGCGTCGTGATGCGGCCCGATATAGAGGCGCCGCACACCCTCCCTGCTTCACAAATGAGGTGCTGGATCATGAATTCCCAAAGGGGTTCAAGCCCGTCAATATTGAATTATACGACGGAACAACCGACCTCGCAATATGGATTGAGGACTTTATTCTCCACATCCACATGGCCCGTGGAGACGACCTCCACGCCATCAAATACCTCCCACTAAAACTCAAAGGGCCATCTAGACACTAGCTGAATAGCCTACCTGAGAATTCCATCGGCAGCTGGGAGGCCTTTCTTGACAACTTCCAAGGTACATATGTCCGGCCACCCGATGCCGATGACTTAAGCCACATAGTTCAACAACCTGGAGAATCAGCCAGAAAATTCTGGACTAGGTTCCTAACCAGAAAGAACCAGATTGTTAACTGTCCGGATGCTGAAGCCCTAGCGGCCTTTAAACACAGCATCCCTGACAAATGGCTAGCATGCCACCTCGGCCAAGAAAAGCCGAAGTCCATGGCAGCCCTTATGGCACTCATGACCCGCTTTTGCGCGGGCGAGGACAGCTGGCTGGCTCATAGCAAAAACACAGCCAGTGAGACAGGCCCCTCCGAGGCCAAGAACAGCTCCGGAAAGATCCGGCGCAACAGACACAAACGCCGAAGCAATGGCAACAACACCGATGACACCACCGTTAACGTCGGATTTAGCGGCTCCGAGTCCGGACAACAAAAGAAGCCCTACAAAAGGAACAACGAGGGACCATCCATCCTGGATCGCATACTCGATCGTCTGTGCCAGATACATGGTACCCCAGACAAACAAGCCAATCACACCAACAGAGAATGTTGGGTTTTCAAATAGACTGGCAAGTTAAATGCCAAAAACAAAGAAAAGGGATCACAAAGTGAGGACGTGGACGAAGAGTCCCGGCAGCCGAACACCGGAGGGCAGAAGAAATTTCCCCCTCAAGTCAAAACGGTGAACATGATATACACTACACACATCCCCAAAAGGGAGCGCAAGCGAGCACTTAGGGATGTCTACGCGGTAGAGCCAGTCACCCCCAAATTCAATCCGTGGTTGTCATTCCCGATCACATTCGATCGTCAAGATCAACCAACTAGTAGCCGGCATGGCGGTTCAGCCGCACTGGTCCTCAACCCAATCATCGACGGATATCACCTAACATGAGTCCTAATGGACGGTGGTAGCAGCCTCAACCTGCTCTATCAGGATACAGTGCGGAAGATGTGCATTAGTCGCTCACAAATCAAACCCACAAAGACTACCTTTAAATGAGTCATACCAGGCGTTCAGGTCCGCTGCATGGGCTCAATCATGCTGGAGGTGGTCTTCGGTTCCCCGGTCAACTTCTGAAGCAAGGAGTTAATCTTCGATATCGTCCCCTTCCGCAGTGGCTACCACGCACTACTCGGACGAACCGCATTTGCTAGATTCAATGTGGTGCCACACTATGTGTATCTCAAGTTGAAGATGCCCGGTCCATGCGGCGTCATAACAGTCAACGGAAACACCGAACGCTCCCTCTGGACAAGGGAGCACACCGCCGCCCTAGCAGCAGAGGTACAAAGTGGCCTTCTCAAGAAGCATCATAGTCTGGCTGCCGAGCTACTGAACATAATTAAGAGGGTCTGGACAACACCACAATAGGACACCGCGGCTCATCAAGAGCTCTATTAGCAATTGGGCCTCCGTCCCAATCCGAATGAGGTAGTGGCATTCATACCACGCGTCCATAATTACGCACTCAAAATTCCATGGGCATCGACGGAGACACAAGCTATCCCAGGATCAATGATTCGGCCCTACCGATCCCGGACACACATATAAATAACTTTACTATTTCCTTTTCCCTTGTTTCAGGTTTCTCCTATGGGGGCCTCCTTCGATGGCCTGATAAACGATCCTGTCAAACGACAAACATAACGGATTGGCACGGAGCACAGGAGTACATGGGAAGCCCTAGAGGCTAACCATTTTTCAGGACCCATGCACAGTCCGCCTTCGGGTATGGCATGTCAAATAGCCGGTTGCTTTTTACATTATTTTGTACCAATATGCTTGGACGCATTAACCCAACTATAATGGAAACAGTTCATGATCCAAGTTCAAGGGCTAAGGATCCTATCTCTGTTCTCCCTCTGTTTTCCTTTATATTACTTATTTCCTAGCAGTCGTACACTCAGGCACGTTTCATATTTGCCAGGGGCTCCCCATCGCCACACGATACGGCAACAAAGTTTGAACAATCCCTAAAGATAAGTTCGGCACCCCAAATTTAGCATTATATGCATTGGCTCAGAATCATGTCTTTGGTCAATAGTTGGGTGGCCCGGCTCCTGTGCTTGCTACCCTATGTTCTGCTAAATCAGCTAGGGTAGTAAAGGGAGAACTACTGCGATTGTGCCCTGGCCTTGACCAGATGAGCACCTCGGTAGAGAAAGCCGAAAACTGACAGTCATGATACGGCGAGAGCCGGTCAGCTGTTCGAGGGTCGCAAATCATTGGAGTTTTTTTTGCATTATGCGAAAGATCGGTACTTCCCAATCAGATGCTGACAGCACCCTGGTTCGAACCAGGGGCTGCACCTATGCTTTATTATAAAACTCCTATGGCTAAGTGAGGGCGTTAAGTCGTACAGTCTGATTGCCTTGTTCGTTGCGCTAAACAACTCCTTCAAGGATCATATAATTGGATCAAGGTTGTTTAGATTCCATCCCGAACACCTCCGTACTACCTACGTGAGGGTAGAAGCCGACGACTGGCCAACCCTCAGATTACATACAACACGGCCGCACAAGAGGAAACAATTCAAAGCATAACAAAATTACATTACAAAATAGGCTTTGTTCTCATAATACAAGGCAAAGGCAACTTGATTACATTTATTCAAATACAATATCCTGCGAACATTGTGCTTCCGCAAGGCAAGACCCGTCCAAGACATCCGCAAAATACCGTTCGGGTGTGTGGTGTTCCTTTCCCTCTGATGGCCCTCTGGTCACCTCGACGGCGTCCATCTTTGCCCACCACATCTTGCAATGGGTGAAGGCCATGCGCGCACCTTTAATGCAGGCCAAGCGCTTGACGACGTCCAGTTGAGGACAGGCGTTCACCATCGGCCTCACAAGTCCAAAGTAGCTGCTTGGCATAGCTTCGGCTGGCCATAGCCGGATTATTAAATCCTTCATGTCTAGTTCGGCCACCCTATGTAGCTCCACCAGCTGTTTCAGCTGATTGGTGAAGAACACGGGATGCTCTGGCGCCGCATACTGCAACCAGAATAGCTTCTCCGTAGAACAATGGCCTCTTCAGTCAGTTGTACAGAACTATGACGCGGAGGGTCATCTGGGACTCCGCCATATTTATACATCAAGTTGGATCGGCGGCTCAGAGGGATGACCCGCCATGCGATCCAACAACGGATCAGATCAACTCCGGTTAGGCCGTTTCCCAATCAGGCTTGAATCCTTTTGATGGAGGGGATAAGCTTCTTACGTTCAGTAGCAGTCAGCTTGTCAGGGAGCACAAACTTAGAGTCAAGACGCTCCACGCGATAACCCGGCATTGGGTTTTCATCAACTGGCGATGTGTCTTTGCAATAAAACCAAGTTTGGTTCCAATCCTTGGGATGGCTTAAGACTACTAAGGGAAAGACAACACCTTGTCGGCGCTGAATCGAAATTCCACCAAGTTCCAAGCTAGGGCCGTTGGTGCATTCATTCTGACGGTTCAGATAGAAATACTCTCTTAAGAGTTCAACAGTAGGTTCTACTTGAAGGTAAACCTCATAGAGAACTTGAAAATTGCACATGTTGGATATGGATTTGGGTCCAAGATCTTGAGGATGAAGCTTGAAAAAATGTAGAGCATCTCTGAGGAATATTGAGCCGGGTGGTGAAAAACCCTAGTTCATATGATCAGTAAAGATAGTGACTTCACAATCTTTGGGCTGGGGTCGTTCTTCATCCGGGTCAGGGGCACGATAGGACATAATGTTTTTCTCTGGCAAATATCCGATGGTGACAAAATCCTTCAAAGTGTCATCAGTGCATGTGGAAGGGACCCAATTGTAGACTGTTGGTGTCTTTGACGGCATAATGAAAAAAGGACAAGCTGAAAAGAAAGCAATTTGCCGGTTCAAATTAATTGGTGGAGTTACAGGTTAATGATTATAGTACAGATGAATAATGGCGGCTTAAGTAAGGGTTAATGATATATGAAGGAAAAAATGAGCCAGCATGATAAGCCTCCATGGTTAAAGATATTCGAAAGTTGCCAGGGACAGAATTGACTAAGTACCGAGGTAAACACGTTTCACAAGTCGTTGCTATTATTTTGGATCAAGATGGTTCAAAAAACAAAAATAAATCTAGACCTAAAAAACAAGTGTAGACGAGTTCATCAGTTTGAGGAGGCCCTTGTGCAAGAAAAGAAGATCTACTAGTATCCGAAATGGATGCAAAACGACTACCGTAGGAGTTCCATATTTCTTTTGGATCGAAAGAGGATGAAGTGGAGAAACTATGAAGAATCCATGATGAATAGCAAAGAACACCGATGAACTTGCAAACCCTAATGCGGATCTAAAGGTGCGGAAAGGTAAGAACTTACGAACGCAAATCTACAGCGGAGGGTTGTCACCGTTCTCTGGACAAGCTCAGGGTGATGCAGCGCCCAAGGTTGAGGACGACGGTGAGTGCTGCGGCAACGGCGAAGATCGAGCGGTAGGGGGGTTGCGAGAGAAGGAAGAAGAATGAGGAAAGATCGGCCGTGCCTATTTATAAGGAGATAGGTGAACAGGCAGGCGCGAAAATCAAGGAAGGCTAAAGTAATGATTAACCGACTAAATGGGCGCCGATTTTCGGAAGACATTTAAGATGAGGATCCGTTAAAGATGACTTCATGGCGGGTTTCCAAATTTTGTGAAGGTGATGTCATGGCGGGTTTCAAAGCCTTTACAAGCAGCGGAAGTTGGATTTCATCTAAGTGTTGGATATTGACAAGAACAAAATTCAAATGAACCTGGGGCCTAATGTTGGGGATATAACTACCAGGAATGACCCGCCCAGGAGGGGTCGGGTCAATAGCAATGGCGGGTTAACAAAAGGAAGCCCGAAGAGTACACAAGGTGACGGTTTATGATAAGGCTTGTAGTAGGACGAAGCCCAGAGGCTGCTTAAGGCCCATGAGTATAAACCGCCATGTATGATAAGACTTGTAAAGTAAGGCATGTAAAAGACGTCACCGAGCCAGACACGTTGTATGAGCCGGTCGGGACTCTATAGGCTGCAGGGCATCAACCCGTGTATATAAGGGGACGACCCAGCGGTGGCTTAGGGCAAGAAACAACAGATCGAGAGCCAAGCTAGCGTATTTATCTCCTTGGTCATCGAAACCAAGCAGTACCACATCAACTGGACTAGGCTTTACCTTCACCGCAAGGGGCCCAACCAGTATAAACTTCTCATGTCCTTTGTCCCGATTAACCCCTTTAAGCTTCCTAGTTGCGATGGCTCCATGACTAAGTCCTTCCACTAGGACATCTGCCATGACAATTCCATGGCACTAGGAAAGAGGGTATTGCCTTTGAGAGGAAACTCAATGCTGATGGGACCTACTGGAAACCTGAGCAGTGTCCCGAAACCTCATGGGTTGCTGCAAAGGGACCTCCCATAGATCCATCCACTTTATCTGGCTTTACATGTGAATCTTCATATTCTTCTGATGAGTCATTTGACTCCAACTATAAACTGTTCAAAAATCAGAATGATGAAGTATTTGCTAGATATGTTGGCACTAACTGCAGCAACGACCCCCCTATGAAGAAAATCTGGGTTCCCAAAAGGTGCATTGAAAGTCTTCAGGTGAATGTCATGATGACACCACCTGTGAAGAATAGGAACCCCGGACCAAATTCTTCATATGAATCCAAGTCCTCACATGGACCAAATTCCTCACGTGGATCAAATTCCTCATATGGATCCAGATCCTCATATGAACATCATTGTGCTAACAATTCTATTTCATAGGGACAGCCTAAGGGCTATGAATATGTGCATTATTCTTCAAATCATTATGTTCATAGGTCCTCGAAGAATTTCTCTTCTTATTAATATGCTTACTCTAACCTGTCTTCTATGAAAAAAGTGGAGTGGCATCTATGCCACCTTTCTCTTATGGAGCTCACAGAATGATATGAACTCTTTACCACCCCTCCAGATGTGGGTGGTGAAGAAAAATAACAAACTCTTATGCAGGGTCAGGTCTCCAGATGAACTTAAACGTCTGAAGAATTTGCTAGAGACCCGAATACGCTTGAAAGGACGCAAGCCAATCATGAAGAAATGAATTTTCATTTCTCATGTCCTCATACCGCTATATCTGTTCTAATGCTTGATAAATTGATCTGATGAATTTGATGTCATATTCTTCACTCATGAAGTATATGAGTTTGTAAGATGCACTAATTCATCTGCAGGATGATCAACCAAAGCCACTGAGTCGGTCCTCGACAGTGGATGTACAAACCACATGACCGGTGACAAGAACCCTGTTGGGGATATCACTATTGGGCGTAAACCGGCCTATCTGGGCAGGGTTAACTTCGTCAGTAGTTAACTATGTTAAAGCCCAAGAAGGCAGATGAGGGCTCAAGGCCCATAGTCGGATCAAGGCCTATAGCCGTAAACCGGCGTTGGTATGTAACTTGTATTGTAAGTTAGGAATAAGTAGAGACCAAACCGGACACATCTATGAGCCGGTATTGGGACTCTGTGAACCGATGGGCGTCACCCATGTATATAAGGGGATGACCCGGCGGCGGTTCAGGACAACAGACAACAACTCGAGACTTAGGCGAAGCTTGTTTGCTCCCTAGTCATCGAAATCCCATCAATTCCATCACAACTAGACGTAGGCTTTTACCTTCATTGAAGGGGCCGAACTAGTATAAACTCTCTTGCGTCCCTGTGTCCGCTTTAACCCCTTCAAGCTAACCCGTTGCGATGGCTCCACGACTAAGTCCTTTCATGAGGACATCTGCCGTGACAAAACCACGACAGTTGGCGCCCACCGTGGGGCTATCGCACGATGGTTTCAAGTTCTTGGAGGGGCGCTTTGAAGGACTCGAGGGCTACGTTGTGGGCCGGATGACTAAGAGTCATCGCGGCAAGCTCTACATCAATGATGCAGGCTGGGGCCCCGAGGCCGGCTCAGTTGAGTACAGGTACTGGGTCCCCTTTGGTGGCATACACATTTTCATCGGCAAGATCGGTGAACCGGGCCCTGAGCCGGACATCTGCACCGACCTCATCGAAACGGCTCAGCGTGCGCGATCCGCCCAGGTTAAACCGGCCGTGAAGCGTGCCTTCGTGGGAGTCATCCGTGGAGGAAGTTGTGAGGATGGATCGGAATCTCGCGGCGAGACCGTCGTTTATTCCGGCGACGAGTCATCAACCGGAGAAACCGAATCTCTATATCAGCTACAAGATGGCCGGATTGGGGGCTGTTCCGATGGCGACAGTATTCCGGACCCCTCTGATCTACCCAACCGAGTTGGAATATTCATGGCCGGCACACAAGCAACGCTTCATTCTTCGATCGCTGCGCCAATAACCTCCGGTTCAGTAGCGGCGACGGCTGCCGGGGCAGGAAGCTCTGCACGCCCACCGGCTTAAGTTCTATCAAATCTATTTGATGCATTGGTTGTGCTTATGGCAGAAGCTAACCCGGCGGATCAGGAAGTCCACAACGTGGAGATTGCAAAGGTGAAGGAACAGATCACCCAGGCCAAGGCGGACCTGGCAGCTGAGAATGCCAGGATGACCACAGAGCGGGCCGCTTTAGACGCACAAGCCTACAGGCTCATGTTGGACCAGAACGCGTCGCATGAAGTCATGAAGAGGAAGTACCGATCCCATTTGCCTTTGGTTTTCGAGGCCAGAGACCTTTTCAACACCCCAGGAGCAGGAACCAGTAATCCGCTGGAGGGAAACCGGGCGGAAGCTCCGGGGACCGGCGCGCCGGCTCAGCACCGTCTGATGAATCCGCCTCGTCAAAACACTGTTATACCTCAGGCTATTTCAACACCTCCGGGTCACTACTCCAACCCAATGGACAATCTCGTTGCCACTGCTGCACGGCTAGAGGCCATTCCAATTGAAGGTCACTCGCCACAGGCGGTAGAGACACGACGGGTCAAGGAGCTTCTTAGGACAGCTTTGGTCCAACAGGAAGCATACTCGTACAGCCGCGACCGGATCCACTCGACCCCTCGTCCAAGCCGGAGCTATATCAGGCATATGGATGAACCGGCAGTGTCAAGTAATGAACGACGTGGAGCACCCCGCGGCAACAACCCGGCGGGTGGTGCTGATAACGCTCAGGAAGTGGTGGACCGGACCCGAGCACGTAGGGAGGCCGAGTTAGCCGCACAGTATCAGGCTCAGCAGCTTACGCCGGTTCGTCCAACTATCTCGGTTGAACCCGGTGCTACTTCTAGTTCTTTAGGGGTGCGTTGCCTTGTCCCCGCTTTACGCAATGTGCGCCTGCCCAAGGATTTCAAGGGCCCGCGCAAGGTACCAAATTACACGGCAGATCAACCCCCACAGACATGGGTGGAGAGCTATGAGATGGCCATGGAGATGCCTAATGTGGATGATGCGGCGTGTGCGAAGTACTTCACCATGATGCTTGAAGGAATGGCCCGCACTTGGTTAAAAAGCTTACCGGCCAATTCTATTAGTTCATGGGCCCAATTACGAGCCTGGTTTATCAGTAACTTCAAGGATACATGTAAGCAGCCTATGTCGATAGTGGACTTAGCTGCCTGTGTCCAGGAGGAAGGAGAATCGACGACTCATTGGGTGCGCCGGGTCTCGCAGGTTCTGCATTCATCAGACCGCATCAACGCTGACACCGCGGTTATAACCCTAGAAGGCAATTGCCGGTTTAGGCCCCTAAAGCTGAAGTTAGGACGGATGAAGCGCCATTGCACTGACATGGGGACCCTCATGGCTGCCTTGGTAAAGTATGCTGATTCTGATAGTACCAAGGATCCTGAGTCTGATGATGACAAGACAGGGAAGGGAAAGAAGAACAGCAACTCCAAAGGTCAGTAGCATCACTCGGCAGGTAACGGTAGCGGAGGCAAGCGTAAAGCAGATGGCAACATGGACTTCATGGCTAATACCAACGCGTAGGACAAGGGTCAGCAACGCAAGGGTAAACTGCCAAATCGCAGTGGAGCGCCTAACCATAACCCGGACCGCTTAAATTATCTATTGAACCAGCCCTGTCCAAAGCATGGGACGAAGGAGGTGCCAGCCAACCACCTTTGGAAGGATTGTTTCATTATGCAAGAGTTCAAGAATTCTAATGCTTTCCGGTATGATCACGGCTCCGGCAGTGGCTCAGGATCCGGGCCGGGTTACGGTGGAGGAAATTTCGGTTCAGGATTTAATGGTAATCCGGGCGGACATAACAATCAAAATAATCAGAACAACCAGGGTGGTTACAACCAGTAGTAGCAATAGTCAGGTTACCAGAGCAACCCAAAGTAGTTGAATAGTGGGCAGTACCATGTCTTCACCACTAGCTTGGACAAGCGAGACCGGAAGGTTCAGAGGCGGGCAGTCAACTCTGTTGAACCGGCCGTGCCCCGTTATCTATGATGATCTGAACATCCAATCATATGGAGCAGAGAGGATCACCCTCCCCAGGTTGATAATCCGAGTCAGTTGGCTCTGGTGGTGGCGCCTCAGGTGGGAGGTTACAAGTTCACCAAGGTGCTCATGGATGGAGGGAGCAGCATTAATATCTTGTACTATGAGACCTTCCGTCGTATGGGACTAACAGATAAAAATCTCAAACCGTCCAATACGGTGTTCCACGGTGTGGTACCTGGCAAGTCAGCATATCCTGTTGGTAAGATAGCTCTGGAAGTGGCCTTTGGAGATGATCATGATTCCAGGTCGGAAACATTGACGTTTGAAGTGGTGAAAATCCAAAGTCCATATCACGCCCTGTTTGGGCGACCGGCCTACGCCAAGTTTATGGCACGGCCCTGTTATGTGTATTTGCAGCTCAAGATGCCGGGTCACAAGGGGACAATAACGGTTCACGGAAGCCGTAAAATCACTTTGGAGTGCGAGGAAGGAGATGCGGCTTACGCAGAGTCGGTTTGTTCCACCGAGGAGCTGAAGTATTATAAGGACAATGTTGATCCGGCGGACATGACTCCATTAAAGAAGCCAACTATTGAGCATGATCCGGCCCTGAAGTTCAAGTCAGCAGCAGAAACTAAGCTTGTTGACTTCGTACCTGGCGATTCGTCCAAGCAGTTCAACATCAGTGCCAACTTGGATCCGAAATAGGAAAGCGTGCTCATCGAGTTCATCCGTGAGAATCGGGACATTTTTGCATGGAAACCCTCTGACATGCCAGTTGTACCGAGGCAACTCGCTGAGCACACCCTTAATGTGGATCCTAAATACAAACCGGTGAAACAGTTCCTCCACCGGTTTAACGAGGAAAGACGCAAGGCGATTGGAGAAGAAGTAGCCAGGCTCTTAGCAGCTGGCTTTATTGTTTAAGTTTTTCACCCTGAGTGGCTTGCCAATCCGGTGCTGGTCCTTAAGAAAAACGGCACCTGGCGCATGTGTGTGGATTACACAGATCTTAATAAGGCATGTCTAGTAGATCCTTTTGCCCTCCCCGTATTGATCAAATTATTGATGCTACAGTGGGTTGTGAGCATTTGAGTTTTTTGGATGCATATTCTGGCTATCATCAGATCAAAATGGCGGTTAAGGACCAGGAGAAGACGACATTCATAACTCCCTTTGGAGCCTTCTGCTATGTGTCTATGCCCTTTGGGCTCAAGAGTGCCCAGGCCACTTATCAACGGTGTGTACAAAATTGTCTTCACAAGCAGATTGGCCGTAATGTACATGCTTATGTGGATGATATCGTGGTTAAGTCAAGGGAGAAGGAGACTCTGGTTGAAGACTTGAAGGAAACCTTTGATAACCTGAGGACGTACAAGATGATGATTAATCCGGCCAAGTGTGTCTTTGGTGTACCGGCTGGCAAGTTATTGGGTTTTCTGGTGTCCAACAGGGGAATCGAGGCTAATCCGGAGAAGATCACAGCAATCACCTCCCTGGCTAAACCGAAGTGTATCAATGATGTTCAACGCCTGGCAGGCCGGATTACCGCGTTATGCCGGTTTATCAGCCGCCTCGGTGAGAAGGCAATCCCTTTGTATCAGATGTTGAAGAAGACGGATCAATTCGTCTGGAGTTCTGCTGCTGATGAAGCATTTGAGGACTTAAAGCGGCAATTGGCCAATCCTCCTGTGCTCGCCGCTCCCACTGATAAGGAGTCGTTACTGTTATATGTTGCTGCTAATGCTCGTGCGGTCAGTGTGGCTATTGTGGTGGAGCGAAAAGAGGCAGGCAAGGAGCATCTGGTTCAACGTCCAGTTTATTATATCAGCGAGGTACTCATTGAGTCCAAGCAAAGGTATCCGCATTGGCAGAAGCTGGTATATGGAATTTTTATGGCAAGCCGGAAGCTTAAGCAATACTTCCAAGGGCACCCCATTATGGTGGTCAGTTCTGCTCCCTTGGGGGATATCATCTAGAACCGGGAAGTGACTGGCCGGATTGCCAAGTGGGCTATAGAGCTTGGGCCGCACGGGTTGAAGTATGTGCCTCAGACGGCGGTTAAGTCTCAAGAACTTGTTGATTTCATCAATGATTGGACGGAACTGCAAGCACCTAAAGAAAAGCCGGATCACACATATTGGACCATCCATTTTGACGGATCCAGGCAATTGGAAGGCTCGGGGGCTGGAGTCGTATTAACTTCCCCACGAGGTGATAAGTTTTGTTACGTTCTCCGCTTAATGTTCCCTTGTACTAACAATGCAGCTGAGTATGAAGCCTTGCTCCATGGTCTCCGGATGGCTAAGGAGATGAATCTAAGTCGAGTTAAGTGCTTCGGTGACTCGGACCTCGTGGCTCAACAAGTGTCTGGCGCTTGGGATTCCAAGGACCCACTCATGGCAGCATATCGTCGTGAGGTGGATATTGTTGTAGGTCACTTTAAAGGCTATCAGGTGGACCACGTGGACCGACGGAAGAATGAAGCGGCGGACGCTTTAAGCCGGCTCGGCTCTGAGCGCAAACCGGTCCAGCCAAATGTTTTTCTGGATGTGTTGCACAACCCGTCGGTCAAGCTCCCTGGTGAAGCGGATTTGGCTATTCCTGATCCGGAGGTTCAATTGGTGGCAGCTCTTCATGTCATTCCGGATTGGACGCTTCCTTACCTAGCGTACATGAACTAGGGCGAATTACCAGAGGTTGAGACTCTGGCCCGACAAATAATCTGGTGATCCAAGTCCATGACTATTTTCAATGGCGAGTTGCATCATTGCAGTGTATCAGGGGCGTTTCAACGCTGTGTGTCTCCTGAAGAAGGCTGTGAAATTTTGCGTGAGATCCATGAAGGAGATTGTGGTCACCATGCCGGTTCAAAATCTTTGGTGGCTAAAGCGTTTCGCCGTGGATTCTATTGGTTAACTACTCATGCTGATGCGGAGGATCTGGTCAGACGATGTGATGGTTGCCAAAAGTTTTCAAGACGTGCTCATGTGCCAGCTCAAGAATTGAGAATGATTCCAATTACTTGGCCGTTTGCGACTTGGGGGCTGGATATGGTTGGGCCTTTCAAAAGGTCCAAAGATAAGAAGACCCACCTCCTAGTGACGGTTGACAAGTTTAAAAAGTGGAAAAAGGCAGAACCTGTTAGCAAGTGTGATGCGGCCACGGCGGTTCAGTTCATCAAAAAAGTGATTTTCCGGTTTGGCTTTCCACACAGTATCATCATAGATAATGGTACCAATTTGTCCAAGGGTGCCATGAAGGAGTTCTGCGAATGGGAGCACATCCGGCTTGACGTTTCATCAGTGGCACACCCATAGTCCAATGGTCAAGCAGAAAGGGCTAATCAAGAGATCTTGAGAGGCATCAAGCCCCGACTTATGGTTCCTTTGCAGAGAACACCGGGTTGTTGGGTAGAAGAGTTACCATCTGTGTTATGGATCATCAATACTACACCCAACAGATCAACAGGATACACGCCGTTCTTCATGGTCTACGGAGCGGAGGCGGTTCTCCCAAGTGATATCCATCATGACTCACCTCGTGTGGCGGCTTATGTTGAAGTGGACAACGAGACAGCACGGCAAGACGCTTTGGATCTGTTGGATGAAGAACGTGACATAGCAGCCGCCCGCTCGGTGATTTACAAATAGGATCTTCATCGTTATCATAGTCGTCGAGTTAGAAGAAGAACCTTTCAGGAAGGAGATTTGGTGCTTCGGCTCATCCAAGATCAGACTGATATGCATAAACTATCCCCACCTTGGGAGGTTCCTTTCGTGGTCAGCAAGAATCTGCACAACGGGTCATACTATCTGATCGATATTCGAGAGCATAAAGATCTCACGTACATCATAGGAGGAGACCAACAGGCCTTGGAACATAGCTCATCTTCGGCCTTACTATACCTGAGCCATTGGCTCTACTTATGTACATATTACGACGATGTATATATTATGATTAATATAATAAACTGGAACCTCAGCTAAAGCGGGGTATCTGTTCTTTTACATCATGTGTGGTTACCCGGAGTTGTTCTAAAGCGGCCTCCGATTTACCCCCTGAGTTAGCTTTTCAAAGCATCATGTAATATCACTTGGGGGCTTGGTCGTATCCGAACCAATGCAACACCTTTTGATAGGCGAAAGCCACCAGATCACTTGGGGACATGGTCAAGTCTAAACCAGTCACGCCTCTTGATCGGCCTAAGGCCACAGAATCACTTGGGGGCTTGGTCGAACCCGAACCATTGCCACGCCTCTTGATCGGCATAAATGCCACGGTTTCATTTGGGGACCTGGCTGACTTGAACCATAGCTACACCTATCGGGAGCTTGGTCGTGTCCGACCATGGTAACGCCATCTGATCAGCTCAAATAAGCCTCTTTTTGCAAACGGTTTTATCATTGCCTTTGCTTCACAATTTTCTTTGATAGATATTTCTTTCTTTTTGTTGGGTTTTCTAAACCGACAAAGTTTTAAACCGGTTCAAACTGTCAATTGACGGAACACGGTCCATTTTTAATCCAGAGACTATTTGCCCGGTTTGATTTTTTAACATCCTATTATGGAGTAACATGGTGTTTTATTATAACCCGGCACGGTTTACATGGTAAACCGGCATTATATATATACATGAGCTGATATCTCTTCCAACAATGTGGGTTTATAAACCTCCGCTTCAAGATTGGCCATGCCAACTTCATGCCCAACGATGGCAGGTATTATGTATCCCAAAGATTTGATCATATTTCAGATATTTTGATTTCACATATGCAGACATCATACTCCGCCGGACGGTACAACCGCGGTGGCGCTTTAAGATTTTTTGTATTACAGAAAATACTTTGGAAAGTTCATAACCCAAAGGAAGAACAAGTTGAAGTAATTATGCACGAAGGCATATCAAAATCAAGAGTATCGGCTAGCCTATTACAAGGCAACATAGTGCCCAAAATAAGATCATTGTTTTTACGCAAAGGAGAAGCAGTTTAAACCGGCTTCCGGTTCAAGCTTGGTCGCCAGCCTGGCCTGATGGTTGTGGGTCATCCCGCGCCACTTCAACTTCAACTTATCTACCTAGCGGCTGGAAATCAACAGTTGTCCAGTCGATTCCCATTAATGCTTGAAAGACAGCTTCATCATGGATCAGCAACGACGGTTCAATATCGGGAGCGTAAGTATGCTTACGGATTGGAGGGATAAGATTTTCTGCTTCAGGAATTGGTGCAACTACTCGCTTGTTTTGGTTGTCATATTGGGCTTGATAATGATACAAGTCTGCTTCTTCAACCAATTGACAAGCTAGCGGACACACCTCCCAGTTTATTACTCGCAGATTCGCTTCACTAAACTCTGACCCGTCTTCCTTCAAGCTGGGATAGCCCTGAGCCGCTTCAACAGGATCAAAATCCGGCACCCAAGCTTTTGCCCGGATTAAGGCATTGATCGCACCGGTTCGAGCAGCAGATTTCTTCAGCTCTTCAACCCGGGCAGGAAGCATCGACAGTCTCTTCAGAGTGTCCTGAATCAAAGTGGGCGCCGGATTGTTGTGGGATGTAGCAGAGATAATCCGCTGGGCACCAGTGTACAGTTGTTCGATCAATGTGTAGGCGGCTTTCAATTTCTTCCGCACATCTGACCCCAAGTGACCAATGCGTGTCCCTGAAATATTGCAAAGGGTTAACAAACCGGCAGCTCTATAAGACGGCTGAGTCAATCCTGGAATCAAACCAACTTACCAAAGATAGTAGCGGTCATGGCATGCACTTGCCGCTTTATGCTGGTCAGTTCGTCTACCACCGGTTTAAGTGCAGTCTCGGCATCTTCTGCTCGTTTTGTTAAAGCGGATTTTTCAGTGGCCCAATCCGCCCGCTTCTTCTTGAAGCCCTCCTTAAGTTGTTCCATGGCGCTTAAAGCGCTGGTTAATTCCTCTTTTGCTTTGGAGGTTTCAGCTTGTTGGGATTTCAGATTTTCTTGGAGATAGGCGACTTGGCTTTCTTTTGTCTTTAGTTCAGCCTGCATACAGACAGATATATGATTATGCATGCAGTACAACAATTGAAGTACCAACCACATAACAAGTTATGCACTTGGCCCTTGGGGGTTAATGTATATTTGATCTTAAATCTTTCAATAGATTCTAAAGTCCCAAGATCAATACAAGTATTCAACTTGGCACTTGGGGGCTAATGTCTATTTGCTCAAATAAAGATGACAATTACTTAAAGTCCCGGTTTAACTACGCTAAGTTGAACCGGCCCTTGGGGGCTACATCAGCAAATTCCGAAGTATGGAGATTTATATTAGCAAGTCTCGGTTTGAATGAAGTTTCTAAACCGGCCCTTGGGGGCTAGGAGAATTAACAAGATTGAAATGTCCAAGCAGGGAAAAGCACAAGGAAGTTACCTCAAATTTCTCTTTCATCATATTCACGAGACCAGCTTCATAATCACGGCTGGTATACAGCCGGTTCAGATAGCCAGAATGAAGATCTTGGGCATTCAGAGCAGCATAGGTCGCCAAGTCAACATTCCACTTGCCTTTGCCCATGGCAGCAAATTCTTCTTTGGCGGTATGCTTGGATAAAGCAACATGATTGCTGGGCTCTGTACGTACCAGTAATTACAACTTCATCATCCTTAGCATCATCGGTTTGCACTGGCGCAGTCGGTTTGTCAGCAGGCTGGGATGGACTGGTGGATCTCCCAAACCGGATGGGGCTTGTGGGCTGGTTGCCAGGGCCTGAGGCATCAATAGGCCTTTCTTCAGCAATAAAATCATCATCCTGCTGTGGTGGATCATTGGGTATATCTTCATGAATAGCCGCTTCAAGATCTGGTGTTTTACCCGATTTAGGGACGATGTCCTCCTCGGCCGCTTTATCCAGGCGAGCCTTCTTGCTCGGCCTAGGCTTGGCCCTGAAAGGAATAACAAAGTCAAATACAACATATGTTACAAGGTGATGTACCAGAAATATTATGACAAGTATAGCTTACCCAAGCACCGTTTTGAGTGGTGGCAGCTGAGTAGCCGATGACTCGCCAGAGGATGAGTGGGAAGTAACCTGATAATCGAAGTCAGATGGATTAAGGGGTTGACGAAAACAGCCCGCTTCAGGACAAGCACTGACAAGCAAATTAGAGACCTCTGAACGGCGTTTCCGAACCGGATTGTTCGGTAAACCGGCGGAGGCAACTACCTGGCCACTGTGCCGGGTTGTGCGGCGAGCTTCGTGCTGTTGGGTCTTCACAAGAAATTTGGGATCCAAGTAAGCAAGAGGATGAGAAAATTTAACCTTCCGGTTTGCTTGACGGATTTTTAGTGAAGGCAAAGGGTCTGAATTGGAAGAGAGAGTAATTACCTCTGCGGCATCAGCATGGCTGGCTTCGGCATCATCCTGACAAATATCATCATCAATAAGGCGCATGAAAAATAAGCCAAGTGAGTCAAGCTCTACCTAAAGGTCCGGATTACCCACATCATCATCAGGGGCCGAATCAGAAGATGCAGTGGTTTTCTTCTTATGAGCAGGCCGTTTCACGACTTTAGTCTTTGGCCGGGTTGGTCGTTCCGGTTTGTCTGTTTTTTCTGGCTTCTCCTTTGAAAGTTTCTTGCTCCAAAACGGATCATCGCCCTGTTTAAACAGACATTGATATTAAACAATGACCAGATATATCAATAGCAGGTTCAGTAAAAAGAAAAATCAAGCTCTTACAGCTGGCGGTTTGTTGGTGGCACAGAAGGGAAGCAGGCCGGTTCGAGCACAGACGTATTCCGGTTCATTCAGCATTTTATTCACAGCCTCTGTGATTTCTTCGTCGGTGAGCTAGATGTTAGCATGTCGCAGTGGGTCATCAACACTGCCAGTATACTCGCACGTCAAACTGGAGCGCTGACTAAGGGGCAGTATGCTCCATGATATCCAACAGCGAGCGAGATCAACCCCTGTTAAACCGTTGGCCATGAAGGCTCTGAGCTTGGACAGTTGAGGGGCGTATTTGCTTCTCTCCTTGGCAGTCAACCTTTGCGGAAAGGGGTGTGTATTGCTAAGCCGCTCTGGACGAAAGCCAAGCAAAGGATTTTCACCAGCAGGGGAGGTGTCTTTGCAATAGAACCATGTTTGATTCCACTCTTTGGGATGGCTGTGCAGTTTGGCGTGAGGGTATGTGACCTCTTTCCTTTTCTGAATCGCCACACCACCCAATTCCGTATTGGAACCGTCAGTAAACTCAATACGGCGGTTTAGATGGAACCAATCTCTAAACAACTCAACTGTGGGCTCCTCTTGAAAGACCACCTCACAGAGCACTTGGAAGTGACACATGTTTGTAACAGAGTTGGGGCCAGTGTCTTGTGGGCGGAGTTGAAAATCAGCCAAAACATCCCAGTAAAATTTAGAACCGGGCGGCTTAAAGCCCCGGGCTAAGTGATCTACGAAAATGACAACCTCTCCTTATTGAGGTGTGGGAGGGCATTCTTTGCCAGGGACCCTCCAATGGATGGTGTTTTTGCTGCCTAAAGCGCCGATCAGGACTAAATTGTTCAGTTGAGTCTCTGTGACGCGAGAAGGAACCCAGTTGCACTCATATACTTGCTTGGCCATGATGAAATCTACAAGATAGGTGATTCCGGTTCAAGAATGCATTAATTAAAGTACACTGGTATGTACAATGTTAAACCGGAGATAGCTCTATCTAAACCGGAGTTTTATGAAGCAACAACATCTGGCGGTTCAACAAGGGGACTAATGGTATATACTGGTTTGTTAATTTTTTCTACACCAAGTTAAACCGCCGGATCTAAGCATTGAAACAGTTGAGATTGTGGATGGGTAAGTGTACAGAAACAGATTTCACAAGATTTCTCTATAGCGACGGATTTGAAGCAAGTTCAGAAAAGAAGGAAAATATTCAAGGTTCAAAAAAGAATAGTACCGAATCAATGGGCAGAGATACGGATAGATCTATGGTCTTGAGGCATGTAAGTGAAGGAAGATGCTAAAAACTACCGCTACACAGAGCAAAGGTTCACAGGTTCATCTAAGATCTATCATATGAGTACGAGGCAGACGACGAACACTGAAGAACTTGGAAACCCTAGAACGGATCTACGGAGGAAAAGGCGAAGAACTCATCGGAGCCGAGGAAGAAGCAGAAGGTCGCCACGATGCTCTGGTACAATCAGGGTGATGCAGTGGCCAAGGTTGGAGTAGAGGTCGTCGACGGCGGCAGAGCTCTGAAGCTGGACGACTCAGGGAAGACGAAGCAGAAGGGCACAAAGGGGAAAAAGAAATGACCCTTCGGTCCTATTTATAAGGCAAGGGACATGTGTCAGGCGCCAAAATCAAGGGACCGTGGGTGGAAACGAAGTTGTCGCCTCGATTGTCGCAGACCTATTAAACAAAAAGGGTATCATGGATAAGTTTCTTTATAATAGGTGACGTCACGCCGGTTTACAATGACCGGAGAAGATGACATCATGGCGGTTCAACAAACTACAAGAAGATGTTGAAGATGAAGATTTTGCTAAGGATTGACATGAACCTGTTCAAATCAATCTGGGGCCTAATGTTGGGGATATCACTACTAGGCGTAAACCGGCCTATCTGGGCCGGGTTAACTTCGTCAGTAGTTAACTATGTTAAAGCCCAAGAAGGCAGATGAGGGCTCAAGGCCCATAGTCGGATCAAGGCATGTAGCCGTAAACCGGCGTTGGTATGTAACTTGTATTGTAAGTTAGGAATAAGTAGAGACCAAACCGGACACATCTATGAGCCGGTATTGGGACTCTGTGAACCTACGGGCGTCACCCGTGTATATAAGGGCACGATCCGGCGGCAGTTCAGGACAACAGACAACAACTCGAGACTTAGGCGAAGCTTGTTTGCTCCCTAGTCATCGAAATCCCATCAATTCCATCACAACTAGACGTAGGCTTTTACCTTCATTGAAGGGGCCGAACTAGTATAAACTCTCTTGTGTCCCTGTGTCCGCTTTAACCCCTTCAAGCTAACCCATTGCGATGGCTCCACGACGAAGTCCTTTCATGAGGATAGTGGATGTACAAACCACATGACCGGTGACAAGAACCTATTGATGGACACTGCTTTATCTCCATCACATCTGAAGCATATCACCTACGCTGACAAAGGAAAAAGCAAGGTATTGGGTCTAGGTAGGGTTGCGATCTCAAAGGATCAACACATGGATAAATTCATGCTTGTCGAGTCCTTGGGGTTGAACCTCATGTTTGTCTCAATGCTTTGTGATCTTGATATGGTTGTTGTCTTTGACAAGTATTGTTGTGTTGTGATCATGGAAGCTGACAATTCCAAAGTCTTCGAAGGCTTTAGGAGAGGAGAGTTGTATGTTGTTGATTTCTCTACAGGACCACAAACTGCTACATGTCTACTTTCAAAAGCTTCAGAAGGCTGGCTATGGCATCGACGACTTGATCATGCTGGCATGAGGAACTTGCACACGCTCGCAAAGAAGAAGCATGTCATTGTCATCGAGGGTGTCAAATTCCTCAAGGATCACCTGTGTGGAGCTTGTGAAGCTGGAAAGATGACCAAGGCCAAGCATAACTCAGAGACCGTCATGACTACCACTCGTCCATTTGAATTGCTCACATGGATCTCTTCGGCCCTACTCATTACGCCACATTCACTAATGTTGCATCTTTATATGGCTTTGTTATTGTTGATGACTATTCTAGTTAAACATGGGTGCATATCATCACTTACAAAACTGAAGTGCAGGAAGTCTTCAAACGATTTTTCTTGAGGGCTTCAACAAAGTTTGGTGTGATGATCAAGCACATTAGAAGTGACAATGGAACCGAGTTCAAGAATACTGGTCTTGATGACTATCTTGATGAACTTGGTATTACTCACGAATTATCTGCTCCCTATACCCCTTAGTAGAATGGCATCGTGGAGCACAAGAATAGGACTCTTGTTGAGATGGCTCGCACTATGCTTGATGAATACAAGACGCCTCCTTGCTTCTGGCCCGAGGCAATTGATACTGCGTGCCACATCATCAACAGGGTATATCTTCAAAAATTCTTCAAAAAGACCTCAGATGAACTCCTCACTCACAAGAAACCCAATGTGAGTTATTTCAAAGTCTTTGGTGCTAAATGTTGGATTAGAGATCCACATCACAATTCTAAATTTGCAACGAAAGCACATGAAGGTTTTATGCTTGGTTACAGAAAGGACTCGCACACCTATAGAGTTTTCAACAACTATCACCACAAGGTTGTTGAAACTGTAGATGTGTGGTTCGATGAAACTAACGGCTCACAGAGAGAGCACCTACCTCCTGTGCTAGATGAAATGTCACCTGAGGAATCCATTAAGTTCAAAGCTACTGAGAATGTCATTCCTACCAAAGAATATGCTGAAGAAGTCATTCCAGAACGTGAAGAACATCGTGCTGATGCACCTGAAGAAAATGGCCCTGAACAAAATGCTAAGCCCACTCAACATCGTCAACCCGCTCATCCTCCCATCGCAAATGAAGTGCAGATTGAGAGAATCATCAACAACATCAAAGCACTAGGTCCTCTCACACTCTCAAAGGCTTCACATTTGTCTAACTTTTGTGGGCACTTCGCTTTTGCATCTATCACAGACCCACCAAAGTAGATGAGGCATTTCTGGAGCCTGAGTGGATTCAAGCAATGCAAGATGAATTACACCAGTTCGAGCTCAACAATGTCTGGGAACTTGTTAAGTGACCAGACCCACGCAAGCACAATATCACTGGCACAAAATGGATCTACCGCAACAAGCAAGATGAAAATGGCCTTCTAGTGAGGAATAAGGCACGACTTATTGCTCAAGGCTACACATAGGTTGAAGGAATTGATTTCGATGAAACTTTTGCACCTGTTGCTAGACTTGGGGCTATTCGCATATTGCTTGCTTATGCTAACCATCATATTATCATCTTATATCAAATGGATTTGAAAGGTGCATTCCAAAATGGTAAGCTTGAGTAAGAAGTATATGTTGCTCAACCCCCAGGTTTTGATGACCCAAAGCATCCCGACCAAGTCTTCAGACTCAATAAGGCCCTCAATGGCCTTAAGCAGGCCCCTCAGGCGTGGTATGATACTTTGAAGGAATTTCTCATGAAGAAAGGCTTCAAACCCGGTTCACTTGACCCAACTCTTTTCACCAAAATCTATGATGATGAATTATTCGTGTGCCAAATATATGTTGATGATATTATCTTTGGTTGTATGAACCAACGTTACAGTGAAGAATTTGCCTATATGATGAGTGAGGAATATCAAATGTCTAGTATGGGAGAATTGAAATTCTTCTTAGGTCTTCAAATTCATCAACAGCGCAATGGCATCTTCATATCTCAAGAGAAATACCTCAAGGATGTGTTGAGGAAATTTGGCATGCAATATTGCAAAGGCGTCAAAATCCCTATGCCCACAAATGGCCATCTATGCACTGATGAAAATGGTATTGACTTCAATTGAAAGGTATACCGCTCAATGATTGGCTCTTTATTGTATCTATGTGCATCTAGGCCAGATATTATGCTTACTGTTTGCATGTGTGCCCATTTTCAAGCTACACCTAAGGAATCACACCATAAGGCTGGGAAGCATATTCTTCGATATCTAGCTTACACTCCAACACTTGGATTATGGTATCCCAAGGGCTCGACTTTTGGTCTCATTGGATATTCTAACTCTGACTATGCTGGCGATCGTGTGGACCGCAAGTCAACATTAGGCACATGCCATTTTCTCGGACGATCCTTAGTATGTTGGTCCTCGAAGAAGAACTGTGTATCACTCTCTACTGCTAAGGATGTGTACATTGATGTCGGTTCGTGCTGTGCTCAATTTCTATGGATGAAGCATACCTGTTGGCATCCTGGGAACGGGGATACCCAGACTTGCTTGCCTACGGCCCGGGGCGTGGCTCCACCCGCGGCCTGGTATGACCCATCTTTATCAACCAAGGCTCAAGACCCTCGCGAGGGGCCAAGCCTCGTGAGGCAGACGACACAAGACCTCCTCAGGGCAGCCTCACTAGGCTGGCTCATGAGGAGCGGAGAGATCAAGGAAAGGGGCACCTCGTGAGGTTTCAGTGACGTGAGCCATGACGACCAAGGCCAGGCGGGCGCAGGGTGCCAGTTTCCTCTTTGGTGCTAAAGAGGCAGGCGTAGGCAAGGAGTCCCGAGGCGTCAGGCAAAGGTTTCCATATCGGGGCAACGAGACCAAGACCAGCATGACAGCAAGATGGAGGTCACCATGGAGCCCACGACGGCGTCACCACCAGAGCCTTTGGCAGTCGAAGACCACCTTTTGTCAGGATAACTTCTACTCGTTGTCCCCCTTCAAACTGGCCATGTGGAATCCCTTCCTGCCTAATATTTGGGGAGAGGACATGGCCCTCTATAAATAGGGCTAGTGATGACCCACAAGTGTAGGGGATCTAGCGTAGCCTTTTCGATAAGTAAGAGTGTCAAACCCAACGAGGAGCAGAAGGAAATGATAAGCGGTTTTCAGCAAGGTATTTTCTGCAAGCACTGAAATTATCGGTAACAGATAGTTTTGTGATAAGGTAATTTGTAATGGGTAACAAGTAATGCAAGTAAATAAGGTGCAGCAAGATGTTCCAATCCTTTTTGTAGCAAAGGACAAGCCTGGACGAACTCTTATATAAAGGAAAGCGCTCCCGAGGACACATGGGAATTATCGTCAAGCTAGTTTTCATCATGTTCATATGATTCGCGTTCGGTACTTTGATAATTTGATATGTGGCTGGACCGGTGCTTGTTTACTTTCCTTACTTGGACAAGAATCCCACTTATGATTAATCCCTATTGCAAGCATCTGCAAATACAAAAGAAGTACTAAGGTAAACCTAACCATAGCATGAAACATATGGACCCAAATCAGCCCCTTACGAAGCAACGCATAAACTAGGGTTTAAGCTTCTGTCACTCTAGCAACCCATCATATACTTATTACTTCCCAATGCCTTCCTCTAGGCCCAAACAATGGTGAAGTGTCATGTAGTCGACGTTCAAATGAAACCATTAGAGGGATGACAACATACATCTCATCAAAATATCGAACAAATACCAAATTCACATGACTACTTATAGCAAGACTTCTCCCATGTCCTCAGGAACAAACGTAACTACTCACAAATCATATTCATGTTCATAATCAGAGGGGTTTTAATATGCATAATGGATCTGAACATATGATCTTCCACCAACTAAACCAACTAGCATCAACTACAAGGAGTAATCAACACTACTAGCAACCCATAGGTACCAATCTGAGGTTTGGATACAAAGATTGGATACAAGAGATGAACTAGGGTTTGAGATGAGATGGTGCTGGTGAAGATATTTATGGAGAATTACCCCTTCCCGATGAGAGGATCATTGGTGATGACGATAATGATGATTTCCCCCTCCCGGAGGGAAGTTTCCCCAGTAGAACAGCTCCGCTGGAGCCCTAGATTGGTTCCGCCAAGGTTCCGCCTCGTGGCCGCGGAGTTTCATCCTATGAGTTTGCTTCTAATTTTTTTCCTCGACAAAAGACTCCATATACCCAAAGATGGGCATCGGAGGGCCACCAGGGGGGCCACGAGGCAGGGGGCATGCCGAGGGAGGTAGGGCGCGCCCCCAACCCTCATGGATGGTGGGTGGCCCCCATCTGGTACTTCTTTCGCCTAATATTTTTTATATATTCTGAAAATAATTCCCTTGGAGTTTCAGGACTTTTGGATATGTGCATAATAGGTCTCTAATATTTGCTCCTTTTCCAGCCCAGAATTCCAGCTGCCGGCATTCCCCCTCTTCATGTAAACCTTATAAAATAAGAGAGAATAGTCGTAAGTATTGTGACATAATGTGTAATAACAGCCCATAATGCAATAAAAATCAATATAAAACATGATGCAAAATGGACGTATCAACTCCCCCAAGCTTAGACCTCGCTTGTCCTCAAGCAAAAGCCGAAATCAAAAAATATGTCCACATGTTTAGAGATAGAGGTGTCGATAAAAATAAAATACGGACATGAGGGCATCATGATCATTCTTAGGACAACAACATATGATCTCTTATGCAAAAGTAAGAATTCATTCACATACTCAAGTATGAATCACAAACTTCATTAAAAACTAACAAACTATAATCTCAGTCATTGAAGCAATTGCAATTTATCATAACATCGAAAAGAGTCAAGAAGAAGTTTTTTGCAAGTCCACATACTCAACCATCATTTAGTCTTTCGCAATTGCTAACACTCACGCGATATATATGGTTATGAAGTTTAAATCGGACACAGAGAAAGATAGGGCTTATAGTTTTGCCTCCCAACTTTTTACCTCAAGGGTAATGTCAATAATAATAGTTCGTGAAAACTCACATCCAATTAGTTATATATACCTGAATCTTTCCAACACATTGTGCTTGCCAAAGGATAAAATGTAAAAAGAGGTGAAGATCACCGCGACTCTTTGCATGAAGTATAAGACAAGAATAAAAGATAGGCCATTCGCAGAGGGAAGCAGAGGTTATCATGTGCTTTTATGGTTGGATGCACAAAATCTTAATGCGAAAGAACGTCACTTTATATTGCCACTTTTGATGTGGACCTTTATTATGCAGTCCGTCGCTTTTATTTCTTCCACATCACAAGATCGTGTAAAGCTTATTTTCTCCACACTAATAAATCATACATATTTAGGGAGCAATTTTTATTGCTTGCAACATTGACAACTTACTTGAAGGATCTTACTCAATCCATAGGTAGATATGGTGGACTCTCATGGCAAAACTGGGATTAAGGATATTTGGAAGCACAAGTAGTATGTCTACTTGTTGCAAAGATTTGTCTAGCATGAGAGGGAAAGGCAAGATCAACATGTTGGATGATCCATGAAAATATAATTTATCTTAGATGCAAGAAAACATAACCCATTACGTTGTCTTCCTTGTCCAACGTCAACTCTTTAGCATGCCATACTTTAATGAGTGCTCACAATCATAAAAGATGTCCAAAATAGTATATTTATATGTGAAAACCTCTCTTTCTTTATCATTTCCTATTAATTGCAATGATGACCAAAACTACGTTTGGCAACTCTCAACAACTTTTATTCATCATACTCTTTATATGTGAAGTCATTACTCTCCATAAGATCCATATGATCTCTCTATTTCTATTTATTCATTCTCTTTTATTTTATTCCCTCAAGATCATAGAAAAATAATCAAGCCCTTCACTCAACACCAATCTTTATTATATATAGCTCACAGACTCGATTAGATAGAAGGATCATAAAGAAAAACTCACAACTAGATCATACTAAAACTGTATTCTACTAGATCAAGATATTACCAAAAGGATCGAACTAAGAAAAACGGTAAAGATAAAATGATGGTGATACGATACCGGGACACTCCCCCAAGCTTGGCAGTTGCCAAGGGAGTGCCCATACCCATGTGTTTATGTTTCCTTCCTCAGAGGTGGTGATGATGGAGTTGTTGATGATGTAGGCTTGTCGTCCATCTTCCAAGGCATAGGCTCACCATCATAGAAGGATGATTGAGTCTCCGGGATCCTCAAATCTACAGCCAAACTCATCCTCTTGAATTTATATTCATACTCACAATTTTGGTTTTGCAGGTCATAGATCTAGGCTTGGAGGCGCTCGATTTTCTCGTGAAGCTTGAAGATGGCCTCCCCAATGTTCTTATCATCTAGATTGTGGTTGTTGGTGAACTCCATGATCATTATATGATTGGACTCGAGTCCACGTTCCACCATCTCCTGGCACTTGAAAACTTGTTGCTCCGATGCCTCAAGCCTTGTCTCCACGCTTCCGGTCCTCCTTGGTCCCTCCACATCACGGATGTGCAGCAAACCCTCACGCGTCACAATGGTTTGAGGGTATTGCAGCACCTCCGCACGGTAGGGGTTGATGACCTTCTCGAATAACTTGTCCTTGGGGGCACTTGAAGAAGCCATGGAGATCTAGATCTGTGAAAAAAATAGCTCGAAACAAAGACAGAGGATATTTGCGTGATATGGTGCTCAAAACCTTCAGGAGATTATATAATGAATTTTTACCGACCAAAAGAAGTATTGTACAAGAAAACGGAGTCCGGAGAGCACACGGGGTGCCCACGAGGCAGGGGCGCGCCCAGGTGGTAGGGCGTGCCCTCCACCCTTGTGAAATCCCCGTGTCCTCCCTGGACTACTTTTTATTTTCCTATTTTCTTAAATATTCCAAAACGGAGAAAATTTGCCATTAGAACTGTTTTGGAGAAGGTTTACTTACCGTACCACGTACCTATCCCTTAAGTATTCCTCCTTGGTTACGGTTTCAATAACATAAGTTTCAACATTTATGGGATTACCTGAGATATAATGTTTGATCCTTTTACCGTTTACCACCCTCGGATTTGTGCTTTCGAAGTTGTTGATTTTTATAGCACCGGAACGGTAGCCCTCCTCGATGATGTAAGGACCTTCCCATTTAGAGAGGAGTTTTCCTGCAAAAAATCTAAAATGAGAGTTGTATAACAATACATAATCACCTACCTTAAACTCACATTTTTGTATCCTTTTATCATGCCATCTTTTCACTTTTTCTTTAAAAAGTGTGGCATTCTCGTAGGCCTGGGTTCTCCATTCATCAAGTGAGCTAATGTCAAAAAGCCTCTTTTCACCGGCAAGTTTGAACTCATAGTTGAGCTCTTTAATAACCCAATATGCGTTATGTTCTAATTCAAGAGGTAAGTGACATGCTTTACCATAAACCATTTTATACGGAGACATACCCATAGGATTTTTATATGCAGTTCTATAGGCTCATAATGCATCATCAAGTTTCTTGGACTAATTCTTTCTAGATCTATTAAAAGTCTTTTGCAAAATTAATTTAAGCTCTTTATTACTCAATTCTACTTCACCACTAGACTGTGGATGATAAGGAGATGCAATTCTATGATTAACATCATACTTAGCAAGCATTTTACGAAAGGCACCATGGATAAAATGTGAACCACCATCAGTCATTAAATATCTAGGGACTCCAAACCTCGGAAAAATAACTTCTTTAAGCATCTTAATAGAGGTGTTATGATGAGCACTACTAGTTGGAATAGCTTCTACCCACTTAGTAACGTAATCAACAACAACTAAATATGAGTATACCCATTAGATGAAGGAAACAGTCCCATATAATCAAAGCCCCAAACATCAAATGGTTCAATAACAAGTGAATAATTCATAGGCATTTCTTGACGTGTACTAATATTACCAATTCTTTGACATTCATCACAAGACAGAAAAAACTTACGGGAATCCTTGAAGAGAGTAGGCCAATAAAAACCGGATTGCAATACCTTATGTGCAGTTCTATCTCTAGCATGGTGTCCTCCATAAGCCTCGGAATGGCACTTGTGTAGGATATGTTCATGTTCAAACTCAGGTACACAATGTCTGATAACACCATCTACTCCTTCTTTATAAAGATGTGGGTCATCCCAGAAGTAATGTCGTAAATCATAGAAGAACTTTTTCTTTTGCTGGTATGTCAAGCTAGATGGTATAAACTTAGCAACAATATAGTTAGCATAATCGGCATACCATGGAGTAGTACGAGAAGCATTTATGACAGCCAATTGTTCATCACGAAAGCTATCATCTATAGGTAGTGGGTCATCAAGAACATTTTCTAACCTAGACAAGTTGTCTGCAACGGGGTTCTCAGCTCCATTTCTATCAATAATATGCAAATCAAATTCTTGTAGTAAGAGAACCCATCTAATAAGTCTAGGTTTAGCATCTTTGTTTTCCATAAGATATATAATAGTAGCATGATCACTGTGAACAGTTACATTAGAATCCACAATATAAGGTCCGAACTTATCACATGCAAATACAACTGCTAAAAATTCTTTTTTAGTAGTAGCATAATTTCTTTGGGCACTGTCTAGAGTTTTACTAGCATATTGGATAACATTTAATTTCTTATCAACTCTTTGTCCTAGAACAGCCCCTACAGCATAATCACTAGCATCACACATAATTTCAAATGGTAAATTCCAATCAGGAGCCTAAACAATAGATGCAGAAACTAGAGCTTTCTTAAGTATTTCGAATGCTTCTACATAATCATCATCAAAGAGAAAAGGGACATCTTTTTGTAAGAGATTTGCCAGAGGACGAGAAATTTTAGAAAAGTCCTTAATGAACCTCCTATAAAAACTGGCATGACCAAGGAAACTTCTTATACCTTTAATGTCCTTAGGACACATCATCTTTTCAATAGCATCAACCTTAGCTTTATCAACTTCGATACCTCTTTCAGAAATTTTATGCCCCAAGATAATACCTTCATTAACCATAAAGTGGCAGTTCTCCCAATTTAAGACCATATTAGTTTCTTCACATCTCTGCAAAACTCGATCAAGGTTGCTTAAGCAATCATCAAAAGAAGTTCCATAAACAGAGAAATCATCCATGAATACCTCAACAATCTTTTCAAAAAAGTCAGAGAATATAGCAGTCATACATCTTTGAAAGGTAGCAGGTGCATTACATAAACCAAGAGGCATACGGCTATAAGCAAAGGTACTGAAAGGGCAAGTAAAAGTTGTGTTTTCTTGATCCTCTTTTGATGCAAGAATTTGAGAGAAACCAGAATAACCACCTAGAAAGAAAAAATGTGTCTGTTTGGATAATCTTTCTAGCATTTGATCAATAAAAGGTAAAGGGTAATCATCCTTTTAAGTAGCTTTATTGAATTTGCGGAAATCAATTACCATTCTATAACCTGTAACAATTCTTTGTGGGATCAATTCATTATTATCATTAGGAACAACAATAATACCTCCCTTCTTAGGGACACAATGGACATGACTTACCCATTGACTATCAGCAACGGGATAAATTATACCTGCCTCCAGAAGCTTTAGTATTTCTTTTCTTACCACTTCTTTCATCTTAGGATTTAACCATCATTTGTGATCAACAACCGGTTTAGCATGCTTCTCCAATTTTATTTTGTGCTGGCATAAAGTGGGACTAATGCCCTTAAGATCATCAAGAGTATATCCAATAGCAGCACGGTGCTTCTTCAGAGTTTTCAACAATTTCTTTTTTTCATGCTCTTAAAGGTTAGCACTAATAATAACAGGATATATCTCTTTCTCATCAAGATAAGCATATTTAAGAGTATCAGGTAAAGATCTAAGCTCAAACAAAGGATCACCCTTGGGTGGAGGAGGATCCTCTAGAATTTCAACAGGCAAGTTGTGCTTCAAAATAGGTCCCTGTTTAAAGAATACTTCATCTATTTCCCTTCTTTCATTCATAAACATATCATTTTCATGGTCTAGAAAATATTGTTCTAAAGGATCACTAGGAGGCACGACAATAGAAGCAAGACCAATAATTTCATCTTTACTAGGCAATTCTTTATCATGGGGTTGTCTACGGAATTTAGCAAAATTAAACTCAGGAGACATGTCCCCTAAGCCCACAGAAACAATATCCTTATTGCAGTCTATCTTAGCATTAACAGTATTCAAGAAGGGTATACTGAATATGATGGGACAAAAGTTATCTTGTGGGGAACCGAGAACAAGAAAATCAGTAGGGTATTTAACTTTCCCACACAAGACTTCAACATCTCTAACAATCCCAACTGGTGAAATAGTATCTCTATTGGCGAGCTTAATTGTAACATCAATCTCTTCCATCTCAGCCGGTGCAATATCATGCATAATTTGTTTGTATAAGGAATGAGGTATTTCACTTGCACTAGCACCCATATCACATAAGTCATGATAACAATGATCTCCTATTTTAACTGAAATAACAGGCATGCCTACAACAGGTCTATGTTTATTTTTAGTATCAGGTCCAGCAATTCTAGCAGATTCATTGTCAAATTAAATGACATGCCAATCAATATTATCAGCCAAGAGATCTTTAACCATAGCAACACTAGGTTCAACTTTAATTTGCTCAGGGGGTTTGGGTGTCTTAATATTACTTTTGTTGACCATAGTTGAAGCTTTAGCATGATCCTTTATTCTAACAGGGAAAGGTTGTAGGATCGAAAGTATGTCTAGAGGGGGGGTGATTAGACTACTTGACCAAATAAAGGCTTAACCTTTTCCCAATTTTAGTTCTTGGCAGATTTTAGCTATTGTAGGACAAGTCAAGCAATCATCACACAATTAAAGCAAGCATGCAAAGAGTATATTGGCAGCGGAAAGTAAAGCATGCAACTTGCAAGAATGTAAAGGGAAGGGTTTGGAGAATTCAAACGCAATTCGAGACATGGATGTTTTTCCCGTGGTTCGGATAGGTGGTGCTATCCTACATCCACGTTGATGGAGACTTCAACCCACGAAGGGTAACGGTTGCGCGAGTCCACGGAGGGCTCCACCCACGAAGGGTAATGGTTGCACGAGTCCACGGAGGGCTCCACCCACGAAGGGTCCACGAAGAAGCAACCACCCACGAAGGGTCCACGAAGAAGCAACCTTGTCTATCCCACCATGGCCATCGCCCACGAAGGACGTGCCTCACTAGCGGTAGATCTTCACGAAGTAGGCGATCTCCTTGCCCTTACAAACTCCTTGGTTCAACTCCACAATCTTGTCGGAGGCTCCCAAGTGACACCTAGCCAATCTAGGAGACACCACTCTCCAAGAAGTAACAAATGGTGTGTTGATGATGAACTCCTTGCTCTTGTGCTTCAAATGATAGTCTCCCCAACACTCAACTCTCTCTCATAGGATTTGGATTTTGTGGAAAGAAGATTTGAGTGGAAAGCAACTTGGGGAAGGCTAGAGATCAAGATTCATATGGTAGGAATGGAATATCTTGGTCTCAACACATGAGTAGGTGGTTCTCTCTCAGAACATATGAGTTGGAATTGTGTATGTGTTCTGATGGCTCTCTCCACGAATGAAGAGGAGGTGGAGGGGTATATATAGCCTCCACACAAAATCCAACCGTTACACATAGCTTTCCAATCTCGGTGGGACCGAATCAACAAACTCGGTCGAACTGAAAAGGTAAACCTAGTGACCGTTAGAGATTTTCGGTGGGACTGACATGCAAATCGTTAGGACCGATATGGTTAGGGTTTGGGCATAACGTAATCTCGGTGAGACCGATTACACAAACTCGGTGAGACCGAGTTTGGTAATAAGCTAACCAGAGAGTTGGTCAGGTAAACTCGGTGGGACCGATTTGCTCTTTCGGTGAGACCGAAAAGTTACAAAAAGGAAACAAAGAGTTTACACTGCAATCTCGGTGGGACCGATTCGCTCTTTCGGTGAGACCGAAAAGTTACGAAAGGGAAACAGAGAGTTTGCAATCCCATCTCGGTGAGACCGAGATCCATATCGGTAGAACCGAATTGCTAGGGTTTGGCAGTGGCTTATTACAAGTGAAACTCGGTGGCGCCGGATAGAAAGAATCGGTAGGACTGAGTTTGGCTTAGGGTTTAGGTCATATGTGGATATGGGAAAGTAGTTGAGGGTTTTGGAGCATATCACTGAGCACATGAAGCAAGAGGCTCATTAAGCAACACCTCATCCCTCCTTGATAGTATTGGCTTTTCCTAAAGACTCAATGTGATCTTGGATCACTAAAATAAAAAATGAAGAGTCTTGAGCTTTTGAGCTTGAGCCAATCCTTTGTCCTTAGCATTTTGAGGGTTCCACTTTCACATCCATGCCATGCCAATCATTGAGCTTTCCTGAAATAGTCATCTTGGAATAGCATTAGCTCAATACGCTATATGTTGTTATGAATTACCAAAACCACCTAGGGATAGTTGCACTTTCAAAGGTGGTTTCTCAATATAAGTAGTAGGAACTACAGGATCATTATAAGTGATAGTCTTTTCTTCAACTTTAATAGGTGCAACTACTTTTACTTCAATGGGAGGATTATATTTAAACCACTTCTCCTTAGGGAGATCAACATGACTAGCAAAGGATTCACAGAAAGACGCTACTATCTCAGAGTCAAGTCCATATTTAGTGCTAAATTCACGGAAAGCATCGGTATCCATAAAAGATTTAACACAGTCAAACTCAGGTGGTATACCTAACTCCTTACCTTCGTCAAGGTCCAATCTTCAGAGTTGCATTTAATTCTTTAGAATAAATCCCATTTGAATTCAATAGTCTTCATCATAAAAGATCCAGTACAAGAAGTATTGAGCATGGAGCGATTACTGAGGGAAAGCCGAGCATAATTTTTTTGAATAATCATTTATTTTGGGAGCTCATGATTGGGGCATGAATATAACATTGACCTAAGCATCCCCCAAGCTTGAGTGATGCTTTCTCCTTCGCGAGGCCAAAAATTATATATATAATTACGATCACATTGAACCATATGCATACGATAAAACTTCTGATGAAATTCCAATTTCAATCATTGGTAGTTCCATGATCCAATATCATCACATAGCCTAAGCCATGTCAATGCATCTCCCTTCAAAGATAAAGGGAAGACCTTCTTCTTGATAACATCCCCGGGCATACGTGCAAGATTAAATAATCCACAAACTTCATCCACATAGATTAAGTGTAAATCGGGATGTAATGTTCCATCACCTGTGCAAGGATTAGCAAGCAGTTTCTCTATCATACCCGAAGGAATTTCAAAGCAAACATTTTCAGTAGGTTTAGTAGGTTGAGGAGCAACTCTTTGCTCTACTGGTCGGGGTGAAGATACCCCGAACAAGCCCCTCAAAGGATTATGTTCCATAGTAACAAGTGACAGTAAATTCCAGCACACTATATAAATTTTTCCTTACCAAATTCCACCTACCAAAGGCGCTTCACTCCCCACCAATGGCACCAGAAAAGAGCCTTGATGACCCACAAGTGTAGGGGATGTATCGTAGCCTTTTCAATAAGTAAGAGTGATGAACCGCATGAGGAGCAGAAGGAAATGATAAGCGGTTTTCAGCAAGGTATTTTCTGCAAGCACTGAAATTATCGGTAACAGATAGTTTTCTGATAAGGTAATTTGTAACGGGTAACAAGTAATGCAAGTAAATAAGGTGCAGCAAGATGGGCCAATCCTTTTGTAGCAAATGAAAAGCCTGGACAAACACTTATATAAAGGAAAGTGCTCCCGAGGACACATGGGAATTATCGTCAAGCTAGTTTTCATCACGTTCATATGATTCGCGTTCGGTACTTTGGTAATTTGATATGTGGGTGGACCGGTGCTTGGGTACTGTCCTTACTTGGACAAGCATCCCACTTATTATTAACCCCTATTGCAAGCATCCGCAACTATAGCAGAAGTATTAAGGTAAACCTAACCATAGCATGAAACATATGGATCCAAATCAGCCCCTTACGAAGCAACACACTTCTGTCACTCTAGCAACCCATCATCTACCTATTAATTCCCAATGCCTCCCTCTAGGCCCAAACAATGGTGAAGTGTCATGTAGTCAACGTTCACATGACACCACTAGAGGGATGACAACATACATCTCATCAAAATATCGAACGAATACCAAATTCACATAACTACTTATAGCAAGACTTCGTCCATGTTCTCAGGAACAAATGTAACTACTCACAAAGCATATTCATGTTCATAATCAGAGGGGTATTAATATGCATAATGAATCTGAACATATGATCTTCCATCTAGTAAACCAACTAGCATCAACTACAAGGAGTAATCAACATTACTAGCAACTGACAGGTACCAACCTGAGGTTTGGATACAAAGATTGGATACAAGAGATGAACTAGGGTTTGAGATGAGATGGTGCTGGAGAAGATGTTAATGGAAATTGACCCCCTCCCGATGAGAGGATCGTTGGTGATGACGATGGTGATGATTTCCCCCTCCTGGAGGGAAGTTTCCCTGGCAAAACAGCTCTGCCGGAGCCCTAGATTGGTTCCGTGAATGTTCCGCCTCGTGGCGGTGGAGTTTCCTCCATTGAGCTTGCTTATGATTTTTTCCTTGACGAAAGACTCCATATAGCCAAAGATGGGCATCGGAGGGCCACCAGGGGGCCCACGAGGTAGGGGGCACGCCTAGGGGGTAGGGCGTGTCCCCACCCTCATGGACGGTGGGTGGCCCCCCTCTGGTACTTCTTTCACCCAATATTTTTTATATATTCTAAAAATAATTCCGGTGGAGTTTCAGGACTTTTGGAGATGTACTGAATAGATCTCTAATATTTGCTCCTTTTCCAGCCTAGAATTCCAACTACCGGCATTCCACCTCTTCATGTAAACCTTGTAAAATAATAGAGAATAGGCATAAGTATTGTGACATAATGTGTAATAACAGCCCATAATGCAATAAATATCGATATAAAAGCATGCTGCAAAATGGACGTATCAGCTAGCCACCACCATAGTGGAGAGGCTCATCGAGAGACGGATCATTTCATATCATCCCCTACCGCACAAGCTCTTCGAGTTCAAGAACACCTCTCCTTAGGAGGTTGTTCTTCCCTTGTACTTGTTCATCCCCAGCCAACAAGGCAGTTCACCACACCACACTAGAGTAGGGTATTACACCGCAACGGTGGCGGGAACCAGATAAACCATCGTGTCCTTTGTTCCTTGGGTTCGCCGAGCTAGGCTTTGAGATCGTTGCAAGAGCATGAGGTGTGGGGGAGAGATCTTTGTGCGCACCCCAGTGATTGAACCTCAAGGGTCTGCTGGAACCCGTACTCCGACATTTAGCATGCTAGGTAGGGGTGCGCTGAAGCTTTCCCTTCGTCGATCTATGTTCCGCAGCTCCCTCGCATCCACGTTAGACGCTCGCCGAGCCAGTGCTGAGCGCCGCGCTACCCTCGCTGCTCGCATCACCCAGACAGCGCCGCGCTACCCTCGCCTCTCGCGTCACCCAGACAGCGCCGCGCTACCCTCCCCGCTGTTCTCCGTCACCTGCTACAAACGCTGCCACCGGCCTGGCAGCGAACGAGCCGCAGGCGTCATCGCTGCACCCCTCTGTGCGGCGGGACGGCCGCACCGCCTCGCCGTCGCTGACTCCAGCTGGCTCGTCATCCCATGCTCGTCGCGCGCCCTTGGATGCGCATGCTGCATTTCTCATGGCACGCGAGCTCCTGCATTACCGACCGGTCGACGAGCTCTACGAAGACTGGCTAGACCGCATCGCCAAGCTCGTCAGCACTGATGGGGGCTCTCCTGCACCATCCCTCTCGCTACCTCGCCCGCCACCAGCCACGGGGGATGTGGTTCACGGAGCGCCTCCGCCGCCCCTGCATCAAGACAGTGCCCTCATGCCGAGACGCGCGACTCACAGAGCGCTCCCGCCTCCTCCGCACCAAGACGGTGTCCTCTCCCCAATACGCGTGGCCGCGTGGTTTGATCTGCCATGCCATGTGCCCGCGCACGAAGAAAGAAGCTGCTAGGAGGTCCCTCGACCGCAAGACAATGCTCCAGCACTCCCCTCACCACCATGTCAAGACTGCGCGCTACCTGCCACGGCGATCCGTGGGTGCGAAGACCAGATTCCTCCGCCATGACAGGCTCCGGTGACCACAACAGGCTGCCGAGCCTTCACTCCCGAGCTGTGCACCGTCGTTTGGCTAAGCAAGTTCAAGCCAGATCTGCCTCTTCACTACGACGGCACCCCCGACCCTGCGGAGTTCCTATAGCTCTACGAGTTGAGCATCGAGGCAGCCAACGGCGACGAGAAGGTCATGGCGAACTGGTTCCCCATGGCTCTCAAGGATGGCGCTCGCTCGTGGACCCTGAACCTACCCGCGGGATCGATCTCCTCCTGGGGCGAGATGCGCGAGCATTTCGTCATCATCTTCCAGGGTACTCACGACCACCCGCCAGCCACAAGGGACCTGCAGCGCATCAAGTAGCAACCGGGGGAAACCCTGCAAAAGTACATCCAGTGCTTCAACAGCGTCCGCCTCAAGATCCCCAAGGTGACGGACGAGGCCATCATCTCCGCGTTCTCTGATGGCGTCCGCGACGTCAAGATGAAGGAGGAGCTCGCCATCCATGAAGAGCTATGCTCGGCCCTAAAGATGTTCAACATGGTGACCAAGTGCGCAAGAGCTGAGGAGGGGCGCCTCTCCCTCCTCGAGCTCCCTGCTGCTGACCTTGAAGAGAAGAAGGCCAAGGCCAAGGTCATGAAGCGCAGGGGAGTAGCCATGCTCGCGGCGGAGCCGAACTCGAAGCGCGGCTAGGACCACCCCGAGTGGTCTAAGAGCAGCCATCCATTCTGTGCCTTCCACAACGTACACATCCACAACACTAATGACTGCCAAGAGCTCATAGCCATTCGAGATGGATGCTTCGGTCGGTGCGCCGAGAGCAGCGACCGGGGCTACGACCGAGGAGGAGGACAAAGTGGGGGACACGGGGACGACCGCGGCCTCTGTTAGGAGTGGCACGACCAGCCTCGCGATTACCACTAGCAGGACCATCCTCGTGAGGGCGCATGGAGGGACCAGCCTTGTGAGAACCATCCTCAGGGCAATGGTGGCCTCACTCCACTGCCGCCACCACCGAGGAGGAACAACGGCCACCACCAGGACGAAGGGTTGGGGGCTTCCAGGAGCCGCACGCTATCGCCTGCATCCTGGGCGGTGCTCAGGCCCCAGCCTCCCAGCGCATCTTCAAGCAATTTGCTCGTGAGGTGAACGCGGTACTTCCCAGGCTCGAGGCCACGCGCCCGCACAGTTGGTCCAAGTGCGCCATCACCTTTAGCTCGGCAGACCAGCTCAAGTGCGCAGCGACTGCTGGCGTCCTTCCGATGCTTTGTTCACCCGTCATTAGCAACGTCCAAGTCACCAAGACCCTCATCGACGGTGGCACAGGGCTCAATGTCCTATCTGTCGAGACATTTGATAGCCTCCAAGTGCCATACGATCAGCTACAGCCTACCAAGCCTTTCTCAGGAATGACCAACGGCTCCACCACCCCTATAGGGCAAGTCCGCCTCCCTTTCACCTTCGACCAGCGTAACAACTACCGCACAGAGCTCATCGACTTTGACATCGCCCACATCCGTCTGACGTAAAACGCCATCCTTGGGTATCCAACATTGGCCAAGTTTATGGCAGTGACCCACCATGGCTACAACGTCCTCAAGATGCCAGGAAGTGGAGGCATCATCATGGTCCCCTATGAAGAAAGAGATGTGGTGTGCTCCCCTAAGCGCGCCTTCCAAACGCTGCGATCAAAGACCCCGACAACGAAGGCATCATGTACCCTCCTGAGGCCATCCCCAAGAAGAAGAAGCAGCTACTCCTCCCGGAGCCTCAAGAGAGCAGCGTCTCCAGTGGCACCACCTCAGGACATGCGCCCACAGCTGGGGCGCCTCCCTCCCTCGCATAGGAAGGCTTGCCCGGTGCCCTCCTCGTGCAAGGCTCGGGGGCTCTCTTCTGGAGGGCCTCAGAACTAGCCACCCTCACGAGGGAGGCGGTCGGGCACCATGTGGAGGAGTGCTTCACCGCACGTTTCCCTCAGGAGGGCACTGGGAAAGGAGCGCCTGGTGCTCAAGACTTCATCGTCAAGGCGACCCAGGAGCTCCAAGAGGCCAGGGCCATACGTAGCGACCGCTACCCACCACCTGCCGTAGCCCCCATCCTGGCAAGGATGGCGGGCTATGCGCCTGCATCGACATTCTAGGGCTCAACAAGGCTGCATCTCAGGAGCGATTTTGGCCTTCGCGCGTTGGTCGGTGCGAGAGTCCACCTCATAGCTACGTTAGCATGCCATTTGGCTTGCCGAACGCGTCCGTCACCTACCAGCGCCACTTGCGGAGCATTTTGGCAGCTCAGGAGGCCAGGCATCATGCTATCTTGGCAAAAATGGCGACGGTCCTCAAGGAACCACCCGAGAACCTGGAGCCCCCTGAGACTCACGGTCCTGCTGACTCGTGAGGAGCAACTCTTCAACATGCATCATCGGCTACTCCAACACCACTCCGTCGGCGGTATCAGGTGACTCTTTTCTGTTCATTTAGTTGGGGGTGCCCCTCGGGCTGCATTATCCCCAAGTCATACGGGTCTGCCCCTGCGACATGTATCCTTTTCCATCTCTAGCTTACCCTGCTGGGGCCGCCCCTCAAGCTGCATCATCCCCATGCTGACCGGGTCTGTCCCGGTGGCATGTATTCTTCTTGCATCTATCTGAGCTAACCTGCCTCTTTGCTTGAGTCATTTCATGATCATCACTTGCTTGCCTATTATCCATCGCGGCCACCCGCGTTGCCCATCGCCCCTACTCATCTCGCAATGGAGGCTACCCATGCTAGCACGATACTTGTGCTCGGGTCCGTCCCTACAACACTGACAAACCTGAGCGGTCGAGCTCTGGCTCGCGGCACACCCCGCGCACGTCACTTCACCAGGCCCTCAGTGCCTCCACCTTCTTGCAGAACGACCTGTGGCAGACCGGCAAGCATAGTTGTAGCCTGCATTCCTCCTTCGCTCTAACCTATAGGAACCCTCGGAGGTTGATGGCGGGCGGCACCACGGGCTCCTCCCTTTTTTTCACACAATTTTCTTGCGCGTTAAAGGGGGGGAGCTCCTAAGCATAGCGACTCAGGAACTCTTACTGGCTCTCCAGCCCTCACCCCCTAGCCTTGACCATGGCCTACGACCACGCATACCAGCGGCGGCTGAGCTAGATCGAGGGCTGGGACCCGAGGACGCAGAGCACATAGAAGGGTGTAAAAGAGTGGGAGGCTTGCGTGAGTTTGACCCAGTCGACACACGAAGCTGGTTCGGCACAAGGAATCAACTTCGGACCGCTAAGATAAGTCTCGCACCCGGATCAGCCAAGCAATGCGACACATGATTCCCCTCTCTTGCTGCCTTGCTACGGCGATGCCGCCTTCCTTTCCTACCTTTAGGTAGTTGCTTGCACACTAAAGGGGACCTCTTGAGCATCCCGCCTCAGGAGCTCTTACTGGACCTCGGGCTGCTCACCTCTTGGCCTTGACCATGGCATCGCGACCTGGCATACCAGCGTCGACTGCAGCCTGCCTGGGGACCGGGACCTGTTGGCATAGAGCACTAGGCTACTACGAAGACGGAAAGGGGGGACCGAGCCGAAGCAATACACGTAGTCATAGATCTTCGTAATGAGAGAAATATTAACAAAGGACACTACAGACCCTTTACACGCCCCCATGGGGTTCATCTCGACTCCTTGCAGGGAACAGAAGAAGAAGGTTTCTAGGATCCCTATCTACAGGCATCAGCGCCGACACCATCATCAACGATGGGCCACGAGGGGCCGACGCCATCCCCATCCAGATCAACGGCGGCGGCGGGCAGATGCCGATGCAGCACTATGGGCATGGTGCGAGCTCGGGGGAACGTAGCTGTTGTCGCTCATCTCCGGAGTTTCGTCGGGCTCGGGAGAGTCGCTGGACCACCAGGAGCCCTCACTGCTGCTGGAGGAGCTGTCGGCAGGACCAAGGGCGGGCTGAGCGCCTGCCGCCGCACCGTCCTGGTGGCCCCCTCCAGGACAGCAATCCAGGCAATTGCCCTTCTCATCAAAGACCTTGAAGAACAGCGTGGAGGCGCCGTCGTACACGAAATGGATGGCGAGCGCCCCCTCCGCACGGTAGATGCAGGCGACCTCACCCCATCCGCGGGTCATGAAGACCTTTCCCGGGGAGACGACCTCAACCTCCGCCCCCTCACCAGGGTGTCGCACCAAGCGTGTCGCAGCCACAACTCCAGCGGCATCACGTTGATGAAGAACAGCGGGAACCGGATCCACGTGCTCGGTGCCATCACCGCCTGTCGGTGTCAAAACCGGCGGATATCTGGTAGGGGGTCCCGAACTGTACGTCTAAGATCGATGCTAACAGGAGACGGGGGACACAATGCTTACCCAGGTTCGGGTCCTCTCTATGGAGGTAATACTCTACTTCCTGCTTGGTTGATCTTGATGAATATGAGTATTACAAGAGTTGATCTACCACGAGATCGTAATGGCTAAACCCCAAAAATCTAGCCTGACTATGATTATGGTTATCTGGATCTATCTACAGACCTAGCCCTCCTGTTTATATAGACACGGGAGGGATCTAGGGTTACACAAGGTCGGTTACAGAGAAAGGAATCTTCATAGTCGGTCGCCAAGCTTGCCTTCCACGCCCAGGAGAGTCCCATCCAGACAAGGGTAGAGTCTTCGGTCTTCGTATCTTCACGGCCCACATCCAATAGGTCGGACGCCCGAGGACCCCTTAGTCCAGGACTCCCTTAGCAGCCCCTGAACCAGGCTTTAATGACGATGTGTCCGACGCGCAGATTGTCTTCGGCATTGCAAGGCGGGTTCCTCTTTCCAAATACTCCAAGATAGTCTTCGAATAAAACGAGGGTGTCCAGATCTGTAACACAAGCACCACACATGACTGCAGGGAATATAATATTTCACGAGTCCCCATCTACTGACAACTTTTCACAAGATGACATCACATCTGTCCGGCCATTATATTGAACCTTTTTTGTCTGCTGTTCCACGTTTCGAGATGTGGTTTCCATTGGCACGTCTTGTCAAAGCAGAGATCGTGTCCCCTTATCATGGGATCCTCATCAATACGGGCGTGGGTAACCCAATCGTGCCATTTACACAACCCTTGGGAATAGGCGAGTTTTAGGGCGAGTGGGAAGACGTTCGATATTCACTGCCTTTATGAGGGGATAAGGATTCGCCTTCTTCTCCCACGCCTTCTCTCTTCCTCTGCCCTTCCACTCTTGAGCTCTAGCGTCCAAGTTCTCCTCTTTCCCAGTCGAGCAAGCACTCAACCATGTCCGGATCCGGAGGTCAAGGCAAGTGGATGGCCTCCTCCGTCAAGGAGAAGGACATTACCGAGCTTCGGGCGGCCGGGTATCTGGCGAAGGATATCGCCCACCATCTTCTAGCCCAGGGCAAGTCGTCCCCACACCGAAGCCCAATGAGAGGTTGGTATTCTTCCCTCATTTCCTCCGCGGTCTAGGGTTTCCACTCCACCATTTCGTCTGCGGGCTAATGTTCTATTATGGGCTAGACTTCCATGATCTATCCCTGAACTCTTTCGTCAACATCTCGGTGTTCATCATCGTGTGTGAGGCCTTCCTCCGCATCCAACCCCCACTTCAGGATGGGGCTCAAGGTTTTCAATGTGAAGCCGAAGGTGGTGGATGGCCAACACGTAGAGTGCAGAGGCGCCAGGGTGAGCAAGCTAACCAATGTCTCCTGGCCAAAAGGCACTTTCGTGGAGACTGTCCAGGATTGGCAGAAACTGTGGTTCTACATCACAGAACCCCGTGGCGCCGACTGGGCCACAACTACCGAATTCAACTCCGGCACTCCAATGCGATTCACCTCCTGTGTTGACAAAAGCCCGAATTGGTCTTCGTCATATGAGCTGATAACGCTACAGACGCGCGTTCAAAGCATGGTGACAAAGATATCAAGCTCGTCGATGTAATCCAGGTGATGCTAGTTCGCCGGATTCTCCCGTGCCAAAGACGAAGTCGCCCTTTATGGGTGTTCAATCCGACGAAGCACCATACCCTGAAGAGGCTCTTCGAAACCACTCATGAAGATGCCTGGAAGTTGCTCTTCAAGGGCACTGAGACACCGCCTGCCACAGACTTGGACTATGGGCATGACATTAACTACCTCGCTAACGAGGTATTTTTTTAGCGCATCCTCTACTTGCTATTTTCAAGGATGACATCTGAGATTTTATTATCATTGCTTCTTCAGGAATGGATGGAGAGGGTGAAGCCGATCTAGTGTCTGGCTCCGCTTCCTAAAGAACCAGTCATCTCGCGTCTAGCGAAGATGCTGGCGTCGGCGCCCTATAAGGCGCCGGAGAACAAGGCCTAGGAAAGGACAAGGGGGTCCGGAGTGGCCCCCGCCACAAGGGCGCTTCGGACGCGACGTTCAAAGACAAGACCCGCTCCTCCGCAGCCAAAGATGACAACGATGAGGAGGAGGAGGAGAGCGACTCTACCCCTGATGGGGGGAGGAAGAAGAGGGCGGCCACCACAAATCTAGAGAAGGAGGCGCCCAAGAAGAGGAAAGGCCCTCTCGTGGGCAGCTCCACGTGGGACGTGGACAGCAGTCCGGAGCGACGCCCCCAGAACAAGCCCCTAGCCGCATCGTGAGTACTAAGAAACCGTACATGTCCATTTATCCGGCCTTTCCACCTTATGGTATTTTATATGGTTTAATCATGTTATTGCAGTCCGGCCCACGACCGCTCCCCGCGATCCTCATCAAGACGCTCGTTGGACTCAATGGAAATGGCCAACGAGACACCGCCGGCCGCTTACTCTCCCAAGGCTAAGGGAGACAATGAGGTGTTGTTCCAAAGGACCTTCCCAGGCCAGGGAGAGGTTCAGGAGGCCGTCATGGTGGCGGCAGAGGGTGACACCTCGGCCGTTGGACACATGGGGGAACAGACCCCCATGGAGACTGACGATGGGGGCCGTGCTCAATTCGGCCCCCCTCTGAGCACCAATACGGAGACCCATACGGCCTCGGAGTCCGACAAGCAGCCTCCTTCAAGAGAAGGAGGCGTGCCCGTCCCTCCCTCGACCTCTATCCAACTAGAGGCGCCGGATAATCTATTGGAAGCGCTACGGGGCGCTTCCACTGTGGAAGAACACCGTATCCTTATGGGTACGGTGATTGAGAAGGTTCTGTCTGTTACGAGCGGATAGACCAAAGCCTACAGAGGCCTGCTGACAGGTTTGAGGTAAGCGGCATTAACCGAGAAAATCCCAATATAGATAGTAGCCCCTGAGACACTGTCCGGTGTTCGGAATGAAAATCCGGACAAAGGATCAATTAAATTTCACAGGAAACTAACCAAACTGTGTCTGATGTGAATAAGCAGGCGTCGCTGCTGGCTGCGACCTCTCACACTGCTGAAGTCTCCGCACTAAAGTAGAGACTGGAGCAGGCCGAAGAGGAGCTTGGCCAGGCGAGGAAGCAGCTGGAAGACCAACAAGGTATGTAGTGACTCGCTATGTATTCAGAAAGAATAAATGATGTATACTGACCGTAGTGTCAGGATATGTGCAGGGTTGACGACCGAGGTCGAGGCCTTGAAAAAGGACCTGGCCGAAGCCGAGGGCAAAGCTGTCAAGGAGCAGGCCGCTCGTAAGAAGCTTAAGGCCAGGCTGAACGAGGTCTAGCAAGAACTCCAAGATGATGTGAAGAAGTATGAGGCCTTGGAGGGAGATGTTTCGGCTCAAGAGGCGGAACTCCCAAAGGCTCGCCAAAGCCCGGAAGCGGCACGGGTTGAAGCCCAGGGTGTCCTCCAGGAGATCCAGGAGGCCAAGAAGATCACAGGGGGTAAGGCATTTAGTATGCAGACCAAGTATGTGAAGAAGAAACATTTCCTTCTAACCCGGATTCGGAGTTCTCCAGGGGCATTTGAAGATCTGCCTCGCAGTGTGTCCGACGCCGCGGAGTTCTTCCGAGCCGAAGAAGGGAGCTCGACGGAGAAACTGTTCTGGTCGCAATACCTGGCGCCAGAGCATCCCGTGCCCTTCATCGATCAGCTAAAACAGCTGGTGGAGCTGCATAGGGTGGCTGAACTGGCCATGAAGGATTTGATAATCCGGCTGTGGCCTGCCGAAGCTATGCCCGGCAACTACCTCGGTCTTGCGAAGCGGCTGACGAGCGCATGTCCTTGGCTGGACATCGTCAACCAATCGGCCTGCATTGAAGGTGCGTGCATGGCCTTTGCCCGCGTCAAGTTGTGGTGGGCGAAGATGGACGCCGTCAAGCTGACGACCAAGGAGTCGCTAGAGGGCAAGGAGCACCGCAAGCCCGAGCGGTATTTTGCAGATGTCCTGGAGGGGTCTCGCATTGTAGCAACGCAATGTTCGCAAGACATTATTTTCGAATGAATACATTCATGTTGTATTTGCCTTGTATAATGAGACAAAATCGCTATGTAATGTTTTGTTGAAAAATTTCTCCTCCTGTGCGGCTGGGTTATGTGAAATCTGAGAGTTGGCCAGTCGTCGGCTTCTGCCTTCACTTAGGAAATACGGGGGTGTTCAGGATGTAATCTAAACACTCTTGATCCAATTGTTTGGTCCTTGAAGTAGGTGTTTAGCGCGACGAACCAGGCAATCATACTATATGGCTTTAGCACCCTCACTTAACCATAGGAGTTTGACAAATAGAAATATAGGTGCAGCCCCTAGTATCCGGACTAGGATGTTGTAAACACTTGATCGGGTAAGTGCCAAACCTTCGCATAATGCGGAAAAAATCTCCAAGGATTTGAGACCTCCGAGGAGCTGGCCGGCTATTGCCGTATCATGACAGTCAGTTTCGGCTTTCTCTATTGAGGTGCTCACTTGGGTAAACCAGGGCACAATCGCAGTAGTTCTCCCTTTACTACCCTAGCCGATACAAAGGAACATAAGGTAGTAAGAACAGGAGCCGGGCAACCCAACTATTAACCAAAGACATGATTCGAAGCCAATGCATATAGTGCTAAATTCGGGGTGCCAAACTGTACTATAAAAGTGTTCGGACTTTTGTTGCAATGCTGTGGGGTGCTATGAAGCCCCTGGCAAGTTGAAACGCACCAGAGTGTACGCGTGTAATCTGATAAAGTTACTAGAAAAGAAAAGACAAAAAGGAAACAAAGGAAGAGCAAGTGGTAAGCTAGGGACGTAAAATTTGGGCCACAAACTGTTTCTATGACAATTTCATTGGTGCATTAAAGTGCATTTATTCAAATAATGCCATAAGCAGAAGGCTATTTACTACGCCTTAACCAAGGGAGAGCTACGTGTGGGTCCTAAAAACAGGTAAAAGAGATCGTTAAAGAAACCACCTAAAGATTCCCCAGTACGTCCATGCTTCTTGTCGCCTTGGTGTTTTTATCCTTCGAACAGAATTGATGGTCAAGCCACCAGAAAAGGCCTATAAAAAGGAAGAAAAAGAAAAAAGGAAATAGTGGAATTATGTGTGTTCGGGGTAGTCGAGCCGTATTGCGGATCACAAGCTGATTATGCCTCCATCCGTTTCCATGGTACTTTTTAGTGCTTAATTATGTATGCATGGTACAATTGCCGCCACTTGGTCAGGACTGGGATGGAGGCCAAATTGCTAGTCGAGCTCTTGGCGAGCCGAGCTGTCCTTCTACATAATGGTTTGGACTCTCTTGACAGTGTCCGGGGGATCGGCCGCCGAATTGAGGTTCTGCTTGAAAAGGCCGCCCTGTACCTCTGCCACTAAGGCAGCGGTGTGCTCCTCGGTGCGGAGGGAGTGTTCCGTGTTTCCATTGACTGTTATGACGCCGTGCGGTTCGGGCATCTTGCGCTTGAGATAAGCGTAGTGTGGCACTACATTGAATCGAGCAAATGCTATTCATCTGAGCACTGCATGGTAGCCGCTGCGAAAGGGGACGATATCGAAGATTAAGTCCTCACTTCGGAAGTTGTCCGGAGATCCGAAGACAACCTCTAGTGTGATTGAGCCTGTGTAGCGGGCCTCTACGCCCGGTATGACTCCCTTAAATGTAGTGTGTGTGCGCTTGATCCATGATGGGTTAATGCCCATTTTGCGCATTGTATCCTGATAGAGCAAGTTGAGGCTGCTGCCATCGTCCATCAGGACTCGTGCCAGGTGGAACCCATCAATTATTGGGTCCAGGACCAGTGCGGCTAAACCGTCGTGAAGAATACTGGTGGGATGATCTCGGCGATCAAAAGTGATCGGGCATGACGACCATGGATTAAATTTTGGGGCGACTGGCTCTATTGCATAGACATCCCTGAGCGCACGCTTGCGCTCCCTCTTGGGGATGTGGGTAGCGTATATCATGTTCACCGTTTTGACCTGAGGGGTAAACTTCTTCTGTCCCCTTGTGTTCGGTGGCCGGGGCTCCTCGTCGTCATGTTCGCTTTGCGATCCCTTATCCTTGTTTTCGGCATTTAACTTGCCGGCCTGTTTAAAAACCCAACAGTCTCTATTGGTATGATTGGGTGGTTTGTCTGGGGTGCCATGAATCTGGCACGGATGATCAAGTATGAGGTCCAAGCTAGATTGGCCCGAATTGTTCTTTTTGAACGGCTTCTTCCGCTGACCGGACTTAGAGCCACTGATTCCGGCATTGACCATCGTATCCTAGGTGTTGTCATTGTTGTTTCGACGCTTGTATCTGTTGCGTTGAGACTTGTCATTGCTATTTTTAGCTTCAGGGGTGCTGGCATCACTTGCATTGTTTTTGCAACGGGCCAACCAACTATCCTGGCCTGCACAAAAGCGGGCCATGAGTTCTGTGAGGGCCGCCATGGACTTTAGTTTCTCTTGGCCAAGGTGATGGGCGAGCCATTCGTTGCGGATGCTGTGTTTAAAGGACGCTAGGGCTTCGGCATCCGGACAGTCGATGATCTGGTCCAGAATTTCCTGGCGGACTCTCCGAGCTGTTGAACTATATGGCTTAAGTCATCAGCGTCCGGAGGTCGAACATATGTACCTTGGAAGTTATCAAGGAAGGCTTCTTCCAAGTCCTCCCAGCTGCCGATGGAATTTTCAGGCAGGCTGTTCAACCAGTGCCGGGCTGGTCCTTTGAGTTTGAGGGGGAGTTATTTAATGGCATGGAGGTCATCGCCTCGGGCCATATGTATATGGAGAATGAAGTCTTCGATCCATACCGCGGGGTCTGTGGTTCCATCGTGTGATTCTATATTCACGGGTTTTGAACCCTTTTGGGAATTCATGTTCCATGACTTCGTCTATAAAGCAATGATGGTGTGCGGCACCTCTATATCGGGCCATATCACGACGTAGCTTTGATGGGGTCCGTCTGCGGCATTCAGCCCGCGCATGACTAGGTTCGTCACGTCCGAATAGATGGTCGTCGTCGCGTGTCGGGGCACGTCCTCGCGACCCGTAGATGGATCTAGTATGTACTGCTTTATTGTTCAGGTCCTGTCGAAGGTCATATGTATGACCCTGAGCTGATTTACCTCTATCTTTGCGATGAGGCGGGGCAGGCTGGTGTTTGGCTTGATTTGCCGCTTTATCCCGACCATGTGGTGGTCGGTCAGCTGCATTGCGCGATGGTGGTATGTGTTCCGACGCCTCGTCGTCGAACTGAGGTAGCAATTTGCTCTTCGGGTAGCTTTTGGCTGGGCACTTGAGGCCATATTCTTCAGCTGCTAGGACATCGGTCCATTTATCGTTGAGCAGATCTTGGTCAGCTTGAAGCTGCTGCTGCTTTTTCTTCAGGCTCCTTGCACTGGCTATTAGCTGGCGCTTGAAGCGCTCTTGCTCAAGAGGTTCCTCAGGAATGATGAAATCCTCAGTGCCGAGGCTCGACTCATCCTTGGAAAGCGGAAGATAATTACTGTCCTTCGAGTCTTCGTGCGTGACCTGTTTACCAGGGCTAACCTGCCCAGCTCCCCAGTCGTCATGTTCGGTAGCTGCGTCAACGGATCTTCGTTGTCTTCAGCACCTTACGGAGTGTTATCTTCTCCTATGTCGGTGTTGCTATCTTTACTGCGGCCTGACTTAGAGCAGTGCCACTGACGCTGGCGCTTTGATTGTATCTTGGGAGGTTTATCCTCAACTGGATATTCCTTATCGTCGCCGCTATTCTCCTTTGGTGCATCCACCATGTATATATCGTACGAGGAAGTGGTCGTCCAATGTCTGGCAAACGGCAAGTTCTGGGCCTCTTCTTCTCCGGCATCATCGTCCATACCATCGATGTCGTCGGAGCCGTAATTGAGCATGTCAGTTAAGTCTTCGATAGTGGCTATGAAGTGGGCAGTGGGCGTGAAGTGAAATTCTCCATCATCAGTCTCCGGTTTGAACCGGACACAATTAGGCTGTGAGCCTCCCTCTAAAGATAGTGCTATTAACGAGTTAAGCACGTCGCCCAGAGGCGAGTGCCGGAAGATGTCTGTGGCGCTAAATTCGGCGATTGATGACCGATCGTGCTCGACATGCGCCGACGCACATAGTTCAGAACTTATAACCGGAAACGAGTCCGTGGCTCCAGTGACACCGATGTTAATTGAAGTTAGGTCTGTGTGCAGCCCCAATGCCGTGGAGTCTGCGACTTCCGTGGTAGGGTTGAGCTTCCTGCCTCGGATGGCGTGACCTGCTCCGAATCTAAGGCTTGAGCGGTTTCAGGTGCAATTTCCTGGGTATGGCCTGATGACAGATCTAAGTTATGTTCATCGTGGTGGCCGGGAGTGGCTGTCGTGGCCTCGAATCCGTCGAAGATGAAGTCTCCACGGATATCCGCAACGTATTTCAAGCTTCTAAATCTGACCTGGTGACCAAGGGCATAGCTTTCGATCTGTTCCAGATGGCCAAGCGAGTTGGCCCACAGTGCGAAGCCGCCGAACACGAAGATCTGTCCGGGGAGGAAGACTTCCCATTGGACACCGTCGTTGTAAGTGATTGAAAGGGCCATCAAACCTCTTGACGAGGGCATAGTGGAACTCTCAATGAAAGCACCATTGTCGGTGTCAAATCCGGCGGATCTCGGGTAGGGGGTCCCAAACTGTGCATCTAGGATCGATGGTAACAGGAGATGGGGGAAACAATGCTTACCCATGTTCGGGCCCTCTCTATGGAGGTAATACCCTACTTCCTGCTTGATTGATCTTGATGAATATGAGTATTACAAGAGTTGATCTACCACGAGATCGTAATGGTAAACCCTAATAATCTAGCCTGACTATGATTATGGTTATCTGGATCTATCTACAGACCTAGCCCTCCAGTTTATATAGACACAAGAGGGATCTAGGGTTACACAAGGTCGGTTACACAGAAAGGAATCTTCATAGTTGGTCACCAAGCTTTCCTTCCACGCCAAGGAGAGTCCCATCCGGACACGGTTAGAGTCTTCGGTCTTCGTATCTTCACGGCCCAATAGTCCGGCCCATATCCAAAAGGTCAGACGCCCGAGGACCCCTTAGTCCAGGACTCCCTCATCGCCCACACCACCAGTTCACGCTACTGCCCGGCCACCGCGGCCATGGCGCACGGGGCGTTGATCCCTGCTACCTCCTCCAGAGCCCTCTGCCTGGGCATACAAAGGCAGCGGATAGCCCGGGGAGGCCGTTCGTGCCAAGGCCTCGTCACCTTTGGCCTCACAATGGCATCACATGGGCGAGCCAACCTCTTCTTCGGCGGGAGGGGCCCAAGCTCTTTGCGGGGGGCTTTCCCCTTCTCGGCGGCAGAGAACGTCCGTATCGGTGCCATGGGTGACGCGGGGCAGCAGCGAAGCAAGGAGGAAGAATAAGAAGCAGGAGGAGCGGAGGAAGAGATGGGCGACGGGGGCTCCACCCCCTTCCCATTTATAGCCAGGAGGAGGCCAACCGCCGGCCTCCATGATCTAAGGTAATAATGACCTTTTTCTACATGCAACAGGGACTCGTCAAGTTGGGCAGCTGCCAAGGTGGCGTCGGGAAGTGGAGACGCCCACGACTCATCAAGCCCCATGCGTCAATCGAGGCCGTAGGCTGTTAGGGCCCGCGGAGCTCCGCACTTGCCTCTTGGCTTCACCGCGAAACCAAGCACGAGCGCGCCTTGGGCCTGGGGGCTACTATCTGTGTCCTAGGAATGGGGGTACCCAGACTTGCCTACCTGCGACCCGGGGCGTGGCTCCACCCGCGGCCTGGTACGACCCATCTTCATCAACCAAGGCTCAAGACCCTCGCGAGGTGCCAAGCCTCGCAAGGCGGATGACACAAGACCTCCTCATGGGCAGCCTCGCGAGGCGGATGACACAAAACCTCCTCAGGGGCAGCCTCACTAGGCTGGCTCATGGGGAGTGGAGAGATCAAGGAAAGGGGCACCTAGTGAGGTTTCCGTGACGTGCGCCATGACGACCAAGGCTAGGCTGGCGCCAGCGGGCGCAGGGTGCCAGATTCCTCTTTGTTGCTAAAGAGGTAGGCGCAGGCGAGGAGTCCCGAGGCGTCAGGCAAAGGTTTCCATATCGGTGCAATGAGACCAAGACCAGTAGGACGGCAAGATGGAGTCACCACTGAGCCCACAACGACGTCACCACCATAGCCTTTGGCAGGCGAAGACCACCTTTTGTTCGGATAACTTGTACTCGTTGTCCCCCTTCAAACTGGCCATTGTGGAATCCCTTCCCACCTTATATTTGGGGAGAGGACCCGAGCCTCTATAAATAGGGCTAGCCACCACCATAGTGGAGAGGCTCATCGAGAGATGGATCATTTCAGATCATCCCCTACCGCACAAGCTCTTCGAGCTCAAGAACACCTCTCCTTAGGAGGCTGTTCTTCCCTTGTACTTGTTCATCCCCAGCTTACAAGACAATCCACCACACCACACTGGAGTAGGGTATTACACAGAAACGATGGCCCAAACCAGTATAAACCCTCGTGTCCTTTGTTCCTTGGGTTTAGCGAGCTAGGCTTTGAGATCGTTGCGAGAGCGTGAGTTGGGGGGAGAGATCTTCGTGCGCACCCTAGTGTTCGAACCTCAAGGGTCTGCCGGAACCCATAATCCGACAAAACCATCATGGATTATGGCATCAATGTGAAGAATGTGCCACTCTTCTGTGACAACGAGAGTGCCATCAAGACTGCTCATAACATAGTTCAGCACTCGAAGACAAAGCACATCCAGATTCATCATCATTTTCTACGAGATCATGTGTTGAAGGGCGACATCTCTATTGAGCATGTGAAGACTGAAGAACAGCTAGCCAATATCTTCACAAAGCCCTTGGATGAGAATAGATTTAGCAAGTTGCGGTGTGAGCTAAATATCTTAGAATCTTCGAACGTTCTTTCAAAAGGACACACATCCTAACACTTATGTAAAATTGATGACTTTGATGCACAACACACGAAGTAACATTTTTCTTCAATCAATGAAGCCTAACCCTCTAAGTGGGAAGAAACTAATGAAGAATTTGATTCTCAGAGCCCTACGACAATTGTACACGGTGTCTGAAATCATCATTCTTATACGGTGGGTCACGCCACCAACAAAAGTTGAAAATCTTCAATTTGAGTTTTTCTTCATTTTTTGAAATTCCTCAGTTGTTCAAATTCTTCAACTTTGCAAGTCTTCACTCTTTCCGACTGTGTTCTTCATTGACTATATATATATATATGAGTTTTCTATCCTCTACAACATTCACTTATTGCTAATTCTTCAAGTTGACTTTTCTTCTAAGTGAATGTGATCGGACCCGTCCCCCTGTATGCTAAACTCAACCCAGTCTGTTCACAAATTCTTCATGTGCGTTCTATTTTAATCCCATTCAGAATCTTCACTGTGTCCTTAGCAGCTGAAGAATTTGCGAACAAAACTTTAAAATATTCTTATTTGAATTTTCGGCGTTTGCCGCTCAAACCATTCCGCATCCCACGATAATATTAAAATACTCACCCATGATCAAACACGGTCTCCACTTCTCAGTATGTGGCTGACACTTGTCGCTAGGATGAGAAGGATCAAGGGCATGTTCGTCCATGTTCCTCGGATGAGCGGTTTTTCACCTCGGCTATAAATACCCCTCACCCTCCTGAGACTGCATTTACCCTGCTCGACCTCACTACCCTCGCTCGAGCTCTCTGACCTAGCACCGTCACTACTCTCCATCGTCGCCGGTGAGGAAGAGCTTCACTGCCTTGACACTACTAGGAAAAGGGGTATAGATAATATGGACACTAATGGCGCACCAGACATGTGGTGCGCCACTACTATATAGCAGTGGCGCACCATGTGCTGGTGCGCCATTAGTGTCTATCACACTAATGGCGCACCACACCAAGGGTGCGCCACTACTAACATATTTTTTTTGTTATTTTTCCAAAAATACTAATGGCGCACCCGGTCAGAGTGCGCCATTACTAGTTTTAACTGGTAATGGCGCACCACTCACCCCGTGCGCCATTACTAACAATTTTTTTCCAAAACTAGTAATGGCGACCTTGTTACAGTGCGCCATTACTATTCTTCCCCCCTCTATCCCTTTTCCCCTCGCGGCCCCCGCGCCAGATCCCCCTCCATCTCGATCCCCCTCGCCGCCGACGACCCCCCGCACCCTCCCCCGCCGCCGACGACCCCCTACACACTCCCCCGCTCCAACCTAGGTTAGGCTAGGTCGCGTCGCGCCCCCCAACCCCAGTCACCGCAGCCGCCCGGCCCACCCCACCCCACCGGCAGCTGCACCTTGTTTCGCCGCCGTGACGAGGAAGCCGGAGCCCGAAGGTGGAGACTTCGGCGGGGCTACTCGCAGTCAATGTCCATCGACGACTGACAACGAAGGCAACTCAGAGTTTGAAAATTATTTGAATTAGTTTTAGTGCAACAGAGGCAACTCAGAGTTTGAAAATGGCATAAAGGAATTTGTTTTTGGGGTAAATTCTATTATGAAATAATTCCTACTGTTGTTTAAAATATAAATTAAATGATTTAAGAAAACTACCAAAGTCCACAATATTATCTCCAAAATTTCTGAATAGAATGGAAGGAAGAATTTCTGCTAAGTGATTTCAATATATGAAGTTTCAGAATAATATATAGGATTTTGGTTTTTAACCTTGGTTGCCATTGTTTCTATTTGTAACGGTCTGAAGAATGACTCATGTTGTTTGTGCTATCGGCTACCTAACAATCTCTAAGTGAAAGCAACTAGCTGGAATAGATTTGTGCACACAATACTCCTTCCAAGACAATTTGCTTCCAAGGAGTAGTCTCAGTTTGCTTGCAAGGAGTAGTTTCAGTAAAGTTTCAACATGGTTTCAGTATAGTTTCAGTAGCCGATTTGCTATTCACTTTGTGCTATTAGTTTGCTTCCATCTTTGTGCCCACTCTGAAGATTATTCGTATATGCTTGGAACTAAACAGAATTATACAATGAACTTCTGCAGTCTGATATGAGTTGGACCATCCTCTGCAGCCAACTTCTCTTCGGCAAGAGGAAGAAAGGAGAATCAGGGTACAGTTTCACCCCTAGAAGATATATTGCTGTACCCCGAGTGAAGGGAAGGAGTTTGCTGGGTTTTGTCTCCGACCATCGTGTCGTGATGATTTTGCAGGTACCCCGAGAGGCCCTTGCGTTTGTTGGAATGTCGATTAACTTCCGTTCCGGCAAATTTGGGTACTCCATATGTCCTATTTTCAGCAAAGGTCATGCTGATATTTTCCGTGAATTTTAGCATGACTTTGCTAAAAATAGGACATATGGGGTACTTGCGATAAATGCATGGCCCGGGGTATCTTAGTACTTAATTAAGTAGGATCAACTGGCTCTTGTGTTATACATATAGAAGTGTGATGTCAACTCATAGTTATTACTAATGTCAGTGACTCATCATCGATAAACCCTAATCTGGTAGGATGACCTACTAAAAAAGCCCATACCACATATTCTATTTGGATGGCCGTGCTAACCCTTGACCATAAATACTTGAGACGGATGTAGCAAGCTTAAAGAAAGAAATGTTTTTAGGCCAACTCCACTTGGCCTGGCTGAAAATGCACAAGTGTGCATGACTAGCAATTGCTCAAACCAGTTCGAAGGGTGTGTTTTCACCACACTTTGGATTATCTTATTGGACCCAACAGAGATGATGTAGTTTTGAATTATGAACGTAGGAAATGTCCTCATCAGACGACAAAAGTATCCCAGGGGAGTGCAGCTGGTGCCACGACGAGCGAGGTCTGTGTGACATGCCTCACCTGGACAATGATCGGCGCTTCAGCATTAAGCTCGAGGAGACCTTCGATGTTGAAATGGTATGCAACGACGACAAGTGTTTTTTCGTAATTAAGCATGACTACAACTATTTCAACGTGTAATTTTCATCTTTTACAATTCGAGTAGCTTATCCCATGCCATGCAAGGCGCTATGTCTTGGAGAGGATGGGTTTTGAGGACCATGAAAGTTCTGAAACAAATAAAATTCACCTAAGGACTCATCATGATGTGGATTTTGAAGTAAAGTTGTACAATTCTGAGAGCGCAACCCATTTTGGTTGCAAAAAATGTGAAGCATTTTGCAAGATGTATGGTTTTGATGAGGGTATGCTTGTCACCATGGATCTTGGTGATCCTGAAATCAAGCAAGACAATATGAACATTTGGGTCCTTGTTGATACTCCTCCAATTCTATCGTTATGTGAGTTTCTCAAACATAGTTATTATCTAATTTATATTGTTTATTTCAAAATAGTTGATAGCTTATTTCCATTGACAGCTTATTTTCATTCTTCAAAGAATGTGCGGGAGATGGTAGACAAAACCCACTACACCGACGGCTCCGAATTAACTTACAAGGAGAAAAATCATCTGGTCGGATTTTGTACTGACATTTAGAATTACAATATCTACAATCAAACTCCTCAACATTATGGTCAATACGTGCCACTAGTGCATGTGTTCAACTACGGTAACTACCATGGAGATACCCTGGTAAAAAAAATTATTAGGCGGACGCAGCGGAGATGCCATCTCATGGAGTGCTACGTCGTCCACACACTGCCGTAGTCTAGCTCGGACGAGGAGGACGATGGCCGCAGGCATGGCTGAAGGAACCCACGAGATTCCCTGAGGCCTAAGAGCCGCAGGAAGTGGGACTTAGTCGCCGATGGATGGGGCGATGTTTCCTTCAAGAAAAGCTCACTGATTGCTCCAAGGCGGCGGGGTGTCTGGACCAACAGGTAGATGACGATGATCTGATGTATTCTCTTTTTGAGAATCATCAGAGCATATCATCAGAAGGAAGAAAATAAAACCATGAGAAAGTCTCTGCTCCTCTGGTTGCACAAGATGTACACGCTTGTCATTAACCGCGTTGTTATTTTGAGCTGAGCACACACCGAGCTCCAATGGCAGAGAATGGGGGAAAACAGATACGAGACGGCCGACGCCGGGTCCCAGAAGGCTGTTGGTCCCAGAAGCCCCGCCGCCTCGGAGCAATCAGTGAGCTTTTCTCGAAGGAAACATCTCCACATCCATCTGCGACCAAGTCCCACTTCATGCGGCTCTTAGGCCTCCGGGAGTCTCGTGGGTGCCTTCAGCCATGCCTGCGGCCATCGTCCTCCTCGTCCGAGCTGGACTGCGGCAGTGTCTGGATGCCGTAGCACTCCATGAGATGGCATCTTCGCTGCGTCCGCCTCCACGAGAACGAGGCGGGCGAGGAGGTGGAAAACCACCATGATGGTGGTTTCCCACCTCTTGGCTGGTAAGGAGGAGGAGGAGTCCGATGACATACCATGCCGCGAGATCCTACCTCTCCACTGCCGCGTCACCCTCCTCCAAATCAGATGAATCAGTCGCTTTTCTGTTGCCCCATTCAAGCCCTCTGTCGCCGTGTCTGCCTGATTCAAGGCCATCCACCACCGCCCGATTCAAGCCCATGTGGCATCGCAAAGATCTAAAGATGTACCAGAAACTAGAAATACAAGAAGGGCTAGTCGAAATTACCTATGGCAAGAAGCTTTCCCTACCTCGTCCGCGTTGTTATTTTTTTCAAATGTTTGATTTACATTTTTACCTTCGAACAATATCGTCGCCTCCTTGACCAAATGAACGGCTTACTACTGGATGACCTCTGTCCGCCGTGCATCACATACTACTGGTTGGCGGTGACTCTTTCACGAGATGGACGGAAAGGATCAACGGAGGCAGGGAGGAAGATCCAAGTGGCCCGACTAGCGCCCAGCTGCCAACGAGAGCACGCACTGCATTGCGACTTGATAGACTGTAGTATACTAGCTAATACTAGCAGAGCCCGCACGGCGGCACGCTACGCCCGTTGATACGGGCCCGTGTCCTTGCCAGACCACCCATAATTGCCCACCTTATACGCGCAACCTCATCCGCATTGTTAATATTTTTTTCAAAAGTTTGATTAACATTTTTACCGCTGAACAATATCCTCACCTCATTGACCAAACGAATGGCTTACTGCTGGACAAGCTCTCTCCACCGAGCATCACATACTACTGGTTGACGGTGACTCTTTCACGAGATGGACGAAGAGGAGCAACGGAGGCCGGAAGGAAGGACCCCATTCTCTGCCACTAGAGCTCGGTGTGTGCTCAACTCAAAAGAACAACGCGGTTAATGACAAGCGTGTACATCTTGTGCAACCAGAGGAGCAGAGACTTTCTCATGGTTTTATTTTCTTCCTTCTGATGATATGCTCTAATGATTCTCGAAAAGAGAATACATCAGATCATCGTCGTCTACCTGTTGGTCCCAGACGCCCCGCTGCCTCGGAGCAATCAGTGAGCTTTTCTTGAAGGAAACATCGCCCCATCCATCGGCGACCAAGTCCCACTTCATGCGGCTCTTATGCCTCCGGGAATCTCGTGGGTGCCTTCAGCCATGCCTCCGGCCATCGTCCTCCTCGTCCGAGCTGGACTACGGCAGTGTGTGGACGATGTAGCACTCCATGAGATGGCATCTCCGCTGCCTCGGCCTCCACGAGATGGCATCTCTGCTGCGTCCGCATCCACGAGAACAAGGCCAGCGAGGAGGTGGAAAACCACCATGATGGTGGTATCCCACCTCTTGGATGGTAGTGGAAGCATGGGAGGGAGCCGCGGGTGTCAATCTGTGCCACCATCTCCTCCACTCGCATGTTTGCCAAGGAGCAGGTGGAGTCCGATGACATACCATGCCGCGAGATCCTACCTCTCCACTGCCGTGTCACCCTCCTCCAAATCGGATGAATCAGTCGCTTTTTCGTCTCCCCATTCAAGCCCTCTGTTGCTGCATCTTCCTGATTCAAGGCCATCCACCAGCGCCCGATTCAAGCCCATGTGGCATTGCAAAGATCTGAAGATGTACCAGAAACTAGAAATGCGAGAAGGGCTAGTCGAAATTACCTATGGCAAGAATCTTTCCCTACCTCGTCCGCGTTGTTATTTTTTTAAAAGTTTGATTAACATTTTACCGCCGAACAATATCGTCACCTCCTTGACCAAACGAATGGCTTACTGCTGGACGACCTCTCTCCGCCGTGCATCACATACTACTGGTTGGCAGTGACTCTTTCACAAGATGGACAGGGAGGATCAACGGAGGCAGGGAGGAAGATCCAAGTTGCCCGACTAGCGCCCAGCTGCCAACGAGAGCACACACTGCACTGCGACTTGATAAACTGTAGTATACTAGCTAATACTAGCGGAGCCCGCGCAGCGGCACGCCACGCCCGTTGATACAGGCCCGTCTCCTCACCAGACCACCCATAATTGCCCACCTTATCGTGCAACCTCGTCCGCATTGTTAATATTTTTTTTCAAAAGTTCGATTAACATTTTTACCGTTGAACAATATCATCACCTCCTTGACCAAACAAACGGCTTACTGCTGGACGAGCTCTCTTAGCCGAGCATCACATACTACTGGTTGACGGTGACTCTTTCACGAGATGGACGGAGAGGAGCAACGGAGACAGGAAGGAAGGACCCCATTCTCTGCCATTGGAACTCGGTGTGTGCTCAGCTCAAAAGAACAATGCAGTTGATGATATGCTCTGATGATTCTCATGGTTTCCCCTCCCACTATGTGACCGAGTCTTTCTATGGAGTGTTTCTAGGTGATCAGCCACTCCATTCTCTGCCACTGGAGCTTGGTGTGTTCTCAGCTCAGAGTGCACCGATCGGTGTGTGCTCAGCTCTGATTTCGGTGTTGGTGCTATGGTGGTTTTCCACGTCTTGGTCGGCCTCATCTTCATCATCTATGCGGTCCATCACACAGTTTGAAAGTTGACAGAGGGACCATCCACTTACCTGCCAGCCTCATTTTCATCATCCATTCTCGTGCCCGGATCTGGAATGCTCCTCCTCCTCCTCAGTGTCAGGTAACTGTGTACTGCCACCCGTTGTCATGTCTGGTGACGACGTACTGCATCCCTTCGTTGCTGGAGCCACCGAGCCGCACCGCTTACTCAAGCGCGCCCTGCTCATGCCCTGACCTTGACTGCTCCTCCTCCTCTCGGTGTCAAGTAACCGTGTACTTCCGCATACTATCATGTCCGGTGACGGCGTACTGCATCCTTCCATCGCCGCAGCCATCGCTGCTATCGGGGAAGAGTCACACCATAACGGAAACAATCGGCGACGCCAGTGATAGTACCCTGAAGGCAGAGGGGGCAAACCACTACTCCCCTCGATTTGTTCTCTGCTCCCCTTGATCAGTCCCGCCATCTTGGCAGATCTGGCCGTCGAGCCACTTCTCGACTGTTCCGGAGAGTCCCACCTCAGCACGGACCCGGCTTCACCATCGACCCCCTGCCAAGTGTTTCTAGGTGATCCTCCACTTCATTCTCTACCATTGGAGCTCGGTGTTCTCAGCTCGGTGCACACCGATCGGTGTGTGCTCAGCTCTGATTTCAGCATTGGTGTTATGGTGGTTTTCCACCTCCTGGCCGACCTTTCCTTCATCATCCATGCACGCTGCTCGTGCCCGGACCTGGACTGTTCATCCTCCTTGGTGTCAGGTAACTGTGTAATGTCGCCCGCTGTCATGTCCGATGATGGCGTACTGCATCCCTCCGTCGCTGCAACCACCGCTGCTATCAGGGAAGAGCTGCACCGCTTACTCAAGTGCACCCTGCTCTTGCTTGGACTGCTCCTCCTCCTCCTTGGTGTCAGGTAACCGTGTACTGCCGCCCACTATCATGAAGGCGGAGGGGGCAAACTGCTGCTCCCCTCGATCTGTTCTCTACTCCCCTTGATATGAAGTCCATCACACAGTTTGAAAGTTGACAGAGGGACCATCCACTTCCTGTCCGACCTCGTTTTCATCATCGATGCAGTCTATAAGTATGTCGCCGGGATCCTCCTCCTCCTCGTCGGCGTTGGTGTTACGGTGGTTTTCCACCTCTTAGCCAGCCTTGTTTTCATCATCGATGCAGTCCAGAAGTAAGTCGAGGTGGCCGGCATCGCCAAGCTCTGGGGTGAGGACGAGGGAAGCTGCGGTCTCTACTGGCCTATTCTAGATGTTGCTTGCTGCGAGAGTGTGAGACGAATGGACTTGCTATCTACTGGCACTGGCAGACAGCCATTCCCAAGTGCGGCCAGGTCCCGCCACGTGGCACAAGGGCCCGTCCCGCCGTCCCATCCTTGTTGCACCACCTTCCTTCCCTTCCAATGCTTGAAGTGGTACTACTATAGTACTACTGCGCTCACGCCCCTGTTTCCAAACTCTTCCATCACCATCCAAAACAGCTTCGGCGGAGAGTGGAGAGCACACCCCGCCGCCGTCTCCCTTTGGGTCCTCCGTCTCACGCGAGCGAAGGACCTAAACCCTAAATCCTAATGAGCAGCCCCGACCTGACCTCCCCGGCGCAAATGCGCGCTCCGCCGGCCCCGCTGCTCAGGGCCGCGATGTGCTTGGAGCTGGACTGGATCGAGGCGCGGCTGGGCGTCCGGCCGTCGGGGCTGCCTCGGTGGCTGGATAGCATGGAGGGGGAGTGGGGAGGCCACGACGGGCTCCGCTGGGGCGAGAGTCGAAACTTCGATAGGCCGCACGTTCTCGTCGCTTCCGACCCAAGATGCGGGATCCCTCGCCAGGGTGCGGTAGAGAGCGCCGCCGAGCTCCCTCGCCATCCTCTGTACAGCACGAAAAATCATCAAAACTCAGAACCAAAGAGAAAATGGAAGGTTATGTTTTGGAGCTTGGTCATGCTCCAACTCATCCATCCAGTCGCCGGACCCTAGTCGTCGGACCCTTTGATCCTCATTGGTGTGCGTCATGCTCCTGCTCCACCATCGGGTCACCGGACCATCGCCTTGGGGTCTCCAACCTCCACTACGGGGTCGCGCAACCAACAACAAGGGTATGGCGAGGATGCTCGGCCTCTGCCATTGTCTCTGCGTTCTACCACCACCTTTTCCACTGCCCCCTTGGCATCTAAGAGAACGGCAGTCGACGACTCGCTGAGACCCAAGGTGACGTGATCACACATGGTCCGGCGACTCGATGTGCGAGCAGTATATGCGACCACATGGTTTTTAAATGTTTGTGCATTTAGAAAATGTTTGTGCATTTGAAAAATGTTCTCGGTTTTGAAAAAAAAGTTTGCATATTAAAAAGTTCTTCGGATTTTTGTAAACAAATATTCGGAAAATGAAAAATGTTCATGATTTTTTAAATAGTTTGCCTATAAAAGATGTTCATAAATTGAACATAATTTCGTCAATTTAGAAAATATTCAAGTATTCAAAAATATCATAAAAATTCAAAAACTGTTCGTGAATTACAAAATATTTTGTTGATTAATATTTTTAATATGGCAATTGATTGAGCAGTTGATTTGTCGCTATGGAGCTCGAGCGAGCGTACATTCTTACCTCTTAGATGTACAATACCATGTTTTCTCCTTCTTAGGGATTGATGTTGGGGAGGGAACAATTTTATTCTCGTGCGGGGATGGTTGCTTTGGGCATTCACAGCCATTGGCTGAATGGAATTGAGCATAGGACTCATGCTAGTTATACTAGCGTATTAATTTATATAAAACATTTTTATTTTGCAGTTTACATCTTGTTATGTCTCGTAGTCTTGAAAATGATTTTCAACTTTTTTAACAAATATTAAGTGATAAACCCAGTCATATTCAAAAAGACAAATAGGCTAGATTGTATGCAAAGCAAAGGAAATGAAAAAATTGCATTCCTTTACACAATATTCGTGTGTCCCTTAGTTAGGTGTAACATAATGTGTTCATATATGTTTATGCATTGTTTGATACCTTTAAACAGGGCATACAATATATGAACGTAACAAGAATCATAACAAAAAGGTGGTGGTCTAGCATATAGAAAACACTAGAGTGTATGACACGTCAACATATGGCTGAGACCATATAAAATATTCAAACTGACGGGTTGCCCACTGCCGCTAATGGTAATCTGCACTAGAACCTTCTGGTCCATAGCTACACGTGCTAAAACCAGGACGTGGACACAAGTCGTCTTCACCATGCGTTTGGTCCCCAAGATGATGGTATTGCTTTACGGAAAGTCTGCCATTACAGTGATTTGGCTTCCCGAGGCGACGGTGTTGCTTGTTTACGACGCTAGCATCACCGTTTGTTTGGTCACGTAGAAGATGGTATTGTTCGAGCACAAATAGAGCATCACCGTTTGCTTGGTCCCGGAAGCGACGATATTTCTCAGCGTTAACACTTTCATTACCGAGCATGGCCGCTGAGACAATGTAATGTCGATGCATCTCTCAGGACGAACCTCATGTCCAAGATGCCTCAGATAATGGTCACAATCCAGGCAGTAACCAGGACAACTCCATTCCTCACCAGGAAGAGCGCCGGCGTCCGCCTCCACTCTGGCATTTGAACCTGCTCGTGCCAGCGCTGGCGACCGCCTACACTCTGCTGTATGCATGGCACACAGAGCTTCAGGCATTTGAAACAATGTACAGTAGCACATCTGCAGATAGAGCTTAAGAGTTCGTATACAAAACTGTGATACGCGTTCATTTGATCTTAGCAAATCTGGCTTGGTTATAGCATATCGTTCCAGGCTCATTGAAACCACGATGTGAATTTAAGATGCATTTCGTTCTTCATAGATGGCGCGCTGGACTTTCCATGGAGATCCAATGCATAATCGAAGTACCTCGAGCTGAGCATGAGATAGATGTGAAACAAGTGTTGGAAGAGGAAGGTACATGCTAGTTTACTGCTGTCTGAAATTTGTTACAGAATAAAACAACTGTATCTATGCATGGTTTGAGCAGATGGAGGCCAATCTGCAGCTCCACTCGATCCTCTTACTTACATGAACGAGCCGAACTTTACTCGCGACCCGGCGCCGTCCACCATGCTGCCAGAGAGGGAGGGCTCCCCGACGATAGGCCTGATTAGCAAGTCTGGCTTGGTAATAGCATTTCGCCGCAGGCTCATCGAAACCACGATGTAAATTTAAGATGCATTTCGTTCTTCACAGATCCAACACATAATACATGAACGAGCCGAACTTTACTTGCGACCCGGCGCCGGCCGCCGTGCTGCCAGAGAGGGAGTGCCCCCCGAGATGGGCCTCATAGGTACTCCCTCCGTAAACTAATATAAGAGTTTTTAGATGACTATTTTAGTGATCTAAATGCTCTTATATTAGTTTACGGAGTATAAACTGGCGAATGATCTAGTAGCACTGCTACATCACCACTTGCCATTTGACTGAGCTAGTTTCCCCTGCAAAAAAGATTGTAAAAAAATAAGGTAGAAAAGCGGTGTGTGCTCAGCCAGACTTGCTAATGGTGCTAACTGTGAAATTATTACTATGTTTTTCAACAGATAATCCCAGAGAATTGTGTGCCTCATTTGATGTATGAGAAATGTAGCCTTAATGTTTTGAACATACAGCCAGGTCATCCTACGAATCTCAACTGTCCATACCAGATTTCTAAAAGAAGTGGAGACATGCAAATCAAAGGATGAAAAAAATGTATGGATAGTCGTAAGAAGGTTCTTGGAAGCAAAAGGAAGCGAAGCGCAAGAATTGGAAATATGATGATCTCTAATCTCCATAATGGAGAGTCAGGGTCTATATTGTTTTATACTATTTTACCTTAAATAGGGTATTTAGGTCCTGCCTAATACTGATGATCATGTGCTAAGAACAATTAAGTAGGGTTGGTTCATGAATATCAAGATGATGATCGTATGACTTGTTATTAATAACGAGTAGAAGTTGTATGATGATGATTAGTAGGACTTGTTAGGATTAGTATTACTTTCTACAAACTCGCTACTCGCGGTCTCGAGACTTGTAATGTTCTATCTTTGTTTGGTCTTTTGAATTCGGAGACTAATATGATGAATTGTATTCGGAGACTAATCTTCTATTGTATTCGATGAATCTGCTGTTGCTGTGTGGTGCTGTCTATATTCTGTCTAGTAATATACTCTGTAACCTGTGCAAATATCAGGAAAAAATCGCTAATATTCATACTAGTGGCGCACCACCAATTAGTGCGCCATTAGTAAGCCAGAGACACTAGTGGCACATCATCAACTAGTGCGCCATTAGTAAGCCAGAGCACATGGGTAAATATGGCCCTGGGAGGCATACTAATGGCGCACCGTGGGTATACTAATGGCGCACCTGTGGTGCGCCATTAGGAGGCAAAACAGGTTCGCCACTAGCAGTCCTTTTCCTAGTAGTGCGACCTCGTCGCCGTCGTAATCGCACCGGCCGCGGAAATCTTCACTCCGCCGCCATTGTAGCTATCCTCCACTGCCAAGTTAGGGCGTGGAAGATCTGAACGGACGAACTTCTCAACTCCTACTCCCAGTTCATTGTGTTCTTTGTCAAGGGTAAATAAAATCTATTTTTACTGTCGTTGTTGATTCTGATGATTTCCACAAAATCTTAAAAAGGTGTTTATTCTTCAACTTCCACACTCTTAAAACACCTCACATGCATTTGTTCTTAATCTATTTCTCTAAGCAACGTTTTTCTTAAAGATTCCTTAATTATGTGAATTTTCAATTTATACAACTCTGGAACCTAAGTCAAAGACCGCTTAGTGAAGTTCCTCAAGACACTACTGCTTAAATTCCTCAAACTTGTTTCTTTTGAAAAACTTCTGAGAACGCATGTGACCTCTCCAAATTCTTCGCACCTATACTATGTTCACAAGTACACATGTCCGCTGCTGAATCACTAGGTTCTCATCAACTTAACTCATTTCCAGCATTCCTCGAAGACAACTTGCATACCTCGTCAGAGAATTCTATTGTTCAAAATCCCCAGATGAAGAAAATGGCTGATGGCAAGAGACCTTAGAAGGGAGGCAAGAGACCAGAAGTGAACACAACTTTTGAGATCCCAGATGAGATTTGTGAGGAATATTGTACTCCTGATGAAGCCAAACATGGCTAGGATAACAAAAATTAGCACAAGGTGCGCATTCAAAGGATCTAAAGGATATGGGCATGAGAATGGATGGAGTACAGATATGTAACTCCAAAATATATGAAGAAATTCGCTTTACACCCTCCTTTCCCAAGACCTCCATTGGCACTTGGACAAGTTGTTGATCCCACTAGCCTCAAGCGCGGTGAGGGTTTTCCAGATGAATGGGCCAAGCGGCAAGCCAAGTTGGCCAAAGAAGCAGTTAGGAAATTCAATGAAAATTCTGTTGCTGCCACTGCTAAGGCCTCTACTAGCAAGCCTAAAAAGGCTATGCCCAAGAAGCCTACGCACAAGCCCAGTTCTTCAGCTGCAATTCCCTCATGGCCAAACTCATCAAAGCCCTCACGGCATGTTCCTCAAGCAGCTCCAGTTCCTACTGTTGCAAAACCGTCAGCTACTGCTGCAAAGTCCATGGCACATGCGCATCTCGCGTCTTGCCAAAGGACTATGGGCATCTCTATCACCTCCGGAGCATCTGCAAGTTCTTCAGCTCCTCCCCAGTCCTCAACAGGCCCAACTTTGCTGAAGAAAAACACCACTACTGGACGAGGCACAAGGCCAAGTCCTCAAAAGAATCAGGTTTCCTTCCAAGTAATGTCTAGTGAAGACGAAGATGATGATGTGGAATTAGCAGAAATCATCAGATATAGACAACAAAGGGCCGCTAGAGACAAAGGTAGTAATGTGCCACTGATGTTGGATCCAAAGTTGATCCTCGACTTCATCGACCTATGGCACAAGGACCATAATACTCCTTTGCCTAAGCTGAACCTCACTCCTGGCCAAAGTCATGTTTTGACGGCCTTCATTGATGAGGAAAATGGAAATTTGAACAAGGGAGGAAAGTGAAGAAAGCTCAGTACAAGAAAGAGTGCTTTCTGAAGAACAATGTTCTGACGCTATCACCTAATGAACTTGTATCTCTGCAACTAGAGATCAAGGGTCTAAGTGATGAATTTGACCGATACTATGTTGATTGGCTGGGAGCCAAAGTCAGATTTGTCAAGCTGACCAAGACATTCACTCCAAATGTTGCAGCCCCAACGCAACATGAAATTCCTCAGGCTGAAGGATTTGCTCAGTCTACTGAAGAACATGCTAGCACAGCTGATGAAAATCAGGCTGCTGAAGAAAATGAAAGCATCAGGGCTGATGAAGATATTCCAGCCGCTGAAGAAATTGCCAGGGCAACCGCTACTGTTGCGCCTCAAGAACAAGTCAGGCCAGTTGAAGCATGTGCTATTGTTCCTGAAGAAACTGATCATACCAGGGCAACTGCATCAGTTGCGCCTGAAGATAATGCACCAATTTCCTCTGCTCCTCCTGCATAGACGACAAGTATCAACCTTCCTTCTACATCAGAAGTGAAGAAGACCAAGGCTGCACAGAGGGAAGCTATAAAGAAAAGTGTCGGAGTAAATAACCATGGGTAGCCTAGTCGGCTCCCCCTGGCCCTTCTGAAAAAATAACGAGCCGATTTGGCCCTCAAGAATCCAAGACGCAGGGCCGCCTTCCCCTTGCCGGCTGTCTCCAGGCCGGCTATCGAAAGGCGGCCCGACTTCAGCCCTCATGAAGAGAAGCCGCGGGAGGGCCGGCTCCGAGAAGCCGGCCATGAGAAGGCCGATTCCAAGAAGCCGGCTCCCATAAAGCGGTCAAGATCGTACCCTCGAAGTTTGCATCCACATAATGGCGATGTGACGGGGCGTGGCTACAGTGAAGCCTGCCACCCTCGAATCCCGGAGCACGCCTGGCACAGTGCGCTGTACGGGTGGCCATGACCCGTTCGGCGCGGCACTGTTGCCATGTTGACCCTGATGTCATCCACGACGGGCTACCAGTACGGCCCATGGGCGGTGGGCCCCTTCGGGCAGAGAGACACCCGAAGGCGGCCAGACCTCCCCCAGTCGGCCCAAGATAGAGCTGGCTCCCCACAACCGGCTTGCCACCTCCCTCGAAGAAGATGCCCCATTAAGGAGACACGACGCGGTGGGGCTACAGTGATCGCCCACCGGGCAGCGGCACTGTAGCCACGCCCACTTCGGCGAAGCCTTCGCCACCAAGATTGAGCTACAGTAACCAGCCGCCGACAAGGCCCTGACAGTGGGGCCTGACAGTAACCAAGGAGGCAGTAGCCGGCGGGACCCACTACCCGGCGGGCCCTAGCAGCCGGCGCAGAAGCTGGAGAGCGTAGACACAGACGGCTGGGCCCGGGCCCAGCCGGATTACCATTGTACCCCCGGGGGTAGGCCTATATAAACTCCCCGGGGCATCCATGCAAAGGGAGATGAACCCCCGCTAGTCTCAGACACCACACAGGGAGGAGAAGAGAGCAAGCCGCGCCCTTCTTCCTCCTCTCGCCAAATAGCTCAAGGAGCACCGTGTAGCTACTTGTTCATCTAGTGACCATGCGAAGACCCCGTAGAGCAGCAGTAGGGGTGTTATCTCCACGGAGAGCCCCGAAGCTGGGTAAGATTCGCCGGCGTGCATGTCTTCGCCTCATCCCGTTTCCAGACACCGGCGACGTCTTACTGGCTCCCACAATGATAAGCCACTCGTTGGCATATGTCGCACCTACCACCCGACATTTGGCGCCCACCGTGGGGCTAGGTGCACCATTTTCCGGAGACCTGTTCTGGACGGGAACCCTCTTCCTCCCCCGCGAGCGTAGCCAGCCCGGCACGCCCGATGGCGCTTGCCACGACGTGCTACAAGGCGTCACCAACATCTGTGCGGCGAGCAGCCTCGCCGATCTCCTTGACAAGACTCTCATCTCTGACGAGCTCGCTCCCGACGCGGGCACCGACCACCTCGTCAACCTCCTCGGCCAGCTCCACGTCTCCGGCGAACCTGCCGTGGACTTGGAGTCGGTTGGCTCCACCGATCCGATGCCTGTCGACTCCGACACGGCCTCGCTCGACACGTTCCCCACCAACGTCGCGATCTACAACGACCCGCTTCCCCGGGCCGATGGCTGCGACGCTGTCACCATCGAGGTGATGGTCATCGGCCACGGCGGCGCTTCTGACGAGAGCGCCCATGACGCCCCGCATGTGGCGGTCCACGACTTGTCCATCCCCCTCCCGGCCAATGCCAATGCTGAAGCACTGGAAGCTCACCGCCTCGCCCTCCTCGCGGAGGGCCGGAAGTTGGTTTCCATGAGATGCCTCGCTGAGGCCCACCAACGCGAGGCCGACCGTGCCGCCTTTGGCACGCCGCCCCCAGGCGGACCTAGCCGGGCTGGCGTTGTCAGACAGTGCGGCACTGTCATCGCCGATATGCTAGGAGTCGACCGCCCAGTCTATGCTACTCCACTCGAGAACCTCCGCGCCGCCCAGGCGGCCGTAGACGAGCTAGATGGACCGGGGGCCGAAGAGCTCCCCCACATGACCCGACGCATCCAGCGGCTGATCGATGCAGCTGCGCAGCGGCACGAAGCCGACGCCCGCGCGGAAAGCCCTCCCTCCCGCCGAGATCACGGCGCGATGTCCCGGACGCCGACTACGGGTAAAACCCGCGCGCGGCGCGAGAAAGAACCGGCTGCCAGCCGAAGCCGAACCCGAATCTTCATCGAGGGAGACGTAGAAGGCCACCCCTGGGCCGTGGAGTGGCAGGGCAACCCGCCTCCGCCCCGGCCCCATGGAGAGAGATATCTCACCCCGCCGCCTGTTGCGCATCCGACTCTCAGCGGCCGGCTAGGTCGCCGTGAAGGAGTCGGCGAGAACGACGCCCGCCATCGGATCGACCGCCTGGCGTGATCCCTGGCACTAGAAGAAGAAGACGATGTCGGCCCACCTTGCTTCGGCCCCCGCATCCGCGACAGGCCTTTCCCCAAAGGGTTCTCGCTCCCAAGAGACACGCCCAAGTACAATGGCTCCGTGAAGCCGGAAGATTGGTTGATCGACTACTCGACGGCGGTTAGCATAGCCAACGGCAACAGGCGCGTTGCCATGAAGTACGTGCCCCTCATGCTACAGGGCACGACGCGGACCTAGCTCAACAGCCTCAAGCCATACATCATCAACAGCTGGCTAGACTTCACAGAAGCCTTCGTCCGCAACTTCACCGGCACCTACAAGCGGGCTCCCAAGCCATGACAGCTCTCCTTGTGCGTACAAGGCCCCGCCAAGTCCACTCGCGACTACCTCACGCGTTGGGCCGAGCTCCGCAACTCTTGCGAAGGGGTGCACGAGGTGCAAGCCATAGAATACTTCACTGCCGGGTGCCGAGAAGGCACCCTCCTCAAGCACAAGCTCCTCTGCGACGAGCCACCTACCCTCGACGAGCTTCTGATCATAGCGGACAAGTACACCACCGCCGACTCCTCGATGAAGACCGAACTCCGGGTAGACGCGTCCGGAAAGGTACTCAACCCGGCGCCCAAGACGCCGACTGGGGACTCCGGCCGACACCCACACCAGAACGACCACAAGCGCAAGGGCCCGGTGCCGCCCTCCACCAGTCGGCAGGTGGCCACAATCGAAGACGAGCAGCCCGAAGCGCGGCCCGCACACAAGAAGCAGAGGGGCGGCAAGCCGGCTTGGCACCCCTGGGTCGTGGAGTGGCAGGGCAACCCGCCTCCGCCCCTGGGCCGTGGAGAGAGATATCCCACCCCGCCGCCTGTTGCGCATCCGACTCTCAGCGGCCGGCTAGGTCGCCGTGAAGGAGTCGGCAAGAACGACGCCCGCCATCGGATCGACCGCCTGGCGTGATCCCTGGCGCTAGAAGAAGAAGACGATGTCGGCCCGCCTTGCTTCGGCCCCTGCATTCGCGACGAGCCTTTCCCCAAAGGGTTCTCACTCCCAAGAGACACGCCCAAGTACAATGGCTCCGTGAAGCCGGAAGATTGGTTGATCGACTACACCACGGCGGTTAGCTTAGCCAACGGCAACAGGCGCGTTGCCATGAAGTACGTGCCCCTCATGCTGCAGGGCATGGCGCGGACCTGGCTCAACAGCCTCAAGCCATACAGCATCAACAGCCGGCTAGACTTCATAGAAGCCTTCGTCCGCAACTTCACCAGCACCTACAAGCGGGCTCCCAAGCCCAGACAGCTCTCCTTGTGCGTACAAGGCCCTGCCGAGTCAACTCGCGACTACCTCACGCGTTGGGCCGAGCTCCGCAACTCTTGCGAAGGGGTGCACGACGTGCAAGCCATAGAATACTTCACTGCCGGGTGCCGAGAAGGCACCCTCCTCAAGCACAAGCTCCTCTGCGACGAGCCACCTACCCTCGACGAGCTTATGATAATAGAGGACAAGTACGCCACCGCCGACTCCTCGATGAAGACCAAACTCCGGGTAGACGCATCCGGAAAGGTACTCAACCCGGCGCCCAAGACGCCGGCTGGGGACTCCGGTCGACGCCCACACCAGAACGACCACAAGCGCAAGGGCCCAGTGCCGCCCTCCACCAGTCGGCAGGTGGCCACAGTCGAAGACGAGCAGCCCGAAGCGCGGCCCGCACACAAGAAGCAGAGGGGCGGCAAGCCGGCTTGGTAGCCGGCCTTCTCCTACGAGCAGACTCTCGACGCCCCGTGCAAGTTCCACAGCGGCGTGAAGCCGTCCAACCACACGACCCGGAAGTGCCACTGGCTCACCCAAATCTCTAAAGGGGAAGGGCTCGCGCCACCTCCGCCTGCCGGTCCACCGCCTCCGGCTCCGCAGCCGCCGGCCACTCGGCCCGCAGTCGGAGCCGTGCACGATGAGTTCCCCGACGAGCATGCCGCCTATATCATCTTTACAAGTCAGGCTGAAGACCGGCGCAGCAAACACCGAGAGCACCAAGAAGTCAGCATGGTTGCTGCCAACCCCGCCGAGCACATGCACTGGTCAGAAAAACCTATCAGCTGGAGCCGGACCGATCACCCAGAGGTGATGCCGTCTCCCGGCTCTTATGCGTTGGTTTTGGATGCCACCCTTACAACGGATAGATGCGCTGCCCGATTCTCCCGCGTGCTGATAGACGGCGGGAGCAGCATCAACATCCTGTACCGTGACACCATGGAGAAGCTGAATGTCAAGACGAAGCAACTCATGCCTACTCGGACTGTGTTCCATGGCATCGTACCCGGCCTGTCCTGCGCCCCCATTGGCAAGATCAAGATTGATGTACTTTTTGGGGACAAGGAGCATTTCCGCCGGGAAGCGATCTGGTTTGAAGTGGTGGACCTGGAGAGCCCTTACCATGTATTGCTTGGCCGACCTGCCTTGGCCAAGTTCATGGCAGTTCCCCACTATGCATACCTCAAGATGAAGATACCGAACACCAAAGGCGTCATCACCATAGCCGGCGATTACAAGAAGTCCTCTGAGTGCGCAGCAGCCAGCAGTCGGCTGGCCGAGTCCCTTGTGATTGCCGAAGAAAAGAAGATGTTGCACCGAGTCATGGCCATGGCCGGCAAGCAGTCGGCCTTGTCCCCCGATCCCAAGGAGCATGATGCTCAAGGATCTTTGCAGCCGGCCAAGGAGACGAAGAAGATACCTCTCGACCCCGAGCACCCAGAGAGGTTTGCCGTCATCGGGGCAAACCTAAACAGAAAATAGGAAGGCGAGCTCGCCGATTTCCTCCGTGAGAATCGGGACATCTTTGCATGGTCCCCCAAGGACATGCCGAGCGTCCCGAAGGAATTTGCCGAGCACAAACTACACGTCCGAGAAGACGCAAAGCCAGTCAAACAACCCCTCCGCCGACTGTCGGAGGAGAAACGCAGGATTGTGGGAGAGGAGATAGCCCGGCTTCTGGCAGCCGGCTCCATTATTGAAGTTTTCTTTCCAGAGTGGCTCGCCAACCCGGTCCTCGTGCTAAAGAAAAACAACAAGTGGCGCAAGTGTATAGACTACACGAGCCTCAACAAGCCCTGCCCCAAACATCCCTTTGCCCTGCCAAGGATTGACCAAGTGATAGACTCCACGGCCGGATGCGAGCTGTTGAGTTTCTTGGATGCTTACTCAGGGTATCACCAGATAAAGTTAAATCCGGCAGACCGCCTGAAGACCGCCTTCATCACTCCATTCGGAGCCTTCTGCTACCTGACTATGACATTCGGCTTGAGAAATGCCGGTGCCACTTTTCAGCGTTGCATGCAAGAGTGCCTCCTCAAGCAACTCGGCAGAAATGCCCATGTCTATGTAGACGACATTGTAGTGAAGACGGAGAAGTGCGGCACCTTGTTGGAAGACCTCAAGGAAACATTTGAGAACCTACGCCGGTTCCAAATCAAGCTTAACCCCGAGAAATGCGTGTTCGGAGTGCCAGCCGGCCAGCTCCTAGGCTTCCTGGTCTCCGAACGCGGCATCGAATGCAACCCAGTAAAGATCAAGGCCATTGAGAGAATGGCGATCCCCACCAAACTTCGAGACGTCCAGAAGTTTACCGGATGCTTGGCCTCCCTGAACCACTTCATCAGCCGGCTCAGAGAGAAAGCTCTTCCCCTCTACCGCCTCATGAAGAAGACTAACCACTTCGAGTGGAATGACCAAGCCAATCAAGCTTTTCACGAGCTGAAGAAGATGCTGGCCACGCCGCCTGTCCTAGCGGTGCCGACTGAGAAAGAGCCCATGCTCCTCTACATTGCCGCAACCAGCCGGGTGGTCAGCACCGTCATCATAGTCCAACGCCTAGAAGAAGGCCGAGCCCAGCCGGTCCAGAGGCCGGTGTACTATTTGAGCGAGGTGCTGTCTACCTCGAAGCAGAACTACCCGCACTACCAGAAGATGTGCTACGACATGTACTTTGCCGCCAAGAAGCTGAAGCCCTACTTCCGAGAGCATCCCATCACAGTTGTATGCACCACCCCGCTGGCCGAGATCATAGGCATGCGGGATGCATCCGGCCGGGTGGCGAAATGGGCCATCGAGTTGGCCAACTATACGATCTTCTACCAGCCTCGCACCGCCATCAAGTCCCAAGCATTGGCCGACTTCCTCGTCGACTGGGCCGAGACCCAGTACCTACCGCCGGCTCCCGACTCCACTCATTGGCGCATGCACTTCGATGGGTCCAAGATGCGCACCGGCTTGGGAGCCGGCGTAATCCTCACCTCTCCCAAAGGCGACAAGCTCAGATACACGCTGCAAATTCACTTTGCCGCCTCCAACAACATGGCCGAGTACGAGGCGCTCATACACGGGCTCCGGCTTGCCAAAGAACTCGGCATTCGCCGGATCCTATGTTATGGCGACTCGGACTTGGTGGTCCAGCAATCATCCGGCGACTGGGATGCCAAGGACGCAAATATGGCAAGCTACCGCTTCCTGGTTCAGCAGATCAGTGGGTATTTTGAAGGATGCGAGTTCCTCCACGTACCGCGAGCCGACAACAAGCCAGCTGATTCCCTGGCTCGAATAGACTCCACTCGGCAAGCAATACCAACCGGTGTCTCTCTACAACGCCTCCTCAAGCCGTCTATCAAGCCGTCTCCAGAGTCCGATTCCATCTTCGTGCCGCCTGACCCCGACGCAGCCGGCTCGAAGAACCAAGCAGGTGACCTGGGGACTTCGATAGTCGGCCAGGGGGTATCAGCAGGTGGCTCGGGGACTTCCATAGTTACGCCCGACCCGGGGACTGCCTCACCCGGCTCGGGGACTGCGGTAGTTGACCCGGAGACTACACCAACACAACAGGCGGCGGCCGACTCCAGCATTTCACCGCCCAGCCCGCCTGCCCTGGTCATAGTAGCCATTCTGGCAATAGAAGAAGTCACAGCTCCGTCATGGGCTCAATCCATCCTCAACTTCCTAATAAACCAAGATCTGCCGGCTGACGAAGTAGAGGCAAGACAAGTCCAACACCGAGCCGGAGCATACACAATCGTCAACAGAGAACTCGTCAACCGCAGTGTCACTGGAGTCCTCCAGCGATGCGTTGAGCAAGAGAAGGGCATTACAATCCTCAGGGACATCCACCAAGGAGAATGCGGCCACCATGCGGCCTCAAGATCACTCGTCGCCAAAGCCTTCCGCCATGGTTTCTTTTGGCCGACTGCTTTGGATGACGCCAAGAAGTTAGTTAAACATTGCAAAGGGTGCCAACTCTTCAGCTCCAAGCAACACATGCCGGCTTCAGCACTCAAGACCATTCCCCTCACTTGGCCCTTCGCCGTTTGGGGACTGGACATGGTGGGCCCATTCAAGACGGCGCGCGGCGGCATGACACATCTGCTTGTCGCCGTGGACAAATTCACCAAATGGATTGAGGCAAAGCCGATCAAGAAGCTGAATGGGCCGACTGCCGTGACATTTATCACAGATATAACAACTCGGTACGGCGTACCACACAGCATCATCATCGACAATGGCATGAATTTCGCCAAGGGAGCCTTGGCACGTTTCTGCGCGACGCAAGGCATCCAGTTGGACCTAGCGTCCGTCGCCCACCCACAGTCAAACGGCCAGGTCGAGCGAGCCAACGGCCACATCCTTTCCGGCATCAAGCCCCGACTGATCGTACCACTGGAGCATTCAGCCGGCTGTTGGCTCGATGAGCTGCCGGCTTTCCTCTGGAGTCTGCGCACTACACCAAACAAGTCAACCGGCTTCACTCCTTTCTTCCTCGTATATGGTGCCGATGCGGTCAGCCCAACTGACACCGAGTTCGACTCGCCTCGGGTAACCATGTACACGGAAGCCGAGGCCAAGGAAGCACGAGAAGAAGGCATCGACCTGCTGGAAGAAGGCCGGCTGTTAGCCCTCAGCCGGTCCGCCGTCTATCAGCAGGGCCTGCGCCGCTACCACAGCCGGAAGGTCAAGCCAAGATCCTTCCAAGAGGGCGATCTCGTGCGCCGGCTGATCCAGCAAACAGCCGGCCAGCACAAGCTCTCGGCCCCTTGGGAGGGCCCCTTCGTCATCAGCAGAGCCTTAGGCAACGACTCATACTAACTGATCGACGCGCAGAAGCCGAAGGCACGAAAGAGAGACGACTCTGGCAAGGAGTCGGAACGACCATGGAACTCCAACCTCGTCCGAAGGTTTTACAGTTGAAATGCAGTATGTATCACGCTAACTTTTGTACTAAGTTCGAGACAATAGGCCCCCCGAGGAGAGCTCGGGGACTGCCATCTTTTGTCTATGAAATGAAAACTATCATGCTTATGGCCTTGTCATTGCATTCACTTTTTTCTGTCCGGCACCGGGTTCGACTAGTCGGCCCGGGGACTGGCCGCCTGAAGTTATATTAGAAGTCCTACCCACAGTCAGACAAGTAGTGTGTCGGCTCCCAAGCTTTCTCTTGCCAAAAGTCACAGTTCGAAGAACCGGCTATCCGGCTGGCAAGAGTTAAGGGCAGGAACGGGTGCCCACACGAAAAATGGCTAGGGACTAACGGACTAATATAACAAAAGCCGGTTTTTCTCCCACCACCGACCGGCTACCAGAGTAGCCGGCCGGCCGGCTTCCATTCACCTCGCTCCAATCTAAGAAAGCTCGAGTACTTGCCTTCCCAGAAGGGGAAGGCGGCAAAGGAAATAGCTTAAGGATAAAAATCATAGATGAATGGAAACCAAGCACGCAATAATATTTACATAAAAGACCTTCAAAAGGCCAGCATTCGACATAGTTTGAATACACCCCCAGTGGGTGGAACTGCGGAAGTTTGATAAAATCATTCAAAAGGCAACAAGCAGGAAAAAAGAAAGACGACAGACTAAGAAAAAGGAAGCGACTGGCGAGTCAGGCAGGTCGGTGGAGACGACAGTGCCGGCTGGAGGAGTGGCTGGCTGGCAAACCTCAGCATGATCACCGCCTCCGGCAGAGGGCGCGCTAGCACGCGCCTCGTTGCTGGAGGCACGATCAGGCTGACGCTGGCTGGCCGCTTCACCGGCCGGCTCAACGTCTTCGCCCTCCTCTCCTTCGTCGTCTTCGCCTTCATCGCTGGAGGCAATCTCCTCTGCCGAGTCTTCACCCGCTGCCGGGTCCAGCCCGAACCACTCTTACGGCTGGGCAGCGCCGTCATCATTAATTTCAGGAGCGAAGACGCTGATGTCAGTACACTCGGCGATCGTCGAAGCATGCTGAGCGATAGCCGGCCGCACCTCCTCTAGCTCTTCGTCGGCCTCCAGCCGCCAGGTGCGCAGCTGGTCCAGGTTCAGCCCCGGATACCAAGCTCGGACGAACTCCAACGCCCGCCCAGCTCCAAGCCGGGCCGCTGATGCTTTCCAAGCCTCGAAGCGGCCAACCGCAACTTCCAGCCAGTCGGCAGTCCGACTCGGGGTGCGGGGAATCGTCTCGCTTGGCCAGAGGGTGCCCAACACCTACGCCCCAGCGCGCTGGAGGCGGCGGAGCATACGATGAGCCGGCTGCAGCCGCGCTTGGACCGCCAAGAGTTGCTCCTCAAGCGTCTGACTCGCGTCCGGCGTGATGTTGGCCCCCGCCTGACGGCGCGCTTTGCGATGGGCCTCGATGGTTTCGGTAGCAAAGACGGAGTAGCCGGGAAAGTAGTCTGCACAGAGAATAAAAAGCAGCACAAGTCAGAACACAAATCAGGCGGCAAGGGGCATGCAAGGAGCGAGGAAGGCGGCTTACCGTCGATCAAATCCTCAATACGGCTGAAGCCTTCATTCAGCGCTTGCCTGGTCTCAGCCCAGCCCGCCGCTTTGGTCTCGAACTCGGCCTTCAGGGCGGCTTCGTTATCCTGCGCCTTCTTCAGGGCCGCCTTGTGGCTCTCCTCCTGGTCAGCCAGCTTCTTGGCCAGGCGGTCACGCTCCAGGACCAAGGCGTCGTACTCAGTTTCCTTGGCGCGAAGGGCGGCGTGTGCCGCGCTGAGCTGCCCCCTCAAGTCGGCATTGGCTCCTGCAAGCATGAAGACAAAGGAAAAAATAATAAGGGGAAGTCGTCAAGGAAGATCCAAACCGGCTGCCCAGCAGTCGGCCCGAATCTCGGGGACTACACCCAGTGGGTGCGCTGACGCGCCCCCACAGGAGATGAACGAGACAAACACGCACTCCGGCTGCTGGTCAGGTCCTCAGTTCTTCGGCCCAGCTCCTGAGCCTGGGAGTTGAAGGCGGCTGCGCGAAGGTTATGATACTCCTGGAAGATTATACAGGAGGCAAGGATAAGTTAAGTTGTCAGGACCTAGTAAGTTCCAAACCGCCTACACAGCAGCCGGCTTGGAACTCGGGGACTACACCTAGTGGGTGCGCTGACGCGCCCCCACGGAAGAAATCGAAAGAGCAAAATAACCAAGGACAGAAGACTCACCCAGATGACGGCCCGCGTCGAGAGAAACTCTTGAGTGTATCACTGCAGCGAGGCGGCCTGAGCTTGAAGCCGGTTCCGGACCTCCTGGGCCGCTGCGTTCAGTTCGCCCGTCCCCCCGCCGGGAGTCCACTCGGACGTGCGGACGCTGGCCGTCTCCAGGGCCTCCGCCGTCTGGCTGGCGCCCGCTGCTCGGTGCGGTTCCGGCGCGGAGGCTCCACCCCCTGCGCTGGCGCAATGCCGGCTGCACCTCGAGGCCGGCCCCTGCCGCCGGCTCGCCCCTGGATGGCTGCTTTGGTGCTGAAGTTGATTGGCCGCTTTGGCCCGCTCCAGTCGGCGCCGTCTGCGACGCCCCCTCCACGAAGATCACGGGATCCTCCCGCCTCTCCATCACCGGCAGGCCTTGGTCGACATCCTCCGACGGGGGCACGAGAACGCCCGGGGCCACGGTGTGGAGGGGAACAACAAGCAGCGGAGGCCGGTTGTGCGAAGCCTCCGCCTCCGTCTCCGCGGCTGCCGCCTTCGCCCGGGCCTTGGCCGCCGCATTGGCCTGCTCCTTCATCGCCTGGGCGGTCCTTCACTCCGCCGCCTCCCGCTCCTCCCGCGCCTCCCGCGCGTTCCGCTCCGTGGCCTCCTTAAGGTCGGCGCGGCGATCCACGCGGCGGGAGCTTGAGGACCCTCCAGTCGGCCCGACTACGAAGCCGCCAGGACCTCGCTCGAGAGAAAGCGGTGCCCTGTCCAGCAAGAAAAGAAAGGTTTAGAAGAGTTTCGGACGAAGAAGACAAAAAATATATACGCAAGACATTCGGCGACTTACGCAGAGATCGCTTGTGGCTGCTTCACCGCCTTGCGGAAGCTAGCCACCTTCGCGGCCGCCTCATCCCGCTTGGTCGCCGCCGTGGAGGCCTTGGATTTTTTCGGCCGGCTGCCGAAGAAGGTCGACACGGCCCGGCGCTTCTGCGCGCCGCCACGGGCAGCCGGCACAACAGACGAGCCCGCGCCTTGATGATCGGGCGCCGGCTGGCGGTGCGGGGCGACTTCGACCTTGTCGTCATCCGGACAGTCCTCGAAGCTGGCCCCGAGTCCCGCGCCTCCGGCCTCGTCGCCTTCCCCCACGATGGCGTCTTCCATGGCGGCCGCTCCCAGGTCCAAATCGTCGGTGTCGTCCACCGTGTGGTCGGGGAGGAGCTGGCGCTGTACCCACGCGGCCCCGGCTGTCGGCGGGAGAAGAGGGTTCTGCAAAAGGCAAACGAAATGATCAAGAGTCGGCTATCATGAGGCCAGCTACAAAAAGGAAGAAAAGAAGAAAGAACTTACGGCAGGCGGAGGGTTGGCACGGGAATACGGCTCCTTGCCGTATCGCCAATCCTCGACGAGCTTGCAGTTAGATATATAATTCACCATATAAGACACCTCTGCGTGAGGCATCTCCCTGGTGCTCAGCCGGCACGGGTCGAAGCGGCCGCTCATTTGGCAGATCATGTGAGGCCGGCCTTGGAGCGGAAGAACCCAGCGCTCCACGAAGGCGGCCACCAAGTCGGCTCCGGTCAGGCCCTCCGACTGGATCATCACCCGAAGCCGGGAGACGGCTGCGTTCCCGGCCTGAGATAGCGACCTGGCCCGGTAGCTCCACGAAGGCTGCCTCCCAGCCGGCGGGCCAGCTACGTAATCCGGCAGGTTGACGTAGTCGCCTTGCTGGGCGACGTTCTTCATGTAGAAATAAGACTTCTGCCAAAGCTTCACCGACTGGATCAGCGGAATGGACGGGAACGGATTGTTCTCGCTCGCCCGCCTCATGGCAATGAAGGCTCCGCAGGGGGCGGGCACGCTCGTGACGACGGTGCCGAGCTTGCTTTGGAAGAACTCCCCCCAGAGGTCGAGCGTGGGGAGAACTCCAAGAAAGCCCTCGCACAGGGTGACGAAGGCCGACAGCAGCATCACCGCATTGGGCGTGAGGTGATGCGGCTGGAGGTGGTAGAACTCGAGGAAGGCTCGAAGGAATTCGCTCGCCGGGAGGCCGAAGCCGCGCAGGCAGTGCGAGCGGAAGATCACCCGCTCGCCCTCCTCCGGTGCCGGCGAAATCTCCCTCGCCGGCGCTTGACGAACCCGCACAAGGTTCTCGCCGGGCAGACGCCACGTCCGGCGGAGGAACTCGACGTGGTCCTCGTGGACGTTGGAGCCATCCCACGAGCTCGACAGCGCCATGGGAGCAATGCGGCGGGGAGCAAGATGAAGCGACAGCGGGACGGTGTGACAAAGAGTTGTTACGGCGAAGAGAAGAAGAAGGAGGGAGAGAAGGTGCAGAGTAAGGGAGAGCGCGCGAGCCTCTGCTGCTCCCCCTCCTCCTCCTACTTATAGACCGCGCGGCGGAGCCGAGGAGGCGCGGCATGGGGGAACGTGGGGATCAACTGTGCCCACTCCCCCACGTCCCGCGATTATTGTGCCTTGATGGCAGAATAAAACCGCCGCGGGAAGGCGAGCGGTCCATGTGGGCTGCAGAAGATCCGCGCTCGGACCGAGGCCTGCGAGTGGCGGGCCCGGGCCTGCGGCGGCGTCCCGTCGCGCACGTACGTTGGCAGGATTTCCTCGCCACGTGGCCCGCGTTCCCGCCTACGAGAAACGGAGCTTTTCCGAAGACGGCGCGCACGAGCAAAGCCGGCCCCTCGGGATAGGAAGCTGACCTAGCTTCTCGTCCCTTTGTCAGCCTCGATGCTCGATCAGCTTCAGGGACTACTGTCGGAGTAAATAACCATGCGTAGCCTAGCCGGCTCCTCCTGGCCCTTCTGAAAAAATTACGAGCCGATTCGTCCCTCAAGAATCCAAGACGCAGGGCCGCCTTCCCCTTGCCGGCTGTCTCCAGGCCGGCTATCGAAAGGCGGCCCGACTTCAGCCCTCATGAAGAGAAGCCGCAGGAGGGCCGGCTCTGAGAAGCCGGCCGCGAGAAGGCCGACTCCAAGAAGCCGGCTCCCATAAAGCGGTCACGATCGTACCCTTGAAGTCTGCATCCACATAACGGCGATGTGACGCGGCGTGGCTATAGTGAAGCCTGCCACCCCCGAATCCCGGAGCACGCCTGGCACAGTGCGTTGTACGGGTGGCCATGACCCGTCCGGCGCGACACTGTTGCCACGTTGACCCTGATGTCATCCATGATGGGCTACCAGTACGGCCCATGGGCGGTGGGCCCCTTCGGGCAAAGAGACACCCGAAGGCGGCCAGACCTCCCCCAGTCGGCCCAAGATAGAGCTGGCTCCCCACAGCCGGCTTGCCACCTCCCACAAAGAAGATGCCCCATTAGGGAGACAAGACGCGGTGGGGCTACAGTGATCGCCCACCGGGCAGCGGCACTGTAGCCACGCCCACTTCGGCGAAGCCTTCGCCACCAAGATTGAGCAACAGTAACCAGCCGCCGACAAGGCCCTGACAGTGGGGCCTGCCTGTCGACCAAGGAGCCGGCAGCCGGCGGGACCCACTAGCCGGCGGGCCCCAGCAGTCGGCGCAGAAGCCGGAGAGCGTAGACACAGACGGCTGGGCCCCGCGCCCAGCCGGATTACCATTGTACCCCCGGGGGGTAGGCCTATATAAACCCCCCAGGGCATCCATGCAAAGGAAGATGAACCCCCGCTAGTCTCAGACACCACACAGGGAGGAGAAGAGAGCAAGCCGCGCCCTTCTTCCTCCTCTCGCCAAACAGCTCAAGGAGCACCGTGTAGCTACTTGTTCATCTAGTGACCATGCAGAGACCCTGCGGAGCAGCAGTAGGGGTGTTATCTCCATGGAGAGCCCCGAAGCTGGGTAAGATTCGCCGGCGTGCATGACTTCGCCTCATCCCGTTTCCAGGCACCGGCGACGTCTTACTGGCTCCCACAATGATAAGCCACTCGTTGGCATATGTCGCACCTACCACCCGACAAAAAGGAAAGCATCAGCTTCCTTAGAGTCTTCAGCTCCGAAGAAAGTGAAGACTTTGACAAGCTCCTATGCAAGTCCCATAGATGGTCTTCCAATATCAAGCATGCCATCAAAGGAGATTGTTCCCTTTGGTGAGGAATATGTGATTCCAAGTGAATCTGATGAAGAAGATCCTTCTATTGCTACGTCAGAGCAGTTGGATGAACAAATTGAAGTGGACAATGTCACTACGACTCCAATGGTATCATCGCCCATGCCTCAGTTCACGGCTGAAGAGGCGGACGTTTTAGAAATAGATGATGAAGATGAAGATGTGGATATTGGGTGTACAATGCCTATTCTGAATGATGACTACTGGGAAAGTCATCACCCCAATTCACCAATCTACACCCCTCTGCAACAGATTCCTCAGTCCCCAGTCCAAACTAAAGAAATTCACATGGGCTCTAAAGAACGTCAAGCTTCACTTCTCACTATTCTTGAAGAAGTTCTAGCCACTCGTGTTGATGCAAGTGTTGCTGAAGAAATGGAGACCCAAGCTGCTTCTGATGATATTGCTCCTGAAATTCCTCAGCCTGTGGCTCCAGAGACTATGCTACAAGAGGTTGTGAAGACTTCAACTGCTAATCTTCAGCCCAAGCTACAAAATCCTCACTCCAAGAAGCAGAAGTTCAAGGCTGATGACTTCTTCAATGAGCATATTTTCTTCACTGACTACAATCCTTATGATGCTGCTCGACTTCGTTGGAAGCGCTTTCGGACTGCTAGCCAAATGAACTTCTATTCCTCGCTACTGTTTGATAAGGACAAGATCTTTGACCATGAGCAAATTCCTCATGTGGACATGGAGTCTCTACCATGGTTCAACCCAGTCCTCAGTGTTCTTCATGACGCTAGGCTGCTCAACTTCCGCACCGGCATCTACGACTAGAATGAAGAACTCATTCTTCAGTTCCATGCCACGTTGCACATCACTGGCAACATTGAAGATGTGATTTCATGGGTATTGGACTGGATGACAGAAAATAATCACTACAAAGCATCGGCCTTTGAATTGCTTCATGCCTTCAAAGTCAGTCCTCCCATTAAAGGTGCAAGGCCCATCTATGATGAACCTGAACTGTCAGATCATCTGATGCAAGTGCTGATGAAGCCTTTGAAGCTAGGCCAAGCTCCAAGGACCAAATTCCTCCTAAAGGAATTGCTCTATGTGCCAAGGACAGTATATAGGATATTGACCAAAACCCTCAGTCCTATCAAGGGCCACAACTCTGATGAAGAAGAGGTTCTTGGCATCATGAGGAATCTGCTTTTCAACATCATACATGGTATTCTTATCAACTACCATGATTTCTTCATGAGTACTTTGGCCAATGTAGCTTTGTCACCATTTGAATTGAAGCCTTACGCTCCCTGGATCATGAGATTCATCAGATCAAGGTCTTCAATCAACTACAAGGCTGATTGTCAAAGACATCTCACGTACTTGCGACCTATTGAAGTCCTCAAATGGACTATTTCCTCAGCTGATGAGAAATGCAAGGCTGCTATCATTGATGAAGGCACTCGTCCATTGGATGGACAGTTTCGCAAAGCTACATCTTATTCCACCAATGATGACTCTGTCATACATGATACTACCACAAATGCTTCAAAGCAATTTCCTCAAGCCACTGATCCAAGGGTGATGACTGATCGTCAGCTTCTCCTCAGTCTTCATCAGAAGGTCAATCGCAATCACAAGTGGGTCAAGCAACAATTTGGTTCAATTCTTTATAAGATGAAAATCACGCAAAACACTGTGAAGAAGAACCACTACTACTTGCATGAAGTTTTTGTTGGCACCTGGGCTGCATTGTCTCACCTCTACAATGATGAAGATCTTAAGCAGATGGGATTTCAATAGGACTTTGACTAGTCTCAGCCACCTTCGAAGAAATTCAAGAAGGTCAAAGTTCCTCACTTGGTTGCCAGTTAATATTCTTCATCGCGTGAGACAGATGAAGCTGAAGACTTGAACGACACTACGGCAGGCCCTACATCAACAGACGACCCCAACAACACTAGCGCTCCTCCATCGACTATATGACGATGTTCTTCGGGTGCGTTAGTCTTCATTTTTCATCCCTTTTGGTCATTCGATGACAAAGGGGAGAAATCAGAGTTAGTTTTCAAGCAAGTCTCTGTATATGGGTGCTTTCTTAAGTTACAACTCTCGTTCTTCTGAAGTATTTGTTGGATCGAGTTGTAAACTTTAGTCGATGGTGGTCTGATACTCTTGCTCTGTTTTTCTGCATGTTATTTCCTCATATATGTCAATGCACGCATGCTGAATTACATCACTCACCATATTTCATCATGCATTTTGAACTCTTCATATCATAAGTTAAATGCGTGTATGAATTACAAGATATAGGGGGAGATCTCCATGATTCTACTCTACAATGTGCATTTCCTATTCAAAGTAAATTCCTCAGATATGCACATCTTTAGGGAGAGTTCTTCTATATCTTGCAATCAAATTCCTCAATATCAGTATTTACATTTCATATGTTTATCCCTGATGAAAACTTAACCTATATTGTCATCAATCAGCAAAAAAGGGGAGATTGTAAGTGCATCTAGCGCCCCTTAGTGATTTTGGTGTATTGAGGACTTATAGGTTAAGGGACTAATGCATTTGTGAGTGTACACAGGTTTATAAGTCTATAAGGAGTTTGTTATTTACAGTGAAGGTCGACCCCTAAAAATGAATATCTTCAACTAAAAACTTTGGTTTTCTTGAGGACTTTGAAAGTGAAGAAATTGGTGTGACCCTAAAGACTTGATATTCATGCGAGGACCATGAAGCGTGAAGACTTCTATTTTCGTAGTTTCATTTTCTCTTTCTTGAGTCATAGGAAACACCGTACTGTTAAACGGGGTCGAGGTAAAACTAAGGAAAAGTTTCAAAGTGAAGCCATTGGAAATCTCATACAGTCTAGTCAATTTTTTCAGTGACAGAGATAGGGATCTTCTGCTCTCTGAGGAATTTGTTTTGACTGAGGAGTTAGGAATTCACCATTGCAGATTGCCTACAAGTGAGGAACATGATAGCCTTGAGGAATTTGATATTTAAATTTCCGACTGTTGCTGAGCTATGCGCCAGCTGTTCCAAAATATCTACCCACCTAACAGTCATATCATTGAAGGGCATTTATGTCTTATCATGTCGGCCTGCTCTAAGAGAAACTGACACTTGTCAATTGGGCACATCCCATCCTCTGAGGACTTTGAGCGAAAGTCGTCAAGTGAGGAAAACACAAACCCAACACGTACAAACCCAAAGTGATTGAACATCACTGAAGAGAATGTTCCTGTGTGGAACCAACGCTTGTTACGTTTGAGGACTGTGCATCCTCCAGACGATTAGGCGTCATGGTCTAGAGCATCCAAGAGAAAATTGTGGATCACCAAGTGACCGAGTCTGTGAAGGTTTGGAAGTCACCTGAAGACTTACCATGAGTGATTGGGCGAGGTCTGTGTGACCTTAGGTCAAGGAGAATACGATGAGGAATGTGTGTCCGAGACTGTGTCTCCCCAGGTTTAAATACCTAAGCGCTCCAACTAGACGTACGACTGTTACAACAGTGGGAACTGGTCTACCAAATCACTGTCTTCACCAAGCTACTGGTTCTATTTCCTCAACCCTTTCATTTCCTCATTTATGTATAGAAGTACTTGATCGTTACTATTTGAACACTTTCACTGAAGACTTCCTCAATTTCCTCAATCCTAATTCTTCAGTCACTTTGTCTTCAGCCTGGTTATCCTGTGTTTATGCTACGTGTACTCTGTGCTTGTTTTCATTTCATCATGATGACTATGCTACTACTCTGTTACGCTTGCATCTGAGTACTTATTCTGCTGCTAAGTAGTTAGTTTCTTAGGAATTTCCTGACCCTGAAATTCCTCAGTGACGAATTTGTAAAAATCTCCTATTCATCCCACTCTAGTCAATATAACGCACTTTCAATATTCTCTATAGAGCCATGGAAAAGCATCATCATAACCTTCTGTCCTATTCTCCAAGATGGACGGGCCTTCATTATTTGAGACCTCCCATGAATAAGTAACTTTTCACCTCTGAAAGGGGAATGGGGTAGGTCGACATAAACATCATGCTGTGACCAAGCGCAAGTCTTACCCGACCATGGTCAGGCAACTATATAGGAAAAATAGAACCGGGCAGTTTATGTTTCAAGAAGATCACAGTTTTAAAACTGTGTATAAGCAAGAGTTTATGAACAACATATATAACATAAAATAGTTTGTACCATAAGTTTCTCGACATAGTTGGACATGTTCAACATGTGCAACAGTGGCACACATATCCCACATGGCCTTCCACCATTGAAACGCCCCACAAGGCCCTCAAGATGATCAATTAAGTGTAGGAATGTGTGGATGTCATTCCAGTCAACTTCAGTGCCATCAGTAACAGTCGAGTTCTTATAGAATAATAAACAAGTAGCATGCTTAACTTTGAAATAACCTACATGTGCCACCAATTATAAGAAATATTAGTTAGAACTAGCATCTTCGTTAGAGAAGGGAATCACAAATCGTTGCTACTTCTAAAGTTAAATTATGATTAGTTAGACAAAATAGGAGGATTAAGTAATCGAGGAAACAAGCAAGAACCAGATACAAAACTAACATGGATGAACTACTGGAACGATGTCGGGGTTGAAGATCACAGTGAAGGTTAGACCAGGTTCTGCTATTTCGATCAACATTCCTGCAACATCTTTTTGTCCGCAACACTTGAGAAAGTATATCCCAGTTCGTCCATAAAAAGCAGCGATCTTCTTGGTTCATGAACCCAACTCAGAACTTATATCCATGGCTTGTCTTCAATATGACCATTAAAATGGTGTATTCAGTTATGGCAAGGCTGACCATCTTGACTACCTATGTTCTAGCAGAGCAATGAATGCAGTGCAGGAAAAATAATATGAGAGCACAATGTATTCGCTATCCAAATCTAGAAATAATTTCCTCCTTCATGTCAGTGTTGACCATGGTACTAGTACCTTTTATCCAAATATAGCAATCGAAATTTCCAAATTAGTCGACAGCATGTTCAAAAAACCACACCCTCCTAGATAGAAAAGAGGATTCTAGGAACATAGTATGCGCGTTTTAAAATCTCGTGTTAGGATGAGAAGGAACAAGTGTGGCGTCTCGCCAAGGGTGTAGAAACCTGTAGGGTCCTTGCACTTTGGGCACTGCAAATGAAACACACTAGATTCAGTAGGAAGAGAAATACACCAACAGTGGCGGCTGCCATCCTAGGATTACTCGCGACCAAGGGACTCGGATTTATCGGGGATGTGTAGGGGATCGACACAGTTGGATCCTAGATTTATCGGGGATGTGTTGGGGATATGCTATCAACGAGAGAGAGGGAGTGCATCTTCATACCCTTGAAGATCGTTAACTGCAAGTGTTACAAGAACGCGGTTGATGGAGTTGTACTCGCAGCGAGTCAAATCTCGGAAGATCCGATCCAAGCGCCGAACAGACGGTGCCTCGGCGTTCCGCACATGTACAGCCCGGGGGAGTCTCCTCCTTCTTGATCCAGCAAGGGGAGATGAGAAGTTGAGGGAGAGCCTCGGCAGCACGATGACGTGGTGGTGGAGCTTGTGGTTCTCCGGCAGGGCTTCGCCAAGCACTACGAAGGAGGAGGAGTTGTAGTAGGGGAGGGCTGCGCCAGGTGAAGGGTGCGGCTGCCCTCCCACCCCCACTATTTATAGGGGGGAGGGAAGAGGGGGTCGCCCCCCTTGATGCATCTAGAGGGGGGGGGGCAGGAGGGGAAACTTGCCCCCCAAGCAGGTGGGAGGCGCTCCCTCCCCCTAGGTTTTCCAATTCTAGCTGCCTTGGGCCCTTGGTGGGGGGGCATGAGCCCACTAGGGGGCTGGTTCCCTCCCATATTCAGCTCATTAAGTCCTCCGAGGTAGGTGGCCCCACCCGGTGGACCCCCGGACACCTTTCGGTGGTCCCGGTACAATAGCGATAACCCCCGAAACCATTCCAGTGACTGGAACTAGACTTCCGATATATAAATATTTACCTCTAGACCATTTCAGAACTCCTTGTGACGTCCGGAACTCATTCGGGACACCGAACAACCTTCGGTAACCACATGCAAGTTCCCATAACAACTCTAGCGTCACCAAACATTAAGTGTGTAGACCCTACGGGTCTGAGAACCACACAGACATGACCGAGACATCTCTCTAGCCAATAACAAAAAATGGGATCTGGATACCCATGTTGGCTCCCACATTTTCCATGATGATCTCATCAGATCAACCACGATGTTGGATATTCAATCGATCCCGTATACAATTCCCATTGTCCATCGCTATGGTATTTGCCCGAGATTCGATCGTTGGTATCCCCATACCTCGTTCAATCTCATTACCGGCAAGTCTCTTTAATCATTCCGTAACGCATGATCCCGTGGCTAACTCCTTCATTACCGAGTGGGCCCAGAGATACCTCTCCGTCATATGGAGTGACAAATCCCAGTCTCGATTCATGCCAACCCAATAGACACTTTCAGAGATACCTATTAGGCACCTTTATAGCCACCCAGTTACATTGTGGCGTTTGATACACCCAAAGAATTCCCATCGTATCTGGGAGTTGCACAATCCCATGGTCTAAGGAAATGATACTTGACATTAGAAAACCTCTAGCAAACGAACTACATGATCTTGTGCTATGCTTAGGATTAGGTCTTGTCCATCACATCATTCTCCTAATGATGTGATCTCATTATCAACGACATCCAATGTAAATGGTCAAGAAACCACAAACATCTATTGATGAATGAACTAGTCAACTAGAGGCTCACTAGGGACATGTTGTGGTCTATGTATTCACACATGTATTACGGTTTCCGATTAATACAATTATAGCATGAACAATAGGCAATTATCATGAACAAGGAAATATAATAATAACTATTTTATTATTGCCTCTAGGGCATATTTCCAACAGCCTCCCACTTGCGCTAGCGTCAATAATCTAGTTACATTGTGATGAATCGAACACCCATAGCGTTCTGGTGTTGATCATGTTTTGCTCGTGGAAGAGGTTTAGTCAATGGGTCTGCAACATCCAGATCCGTATGTACTTCGCAAATCTCTAGGTCATATTGTAGATGCTGCTTCCATGCTCCACTTGGAGCTATTCCAAATGGTTTCTCCACTATACGTATCTTGTTCGCTACTCAGAGTCATCCAGATAGGTGTTAAAGCTTGCATCGACACAACCCATTACGTCGAACTCTTTACCACCTCCATCATCGACAAACATTTCCTTATTCCAAAGGACAATTTTGACCGCTGTCCAATGATCCACTCCTAGATCACTCTTATACCCCCTGCTAGTCACGTGGCAAGGCACATATCAGGCATGGTACACAACATGGCATATTGTATAGAGCCTATGGCTAAGGCATAGGGGACAACCTTCATCCTTTATTTTTCTTCTGCTGTGGTCGAGATTCGAATCTTAGCTTCACACCTTACAACTTAGGAAAGAATTCATTTTTTGACTGATCCATCTTGAATTCCTTCAAGATCATGTCAAGGTATGTGCTCTATGAAAGTCTTATCAGGCGTCTTGATCTATCTCTATAGATCTTGATACCCAATATGTAAGCAGTTTTATCGAGGTCTTCCTTTCAAAGACTCCATTCAAACAACCCTTTATGCTTTCTAGAAATTCTACATCGTTTCCGTTGAACAACATGTCATCCACATATACTTATCAGAAATGTTGTAGTGCTCCCACTCACTTTCTTGTAAATACAAGTTTCTTGCAAACTTTGTATAAACCCAAAAGGTTTGATCACCTTATCAAAGCATATGTTCCAACTCCGAGGTGCTTGCTCCAGTCCATAGAGGGATCGCTGGAGCTTGCATACCTTTTAGCATCCTTAGGATCGACAAAACCTTCTGGTTGTATCACATACAACTTTTCCTCACGGAAACCGTCAAGGAAACTTTGTTTTGACATCCATCTGCCAGATTTCGTAAATAAAAATGCAGCAACTGCTAACATAATTCTAACAGAATTTAGCATCGCTATGATTCAGAGAGTCTCATCATAGTAAACTCCTTGAACTTGTTGGAAACTTCTTTGAGACAAGTCGAGCTTCATAAATGGTGATATTACCATCAGTGTCTGTCTTCTTCTTAAAGATCCATTTATTGTCAATGGCTTGCCGATCTTCGGGAAAGTCCACCAAAGTCCATACTTTGTTCTCATACATGGATCCTATCTTCGATTTCATGGCTCCTAGCCATTTGTTGGAATTCGGGCCCACCATCGCTTCTCCATAGCTCATAGGATCACCGTTATCCAATAACATCTTTCTGTGCTGCGCTACTCTCTGGTTGAAGTGTACATTCAACAACCACATCAAGTTATATCTTCCTCCCACTCAATTCTTTCAAGAGAAACTCTTTCTTGAGAAAGGACCTGTTCTTAATGACAAACACTTTGCCCTTAGATCTGAGATAGAAGGTATACCCAATCGTCTTCTTTGGGTATTCTATGAAGACATAATTGTCCTCTTTGGGTTCGAGCTTTTCTGGCAGACGCCTATCGACATAGGCATCGCAGCCCCAAACCTTAAGAAACAACAACTTAGGTTTCTTGCCAAATCATAGTTCATACGGTGTTGTCTCCGCGGACTTAGATGGTTCCCTATTTAAAGTGAATGTAGTTGTCTCTAATGCATAACCTCAAAAATGATAGCGGTAGATCGGTAACAGACATCATAGATCGCACCATATCCAATAGAGTGCGATTACGACATTCAGACACGCCATTACGCTATGGTGTTCCAGGTGGCGTCAACTGTGAAACGATTCCGCATTGTCTTAAGTGATTGCCAAATTCATAACTCAAATACTCTCCCCTTGATCATATCATAGGAACTTGATCTTGTTGTTACGATGATTCTCAACTTCACTCTGAAATTTCTTGAACTTTTCAAACGTTTCAGACTTATGCTTCATTAAGTAAGCATACCTGTATCTACTCAATTCATCGGTGAAGGTGAGAAAATAACGATATCCACCACGCGCGTGAACACTCATCGGGCCGCACACATCAGCATGTATGATTTCCAACAAGTCACTTGCCCGTTCCATTGTTCCAAAGAACGATGTTTTAGTCATCTTGCGAATGAGGCATGGTTCGCATGTATCAAGTGATTCCAAATCAAGTGACTTAAAAAGTACATCGGCATGGAGGTTCTTCATGCGCTTTACACCAATATGACCTAAGCGGCAGTGCCACAAGAAAGTGGTACTATCATTATCAACTCTGCATCTTTTGGCATCAATGTTATGAACATGTGTATCACTACGATGGAGATTCAATAAACCATTCACATTGGGTGCATGACCATAGAAGGTGTTATTCATGGAAACAGAATAACCATTATTCTCTGACCTAAATGAATAACAATATTGCAATAAACACTATCCAATCAAGTTCATGCTCAACGCAGACACCAACGCAAGCAACATTTATCTAGGTTCAACACCAATCCCGAAGGTAGAGGGAGCGTGCGATGGTGATCATATCAACCTTGGAAATACTTCCAACACACATCGTCACCTCGCCTTCGGCTAGTCTCCGTTTATTCCGTAGCTTTTGTTTCGAGTTACCAATATTAGCAACTGAACCGGTATCTAATACCCATGTGCTACTAGGAGTACTAATAAGGTACACATCAATAACACATATATCAAATATACTTTTGTGGAAGTTGCCAGCCTTCTGATCTGACAAGTATTTGAGGCAGTTCCACTACCAGTGACCGTTCCCCTAATAGAAGCACTTTGTCTCGGGTTTGGGTTCTTGTGTTTGTTCACTGGAGCGGCAACTGGCTTGCCATTCATGAAGTTTCCCTTCTTTCCCTTGCCCTTCTTGAAACCAGTGGTCTTGTTAACCATCAACACTTGATGCTCCTTCTTGATTTCTACCTTCACGGCTTTAAACACGACGAGCAGCTTCGGGATCAACTTCCCTTGCATGTTATAGTTCGTCACGAAACTCTAGTAGCTTGGTGATAGTGAATGGAGAACTTTGTCAATCACTCTTTTATCTGGAAGATTAAATCCCACTTGATTCAAGAGATTGAAGTACCCAGACATTCTGATTACATGCTCGTTGGCTGAGTTATTCTCCTCCATCTTGTAGGCAAAGATCTTGTCAGAGGTCCTCTCAACACGGGCATGAGCCCGAAATACCAATTTCAGCTCTTGGAACATCTCATATGTTCCATGGCATTCAGAATGCCATTGGAGCCCTGATTCTAAGCTGTAAACCATGGCGCACTAAACTATCAAGTAGTCATCAAAACGTGTCTGCCAGATGTTCGCAACATCCTCAGACGACGCATCGAGCGATGCATCAAGGATAGAAGCTTTATGTGTAGTAGTGAGGACAATCCTCAGACTATGGCCCTAGTCTGCACAATTGCTTACAATATCTTTCAACTTAGTCTTTCTCTAGGAATGAATTAAAATAGGGAGCTAAAACGGGAGCTATTGATCTACAACATAATTTGCAAACACAATTTATACTATATTCATGATAATGAGTTCAATTAATCAAATTATTTAATGAAATCCCACTCGGATAGACATCCCTCTAGTCATCTAAGTGATACATGATCCGAATTGACTAGGCCGTATCTGATCATCACATGTGACGGACTAGTCATCAACAGTGAACATCTCCATGTTGATCGCATCTACTATACGACTCATGTTTGACCTTTCGGTCTCTCGTGTTCCGATGCCATGTTTGTACTTGCCAGGCTCATGAAGTCAACCGAAGTGTTTCGCATGTGTAAATCTAGCTTACACCCGTTGTATGCGAACGTTAGAATCTATCACACCGATCATCACGTGGTGCTTCAAAACAACGAACCTTCGCAATGGTGCACAGTTAGGGGGAACACATCTCTTGAAATTTTAGTGAGGGATCATCTTATTTATGCTCCCGTCATTCTAAGCAAATAAGATGTAAACATGACAAACATCACATGCAAAAACCTCAAAAAAAACATCACATGAAAATCATAAAGTGACATGATATGCCAATATCCTCTTGCGCCTTTGATCTCCATCTTCGAGGCGCGACATGATCACCTTCGTCACCGGCATGACACCATGATCTCCATCATCGTGTCTTCATGAGGTTGTCTCACCAACTATTACTTCTACTACTATGGCTAACGGTTAGCAATAAAGTAAAGTAACTACAAGGCGTTTACATTGACTCGCAGGTCATACAATAAATTAAGACAACTCCTATGGCTCCTGCCGGTTGTCATAGTCATCAACATGAAAGTCATGATTCCTATTACAAGAATATGATCAATCTCATACATCACATATATAATTCATCACATCCTTTTGGCCATATCACATCACATACCATAACCTGCAAAAACAAGTTAGACGTCCTCTAATTGTTGTTGCATGTTTTACGTGGCTGCTATGGGTTTCTAGCGAAAATGTTTCTTACGTACACAAAAGCCACAACGATGATATGCCAATTCCTATTTACCCTTCATAAGGACCCTCTTCATCGAATCCGATCCGGCTAAAGTGGGAGAGATGGACACCCACTAGCCACCTTATGCATCAAATTCATGTTAGTCGGTGGAACCTGTCTCATGTAAGTGTACATGTAAGGTCGGTCCGGGCCGCTCCATCCCAAGATGCCGCCGAATGAAGATAAGACTAGTAACAGTAGGAAAATTGACCAAATCATCGCCCACAACTACTTTGTGTTCTACTCGTGCATAGAATCTATGCATATACCTAGCTCATGATGCCGCTATTGGGGGTCGTAGTAATAATTCAAAATTTCCCTACATGTCACCAAGATCAATATAGGAGATGCTAGCAATGAGATAGAGGGAGTGCATCTTCATACCCATGAAGATCGTTAAGCGGAAGCGTTATAAGAACGCGGTTGATGGAGTCGTACTCGCGGCGATTCAAATCGCGGAAGATCCGATGCAAGTGTCGAATAGATGGTGCCTCCGCGTTCAACACACGTACAGCCCGGGGATGTCTCCTCCTTCTTGATCCAGCAAGGGGAGATGAGAAGTTGAGGGAGAGCTTGGGCAGCACGACGGCATGGTGGTGGAGCTTGTGGTTCCCCAGCAGGGCTTCGCCAAGCACTACGGAGGTGGAGGAGGAGTTGGAGAAGGGAAGGGCTGTGCCAGGGGAAGGGTGCGGCTGCCCTCCCACCCCCGCCCCCCACTATTTATAGCGAAAGGGAAGAGGGGACCGGCCCCCTAGATGCATCTAGAAGGAGGCAGGAGGGGAAACTTGCCCCCCAAGCAGGTGGGAGGCGCCCCCTCCCTCAAGGGTTTCCAACCCTAGTCGCCTTGGGACCTTGGGAGGGGGGTGCACTAGATCACTAGGGGGTTGCTTCCCTCCCATATTCAGCCCATTAAGTCCTCCGGGGCTGGTGGCCCCACCCGGTGGACCCTCGGACACCTTTCGGTGGTGCCAGTACAATACCGATAACCCTCGAAACCATTTCGTTGACTGAAACTGGACTTCCCATATATAAATCTTCACCTCTGGACCATTCCAGAACTCCTCATGGAGTTCGGCTCATCAGGGACTCTAAACAACCTTTGGTAACCATACACAATTTCCCATAACAACTCTAGCTTCACCGAACCTTAGGTGTGTAGACCGTACGGGTTCGGGAACCATGTAGACATGACCTATAGCCAACAGCGGGATCTGGATACCCATGTTGACTCCAACATGTTCCATGATGATCTTGTCGGATGAACGTCGATGTTGGGGATTCCATCAATCCCGTATACAATTCCCTTTGTCCATTGGTATGTTACTTGCCCGAGATTCGATCGTCGGTATCCCCATACCTCGTTCAATCTCGTTACCGGCAAGTCTCTTTACTCGTTCCGTAATGCATGACCCCGTGGCTAACTCCTTAGTCATATTGAGCTCGTTATGATGATGCATTACCGAGTGGGCCCAGAGATACCTCTCCGTCATATGGAGTGACAAATGGTAGTCTCGGTTTGTGCCAACCCAATAGACACTTTCAGAGATAGCTGTAGTGCACCTTTATAGCCATCCAGTTACATTGTGACGTTTGATATACTCAAAGAATTCCTAAGGTATCCAAGAGTTGCACAATCTCATGGTCTAAGGAAATGATATTTGACATTAGAAAAGCTCTAGTAAATAAACTACACGATCGTGTGCTGTGCTTAGGATTGGGTATTGTCCATCACATCATTCTCCTAATGATGTCATCCCATTATAAACTTCATCCAATGTCCATGGTCAAGAGACCACAACCATCTATTGATCAACAAGCTAGTCAACTAGAGGCTAACTAGGGATATGTTGTGGTCTATGTATTCACACATGTATTACGGTTTCTGGTTAATACAATTATAGCATGAACAATAGACAATTATCATGAACAAGGAAATATAATAATAAATATTTTATTATTGCATCTAGGGCATATTTCCAACAGGATGGATCAAGAATTTATACCTAGTTCTCCATTGGAAAAACCTATGCAATCGCCGAGAGGGGGTTTTCTCTAAACAAGCAAACACGGGAGAAGGGGATTCAGGCCCAGTGAAATATTGTTGCTTCGTCCGTCCAGCTTACTGCTAAAGCTGGAAAGGTGGGGTTTTTTGTGATTTGATAGCTCATTGGCATTACTGCGGTGCTACGACCGGGGTGAGTTTACCATGCAGTTGTGCTCTCTAATTTGGTTCATGGCACGTGGACCCCAGTGCAGGATGCCCCACATATCAGCGAAAGGAAGTAGAATGGTAGGAGTAACTCATTACACATAGATATATTTTTGACAGAGAGATACCCCCTCTGTAAATAAATATAAAAATCTTTTATATCACAACTTTATATATAAGAAAAATCAAGGGGAATATATATAATATATTATGGGGGTTCAACTGAGAATATAATACTCAGACAGGCTCACGGTTCTGGACATTGGCCCACAGGACGGTGCGCCTACATGTTTGCAAGCGATCGGTATGGTGCTGGTTTTAGATGTTATCGCAAGGCAAATACAGAAAATTGAATAAAGCACGACATCTGTTAGAATTAAATCGAACGAAAATTCCTAACTAGCGATCAGAGTTGCAATTCTATCAACAATATCCTACGTGATTAATAATACTATCGTACTACTTATGCACATAGGACACTTGTTTCACAATCCCATATTATTACATCAAAATCTCTCGGAGGATAGATCAGTTCAGTAGTTGCGTGCCGCTACTGAAGAATTGCATAGTTGATATGGACCAGCTCTCCTTGCCGAGAATGTTTGATTTTGACATCATCCCCTACCGCAAGATTTGATTTAGATTTGAACCTTGACCATCCTTTAGCATCAATCATCATGCGACCATCCTTTGTACTTACGATATATTGAGCAGGTTCATTCACACCAAGGCTGCGCATGGTAAGAGAAACTTGGCCACGGTCGCCCGGATTGTTGAATGACTTCCTCGGTTCTCTAGGAATTCTCTGTTTGCAAACAAGAAGACATACACAAATAGTTAGATCGACACAGTGAATCATGTGAAACAACATGGAAAGAAAAACGAACGAAGCACTTGGGCGGCCAATGCTTACCAAGAAGGTGGAGATGTCAGTTTTTGTAAGGACTTTGGTATACGTAGTGCGACCTGCAGCCCAGTATGTTACTGGTGCAACTGCTAGTTCCATTGCCACTTCACGGGCCAAAGCAAATGCAAGTGCAACTTCAAGTGTTGGTGCAGGTGCCGGAGCCGTTGCTGGTGCCCGTGTCGGTGGGACTGGTAGTGCCGCTGCTATTGCTAGAGATGGTGCTCCTTGTGGAGCTGGTGCTGGTGTCGGAGCAGGTGCCGGTGTCAATGCCCGATACTCCGGTAGATCAGGCTGATCCACTGATGTGGTTGGTGCCCAATACTCAAGTGGATCAGATTGAGCTGCTGGCACTGTCAGTGCTAGAGCAAGTGTTGTCGGAGAGGGTGCCGGTGCTCGGTCTGTTGCTGAAGGTGGTATCGATGAGCGAGATAACAGCAATCATCTCTGGTCTACTATGATCAGCTTTCTAACTTGACCAGGCTCCATGACCTTGATCTAGTCTTTTTCTTCATTTCTTTTAAACACGATAAGGACTAATTATGGCATGTTTGTTAAACCAAACTGCAGTTCACCATAGGGCTTCAGATTGTACTCAGATAACAGACTGATCCAATTATGTCCAGTAATATAAGTGATGGACAGTGCCTTGGTTTCTGACACAACATAAGAAGTGAAACCTACAAAAATAACCATCATAGAGCAAACCAAACGGTTTATTCTGTGACGAAGGTCACATGGAAAAACCTGCATTGTAAAATTGCACCAAATGTAAGAAAACTTGACATTAAATCGATACGATTTAGACAGTAAATCAACAAGATTTACTTGATGTGACACGAGTGAATCCTTACCAGGAAATCACTATGTTCAAGTTCTAAACAGAAGATTAATCGTCCAATTACGCGTGGCATGCAAGGCCCCCGCTTACTCCCACAAGCAGGACAATCCAAATTTCATGGCAAATCGTATGGACCGAACATCCATGGGACTGGAAATCTTGGTGGGTGCGATAAACCATGCAATGCATACAGATATTGGAGTGTAAACATAATTGATAAAACCATCCTCACAAAAAAGATGATCTGGATACTTCAAAATATACAAACTGAATTGAGTGGACAGACATTAACACTGACTGTTCTTAGGACTCACCACACAACAAAAGCGGCAGTACTAAAGAATACAGGGTTCACACACACAAATTAAGTACTAAACATTAGTACTTACTACAGATAAGCAAAGTTGCACTAATTAAACTCTGCATAATATTTCTTGCCACTGACTAGGCCAAGGACTTCGTGAGAGATGTCTACCAGCACCATCACCATCTCGTCAACCTTGGATAACCTAACAAAGTGATCTTTCCACTCATAAACATGACGATGAAGACAATCCACATCGGATTTGTCAGAAAGCTTCACAAGAACCATATCCTTGGTGATCGAAGGCACAACCAGGAAATTGTAGTGGTGAAGTACACCCTCGAGAACATGCCTGACAACAATGCTACAAGAAAACACTAGTTCACGACATGTGGCGACAAGGACACAACAACTGGATAGTTTAGCAGTAGAACTCATCCTAAGGTTTTCCGGTTCACAAGGCATGACTTTGAGAACTTCATCTCCACTGCAGACCTAGATCTAATTCAAACAAAAACCAAATATTTTATTACTACCTCCGTTCAGAAATATAAGCTGTTTTTCGATATTTTACTCCATATAAGCACAAAAATCAGTGAACAAAGACACTAGAACATGTCTTCAAAGGCATGAGAGCAGAGGGATTACTTGCAATATCCATAACACAAGTTATTGAGGCTAATATACTCTCTTCAAAGGTAGCATTGATCTTCATAAATGAGTTGTAAGTAATCTATAGGAAATCAGTGTCAACCTCTCGCATGTGTTGGTCAAAAGAGGAATTTAGAACCGTCATTTGGCACACAAAAATCACATGCAATATCACCCTGAAAGTTGTACTACTAGTACTAGTACTGTGCGTTAGATGAAAAAACATGATCAAGATCGAGAAAAATATCGTCAAGAAGAGATATTACCTGGACTTGCTTAATGAGGGATCCTGGAGAGGGGGCCTTGGACAGGGCGATGGCCTTGAGTTTGCATGCAGTAGTCTCGGTGGTGTGTTTCTCTTCTTCGTACCCTAAGCCTCGACGGTTTTGGCTAGAGCCATAGACATCACTTCGGCCGGTGCTCTAGGGTCCATCAAGAAACTATTAAACAGAAATGAAACAAAACAAACCATAATCACAAACCCAAAATAAGAACAGAGAGGGAGTTATAGGATCAGTCTCGGGGTTGCAAGACCGGGCCTTGGCCAGAATCAACACCATTGATGTGCTTACCTTTCCTTCTTTGGGAGAGAAGAACAATGGCAGAAGCATGTCGGGGTTTTCACGAGGAAATGAGTAACAAGATGAGGGAGAAGCGAGTTGGGGTTTTCTTCAAGAGAGGAAGCTAAGGGAGAAGAGTGGAATGATGGTTGCTTCGTCCGTCCGACTTACTACTGGAAAGGTGGGGGTTTTGTGATTTGACGGCTCATTGGGCATTACTGCGGCACTTCGATCGGGGTAGTATACTGTGCAGTTGGGCACTCTAGTACGGAGTAATTTAGTGCATGGCTAGTGGACCCCGATGCTGGCTGTTCCACATGTCAACGAAAGTGAGTAGTAAGGTTCCCGACGACCGTCGAGGATGATTCACACGGTAGAGCGTGTCCACTATTTCTGAAGAAAAGAATGATTATAGCAAGCATTTCCACTCTTATGGCAGAGGAGAGCGAAACATGGCAGCCACTTGAACTTAGATAGTGCTCCTACTACTAGGCATGTGCAGGGGTTCATACGTCAGTACGACATAATCTTGTTGCTAGTGTAGTAAGATATGACAATAACAAATGATGTTGTGTTCATGTTAACTATATGAACGGTAATGTAACATACCCGTTTTTGACTGTCCGGTCGAGAATGAAAAGTGAGATCAATGTTAACAGAAGAAGGTCTACAGCACACGGAGAGTACGGTGCTACAACACTCCACGGAACATGAACCATATGAAGCACGAATCAGTGTTAGGCAGGGTGTATGAAGGCTGCATGGGATGGGAGAAAAAGTTCCTTTCTCGACCCACTTTTGGGTGTTTCGAAGAGTGCATGAAGGGTGCATTAGTCCACACTAGTAGGTTAACACAAATACACTAGGAGCATGCATTAAGAGGGGTGCTGAGATGAGCATAACGAAGAGGGAAAACTATATTGAGATGAGAATACAACCAAACTGTAACGCCCCGAGACCGTTGCGCCAGGTGTCTTCCAGTTATTTGCTATTGTTGCCTTGTCATTTGTTTGCATGTCATGCATTTCATATCATGTCATCATGTGCATCGCATTTGCATACATGTTCGTCTCATGCATCCGAGCATTTTCCCCTTTGTCCGTTTTGCAATCCGACACTCCTATGTCCTCCGGCGCCCCCTTTTGCCTCTTTTCATGAGCGGGTGTTAAACATTCTCTGAATGGACCAAGATTTTCCAAGCGGCCTTGGTACACTACCGGTAGACCGCCTGTCAAGTTTCATACCATTTGGAGTTCGTTTGATAATCCAACGGTTAACCGGGGAACCGTAAAGGCCTCGTGTGTGTTGCATCCCAACACTCATTCAAAGTGGCCCAAAACCCATCCAAACCCCCTCCATCCACTCGGTCGTTCGATCACGATCACGTGGCCAAAAACCGCACCTCATTTGGACTCTCCTAGCTCCCTCTACCTATAAATATGTGCTCTCCTCCGAAAATTTCGCGCAGTTGAAACCCTAGATCTTCCCCCTCTCGCCCGTCGGACATGCCCGTCCCGGACCGGACATGTCCGCCGCCTCCCTCCTCCACTCGCGCGCCGCCATGTGTCGTCACCGCGTCTCCCGCCGCCGCGGCCCCCGAGGCCCACGGCCGGCCCGCCCGCGCCCGCGTCGGGCCCCTGTGGCGCCCCTGCGCGTCGCCGCTCGCCCGTGGGTGCCGCGCACCTGAGCCCGTGGCTCCTCCCGTCGGCGCCGCCCTCCGCCGCTGCTTCTCCGCCACCGGCCGTGCTATGCCGCCCGCCGGCTTCCCCGGCACCATGCCGCGCTCCGCCCCGCCGCGCTGCCATCTCCTCCGTGCCGTCGCCCGTGAGCTCGCCGTGCCGTTGCCCGCGCCGACCGAGCCACCTCCCGCCGCCTAGTGCCGCCGACCCTGCCGCCCGACCTTGCCTGCCGCCCCGCGTGCCTCCGTCGACCAACCTCCCGATGAGCTCTTCCCCATCTCCGGCGAACTTCTATGGCGAGATCCGGCCGGAGTGGACCAGATCCACCAGGAGATGAACGAAACACCTCCCCATGTCCCGGATGCCTGCATCCCACATTGACTTTCTGCGAGGTCTAATTTTCTCCAAGTCCCAGATCTGCGACATTTTCATGCCTACTTCATCATGCCATAACTTCGTGCTCGCTGCTCCGTTTGCATGCATGATATATCAAAATGTTCATCAGGATGTGCTCTTCAATTTGTTCCATCGTGTCATGCTTGTTTGAGTCCATCTTGATGCCCGAATCGTTGATGCAAGAGTGCTTCATAATGTTATGTGCTGATTCTTAACAGATCTTGAGCATTTGTCATTTTTGCCATGATTATTGTGTGCTCATATGAGCATGAGCACTACATGTGTTTTGGGCTATGCCATGCCATCTTTAAAGGGGTGTATGCCATGTATTTTTGTGATCAATGTGGCGACTAGCACAAGCATGCAAAGTAGCTCTTGTGATGTTGCTGATTTCAGGGACTTAGAATTTCACTCAGTCTTTGCTGTACTGTTATTTTTATGCCATGTATTCATGTTGCTACAGAGTAATCCATGCTTATTTTGAGTAAGTTCAGTAAGGATGATTTTGACACATGGTTATGCTCTATCCATACATGTCCCTGTTTGCATTTATGGAGTGCCCTAGCATGACTCAATCTTGCTCTACTTTGGCTATAAAATGTTCCTGGCAGATTGTTTACGTGTTAATCAATTTTGCCAAGGTTGTTGTAGTTGATCCATGCATGCTATGAGCTTGTTCTTGCTTTGGTTAGCTTCATGAACATGTCTTTTTGCTGGTACTATGCTTAGCTTGTCATGCAATGCCTTGTGTTGAGTGCATCGAGCAAGCAAACAGGCCTTCATAATTCTGTTTTTGCCATGTCCAGTTTTCTGCTAAGTCTGAATCTGTTAACGAAACTTGCTACGTTTACATGGGTGCCATCATATCTTCTAATCTCTTTTGGCGTATGGTCAGTAAGGGACTTTTGTTATATGCTTTGAGTAGATTCATGCCATGCCTCGTGTTTCTATGTTCTGTTCCTGTAGCATGTTGTTATCTTGCTCTAAACATTGCTTCCTGATGTTAATTCCTGGCATGTTATTTTCACTAAGTCTGTGATGTTGTTATCATTTGCACTTTTGCCATGCTTGTTTGAACCTACTCTTGTGTGATTTAGACGTAGCTCAGTGTTCATCTTTTGTCAAGCATCTTGAGTAGATCACTTCCATGTGCTTTGTTGTTATGTTGGAGTGCAGTAGCTTAGTTTCTTGTTGCATCCTAGATGGCACCGTGCTGTTAATCGCAGAATTGTGCCATTCTTGTTTTGCTTGCCATTTGCAAACCGTGCATCCGATTTCGGTGATCTTTATACCGATTTCGACCGAAATCATCTCATCTTTCCAGCGGCACACTTGGTTTGCCAAGTTGAGGCCTGGTTCAATAATTTCCTTCCGGAGCACGCATATGCATTGCATATCACATTTCGCATATCATTCCATGTTTTGCATCTTGTTGCTTGCGCATTGCACCATGGTTGATTGTTGTTTCCTTTGCTTGTGTTCTTGCCTTGGGTAGAGCCGGGAGACGAGTTTATGTGCGAGGAACCTGTTGAGTACGCTTACGAGGATCAAGCTTACGTCAACTCGGAGAACTTTGCAGGCAAGATGACCATACCCTCGAAATCACTGCTATCTTTGCTATGCTGCGATACCTACCACTTGCTATATCATGCGTCCCATATTGCCATGTCAAACCTCTAACCCACCTTGTCCTAGCAAACCGTTGCTTGGCTATGTTACCGCTTTGCTCAGCCCCTCTTATAGCATTGTTAGTTGCAGGTGAAGATGGAGTTCGTTCCTTGTTGGAACATGATTATTGTTGGGATATCACAATATCTCTTATTTAATTAATGCATCTATATACTTGGTAAGGGGTGGAAGGCTCGGCCTTATGCCTGGTGTTTTGTTCCACTCTTGCCACCCTAGTTTCCGTCATACCGATGTTATGTTCCTTGATTTTGCGTTCTGTACACGGTTGGGTTATAATGGGAACCCCTTGACAGTTCGCCTTGAATAAAACTCCTCCTAAGCCTTTTTCCCTTGGGTTCTGCAGACTCAAGGGTCATCTTTATTTTAAACCCTCGGGCTAGTGCTCCTCTGAGTGTTAGTCCAACCTGTCAGCCGTCGGTGGCCACCAGGGGCAACTCTGGGTTGGCCTACCAGAAGTTTGGACAATCCGGTGTGCCCTGAGAACGAGATTTGTGCAGCTTTTATCGGGATTTGTCGGCACATTCGGGTGGCTTTGCTGGTCTTGTTTTACCATTGTCGAAATGTCTTGTAACCAGGATTCCGTGTCTGATCGGGTTGTCCTGGGAGAAGGAATATCCTTCATTGACGGTAAGAGCTTGTGTTGGGCTAAGTTGGGACACCCCTGCAGGGTTTTGAACTTTCAAAAGCCGTGCCCGCGGTTATGGGCAGATGGGAATTTGTTAATATCCGGTTGTAGAGAACTTGACACTTAACTTAACGTAAATGCATCAACCACGTGTGTAGCCGTGATGGCCTCTTTCCGGCTGAGTCTGGGAAGTGAACACAGTTCTTGTGTTATGCTTGAACGTAAGTAGTTTCAGGATCACTTCTTGATCACTTCTAGTTCACGACCGTGCATTTCTTCTCTTCTCACTCTCTTCTGCGTAAGTTAGCCACCATATATGCTAGTGCTTGCTGCAGCTCCACCTCACTACCCTTTCCTACCCATAAGCTTAAATAGTCTTGATCTCGCGGGTATGAGATTGCTGAGTCCCCGTGACTCACAGATACTTCCAAAAGAGTTGCAGGTGCCGATGATGCCTGTGAAGATGATGTAACTGAGCTCAAGTGGGAGCTCGATGAAGATCGTGTTCGTTGGGTTGTTTCGTTTCCTTTGGATCAGTAGTGGAGCCCAGTTGGGCGATCGGGGATCTAGCAATAGGGGTGGTCTTTCTTTATTTTGGTTCCGTAGTCGGACCTTGATTGTATTCTGGATGATGCAATGCTATATTCATGTATTGTGTGAAGTGGCGATTGTAAGCCAACTCTTTATCCCTTCTTATTCAATACATGGGATATGTAAGGATTTCCCCTCTTGCGACATGCCTACTATGCGGTTATGCCTCTAAGTCATGCTCCGACACGTGGGAGATATAGCCGCATCATGGGTGTTACACAAACACACCCACACGCTTTGTGCTATAGTGACTGATCTGCATTGTCTGAGTTTGATCCAACGGTCATGTTGTGCCGATACATGGACATGCCCATGCAGAGGATGCCTAAACACCACCGAAGTCCCTCTGCTTCTTGAGGCACACGACGTTGGTGATGCAGGGTGCCACCGCCCACAGAGCCTGCTCTTGGTCGACGGAAGCCAGCTCGTCAAAGACGGTGTCCAATGGCACGAATGGATTCTGGTGACGGAGCCCTGAGAGGATTCGCCCGACAATGGTGACGGCAGCCCGCAACCCCTCCTTGTCCAGCTCCGCCCCCGCCATCGCGCGGAGACGGCTCAGCTCCATGGAGATATAGGCTAAGAAGGAGACCAGGTCAGGAAGCCGCAACTCGTTGAAGTCGATGGGGTGGTCGAACGGGTTTAGCCCGACGCCCGGCATGGACGTGCTGGCACGATGGTAGGCATCATGCAGCCGCAACATGTGCGTGGCAACATGGTCGACCAAGTGGTTGAGGTGATCCTAGACCTCCTCACGATCAGCCCACTCCCGCTCCAGTCGGCTCGCCTGACCGCCTATCGTATCTCCCGCTTTCTGCAGCAAGACCGCCGACTCCTCGACCATCTTTGTGGTGGACGCCTGCCACTTTTGAAGCTCCGTGAACTCCCGCACATAAAGGAGGAGCATGTCACTCCTCTCCTCCTTGAGCTCATGGAGCTCCACGTCCTTGGCCCCGAGCTCCGCATCCTTGGCCTAGAGCTCCCATGTCAGGCGCCTCACCTCAGACTCTGTGATCTGGTGCCCCACCTTGGAACCAGGTAGAAGCAATGGGACCGAGGAGGACCCAGAAAATGCGCGGTAGGGCATCCCACGTGTCGGCAAGGAAGAAAATATGCGTGCACCACCCGGGACGACCTAGAAACCACACGGTAAGGTGTGCCATGTCTCGACATAGAGGAAAAATGTGGATGTAAAAATATACTCTATCAGACGTACTACCTATGGTTCGACCTCCGGACCCAGCCAGTCGGTCAAAAACACCCCACTATCCACACAGCTTCATCGTGCTAACGTGGCACGGAGGATAGGTGTGGTTACCTCCGTCTCGACCAGCCACAATGTCTCTTGTTCTAGGCAATTCTTCTATTTTCCAATCTTTTTTTAGTTATAATAACACCACGGAAGCTCGCGTCGCTCTTCGTGTGTGCCCGTGCATCTAAAGGTCAGGCGATGGAGATGAGAGAGTAATCATGGACATGGGACCCACCAGTAAGTGAGTCAACGGTCATGCATGTGTTGATGAGCCACTCCCTCTACTCTACTCAACGTAATACTGTATAAAATCAAGTTATGGGACAAAGCCAATAACCGTTGTTGTTTCAGGCTATCGACTTATGCTTTGTAGTCCATGTTAATAGTTCGAATCTCGTCTTTTAGATTTGTTAGTTTTAGGTCCAAATTTGATCAATGATAAATGGGACCCACGTGTGGTGTTCTGATATTTCGGTGTAGGATGGTTTTTTGCACAAACACTTTGCATGGTTAGACAAGTAACGGCATGGGTTATACGTATTTTGCGAGTTTAGGAACAAAACTGATAGCGGCATAGAATATCACATCCACCCCGCAGCTTAGATGCTATGGTGATACGAGTTTTTACGTCGTTGGAACTGAGATCCAATGGCTTGGGATTAGATTTTGTAATTATGTGCAATTTCTAAACTCTCCAATGGTTTTTTTGCAAATAAAACATCCATGCCTCGTGTGTGCCACTGCATCTTGGATCCAATGGCTCCCAGTAGCTCATATTAGGTGCTCCCCGTAGCTTAATTAGCCGCTACAGTGATATGAGCATCTAGGTCGTATGATCTGTGATCAAATGTCGCATGCGTAGTACTTGTACTTTCTACGCAATTCCCAAACTCTGTTAGGCGTATATTGCAAAAACATTCAAACCTCCTACTGTGAGCCATTAGATCTCCGGGAGCACCTCATATTCTCCCGTGCGAGAAAACAAGAGGTGCTCTCGCAGCTTGGATGCTACGGTGATACGAGCTTCGAGGTTGTTCGATCTGGGATCCAATGGTATCTGAGCAGTCTTTGTGCTTGTAAGCAGTGGCCAAACTCTTTGGGGGATTTTTTCCAAAAAACACTCAAACCACCAAGGAGTTGTTGGATCACAGATCCGACGGCTCCAATGAGCTTGTATCACCAAAGCATCTATGGTGTGGTAGTACATGATATTCTTACATACAGGAGAATATGAGGCCCTCCTTCATCTTAGATGCTACGGTGATACGAGCTTCGAGGTCATTGGATATGGGATCCACTGGCATCTGAGTAGTTTTTGTACAAACCATGTGCAATTCTCAAACTCATTACAGTTTCCTATAAAAATATTAAGACATCCTGTGGGCTGCTATATCTCAGATCTACAAGCTCCAACCAACTCGTATCAGCATTTAGCATCTAGGGTGTGGGGGCACATGATAATCTCCTTGGGAGGGGGGGGGGGTGCACAACCAATCGGTGTTTGGGAGGGTGGGGGCAAATATAATGTTCAAAAAATATAATCTAAACAATCCTAAATAGAGCTTCACAATTTTATCTAAAGTCGAGGGGTTAACCCCCGACAATCTACATAGCTCCGCCTAAACAAAACATTTGCATGTATGTAGTACTATACTTAATATTCATGTTTCGGTTTCCTGTTCATTTAAAATATTGAATTTAGAATCATGCATGTCTTACATTTTACACCCATCATTCCTAAATATTATTGTTTTAGAGATTTCAAATGGACTGCCACATATGGATGTATATAGACATATTTTAGAGTGTAGATTCACTCATTTTGCTCCGTATGTAGTCACTTGTTAAAAAAGATAAATATTTAGGAATAGAGTATTTTTGAATTCGTGTCATACATGCATGGTTTGGAAAAATAGATGCACTATGCTTACTGGATTGATGTTGTATTCGTGTGTGTGTGTGTGTGTGTGTGTGGTCATATGCTCAATACATATCAAGTTTCTCACCTTCATACATCTCATCTTTTAAATTTGAATTTGCAATGAAAAACTTACTAGGGATACCATGAAATGTTAAATCCATTTTGAGATCACTATATCACAAACTCACTCTAATTCAAGAACTCGTCGTAAATGAATTACCGTGCCTTTTGGAATGGTCATCAATTTGCAAGGAAAATACGGTGTTGGGGAACACAAACAGGGGTGTGTATTTTCCCCTGACTCGTGCACGGATGGTGAAGCTTACAGGCACAAGATCAAGATCACCACACCAAGATCAGAATGAAGCACGAGGGACCAGTCCTTCTTAGGATCAAAGTGCGGATCAAGAAGACCAGGAAGAGCCGGAGAAGCAAGATGTTGCCAAGGGAAGAGCCTCCCTTGCCGGGAAGCCGAGCCTGGCAAAGACAGGGTTTCCCGCGGAAGCAATCCTTCGAGGCGTCCCGGCAGTCCTGTCGGGGCTTACGGAGGCAGAACCACCCCACCGCACCACCTCATCATGACCCAAGTTGTCAATCAGTGAGGTGTCAAGATCCAGGGAGACTAAGTGGCTGCTATCCATCACTTGGCAGCCACATCCTATAGAAAATGCCTCCAAGCGACACCCGCCCTACGACGTGTGAAGCAAGCAGGTGCAAAGCTGGCAAAACAGCCCGGCAGGGCCTGCTGGGCAAGCTGTGATGCGACATTGAGTGGTGCATTTAATGCACTCTATCAGCCCGCAGAGTTAGGTATGATAGCACTATTTGCTATCTAATCAGTGCATAATGACAGATATGCCACTTTGGTGACCCTTTTTATCTATAAAAGGAGGCCCAAGGCAACCGTAGAAGGGGTTGGATGATCTAGACCTCCACACACTCATATGAGCGTAGCCACTCTCACCCCAAGGCAACCCTGCCGGGAAAGCGTGCTGCATTCACTACCATTTTTTCACCATCAATCTACCAAAGCAGTAGTATGGCTTTACGCCTCACGGCGGCCTGAACATGGGTAAACATTGCCCGCGTGATATCTGTCCTGCTCTTTCGCGTTCTCTCGCTCTTTGTGGAACGCGCCACCCCCCGCCCCCTGCCGAACCAGTAAGGGACTCTTGGTCCCATAGATGGCCGTGGTTTCTCGCGACATCTTTGGCGCGCCAGGTAGGGGCATCACTTGCACGAACCTGAAGGTGTCAGCGACACTTTATATCCATTACTGCCCAGCCAAGGATTTTGGCGTCAGTGACATCCATGGGAGTGTGGAGACAGAGCGGGGGAGCGGGGCCGTCCCCGCACCTACTTTGTTCGACATCCCACCACACCGTGGTCACAGCCGCGGAAAGGATCAACGCCGGTGGTGATATGCTCTTTCCCAGGCGGCCTGAGCGGAATGACCGCCTCTCGGACGCTGGTCGGAGAGAAGTGGCAAGGTGTGCGGGAACGAGGTTCCTCTTTTCTCTCTCCCTCTTTGGGAATCGAGCTACTCTGGCCGTGGCATCATCAATGTCGATAAGTACAGTGCGATACTCGGTTCAGCATTTACCATGCCTAGGGAAATATTGGGTAAAACACCAGTACGAATCCATTGATTGATGCCCCGACAAGTATGCTCCAGCATGGCCGTCCGCACTGGGGTGACTCTTGTGCTAGCCACTGTCGGATTGTCCAAAAAGAGTGGAGGGGAGGAAGAGGGACCGGGAAAGCCCGGCACTACATCCCACCACCCCCAGACACGCATGACGTGAACTGGTCCGTGCCGGGAACCAGGGAGTTATTTGCTTGGCCTCCACCTTTCCGGACATCGCAAGCACGCCAAACGCGTAGAGCTGGAACTTGGAAGGGACGGAGGGGAACGAGGACGAAAGTTAAGTCCACGCAATCATTTCCTCTTAACGAATCCTAAATTTTTCCATTGGTTTGTCCCTCTGCTTTAGTAAGTGTTCGTACTATGAAATCCCTCGTGTGATGGTACCTTGGCCAGTTCTTTGTCTGCATCGTCGTTCTCTATAGAGCCTCGCTCACGGAACGAGCAGTTGCGTCGAGAGCTACCCCGGAAAAACTTGTTGGGGCACATCGACGACAATTGCGACAATATGATACCGGCAAGCAACCAGAACATACATGGGAACTAATTGTACGAACACAAGCATATGAGCTTAGAGGGATAAACGCACATTAAAGATTAGGCAAAGGACATTAGTTCCACACAAGCATAAAATAGTACGTTACCTATACACAAAGCATACATCATGTTTTCATACAGGATAGCGAGAGAGCAACAATGGTTCATCACTTCGTCTGACGACCATGTGAAGTCGTTGGGACACAAGCGACCTTGGCAGCCAGAGGGGCGGCTTTCTCTTTGGCAGCGGAGACGTCAGTGCCCTCCAGCGGTTTCCTGAAACCCTCACCAAGGTCTAGATCTGGATGGCGGCAGGAGATGTTACACAAGACCATGAGGAGGGCGTCGTGGGCGAGCTTCTGGGAGTTGGTCGCAAAGCGCTTGGTCCTCCCCTCTTCATGCACATTCAACTTGTCGATCAGCTCATTGAAGAAATCTCCCAACTTGACACTAGGGACTTCATGCCTGTTGACTCAAAAAGCTGGCCCATCCATGCCCATCTGTAACACCCACAATGGGGCTATATCTCCCACGTGTCGGGGCACGACTTAGAGGCATAGCCGCATGGTAGGCATGTCGCAACGGGGGTAGTCTTTACACATCCCATGTACTGAATAAGAAAGGGATAAAGAGTCGGCTTACAATCGCCACTTCACACAATACATAAATAATCCATGCATCATCCAAGGTACAATCAGAGGTCCGACTACGGAACCAAAATAAAGAAAGACGACCCCAAATGCTAGATCCCCGATCGTCCCAACTGGGCTCCTGTACTGATCATCCCGAAAAAAACATAGTAACGGACCGAATCCTCGTCGAACTCCCACTTGAGTTTGGTAGCATCCCCCGCACCGGCATCACCGACACCTGCATCTGTTTCGAAGTATCTGTGAGTCACGGGGACTCAGTAATCTCACACCCACGAGATCAAGACTATTTAAGCTTAAGGGGTAGGAAAGGATAGTGAGGTGGAGCTGCAACTAGCACTAGCATATAAGGTGGCTAATTTACGCAAAAGAGAGCGAGAAGAGAAGCAAAGGATGGTCGAGAAGCTAAAAGTGATCAAGAAGTGATCCTGAAGCTACTTACGTTCAAGCATAACACTAGACCGTGTTCTTTTCCCGGACTCCGCCGAAAAGAGAACATCGCGGCTACACACGTGGTTGATTCATTTTAATTAAGTTAAGTGTCAGGTTTTCTACAACCGGATATTAACAAATTCCCATCTGCCCATAAACGCGAGCACGGCTTTCGAAAGTTCAAAATCCTGCAGGGGTGTCCCAACATAAAAATACATGCTTGTGCTAGTCACCACAAAGATCACAAAGGCTACTTTGCATGCTTGTGCTAGTCACCACAAAGATCAAATAAAATACATGGCAAACACCCATGTAAATATTGCATGGCATAGATCAAAACACAAGTAGAGCTCATGCCCATATGAAGCACACATCAAATGTAGCAAAAATGACAAATCACCCTAAACTGATAAGTAACAGGAGCAAACATTTTATAACACTCTTGCCTCAATGATTTGGGCATCAAGATGGACTCAAACAAGAATGCTACAACGGAATGAAATTAAGAGCATCTCCCAATGAACATTTTGATATATCATGCGCGTGAAACGGAGCTAGGGTCATGGAGTTATGGCATGATAAATAGGGGCACACTATGTTGCAGAAAAAAAGGACTTAGAGAAAAAACGACCTCCCAGTTAGATCTAGGGTTCGGCGTGGAAAACGAGGATGGCCGGGATTCGATGCCGGCGAGGGAGGAAGAAGGCCGGCGAGCTCCTCCGGGCCGGATCCCGCCGGATCCGGCCGGCGGCGAGCCAGAGAGGCGATGCTGTGCAGCTCCGCGGGTCCGGGCGGCACTGCGGCGCGCGGGGAGCGGCGGGGACCGACGCGGTGGTGGGGCTGGCGAAGCGGACGGCGGCGAGACGGTGGCCGGAGCGAAGAGGCGGCGACGGCAGCGCACGAGCGAGGGTGGCGGCACACGCGCGGGGCAGGCGGCGGCGATGCGCGGGCCGGGCGGGCCTGCCTCGGGCCCGAGCGGGCCAGTCGCGACTAGCGGCGGGGACTTCCACGTGGCTCTCTCGGAGTGGTTGGGGCGCTGCGGCGGACGCATCCGGCACCGTCCGGACGTGAACGGCGCGGAGGGAGACGGCGGATCTAGGGTTTTGCCCGAAATTTCGGAGGAGGAGGCCTTTTATAGGTAGGAGAAGGTAGGAGTGTCCAAATGAGGTGTAGTTTTCGCCCACGCGGTCGTGATCCGACGGCGAAAGACATGGAAGGGGTTTGGATGGGTTATGGGACCATTTTGGAGGGGTGTTGGGCTAAACACGCAAGAGACCTTCCCGATTACCCGGTTAACCATTGGAGTATCAAACGGACTCCAAATGGCACGAAATTTGACAGTTGGTCTACCGGTGGTGTACCAAGGCCACTTAGCAAATCTTGGTCCATTCCGAGAACGTTTAACACCCGCTCACGAAAAGAGACAAAAGGGGTATGCCGGTGCACGTCGGAGTGTCAGATTACAAAACGGACAACGGGGAAAATGCTCGGATGCATGAGACGAACACGTATGCAAATGAGATGCACATGATGACATGATATGAAATGCATGACATGCACAAAATGAAAAATGAAGACAAAACCCAACCACGAAGTGAAATCTCATAGCTTAAAGACGGAAATGGCAGAGTCGGAGTTACAAATATGGTAAGTTACATCCAGGGTGTTACAACACTCCACCACTACGAAAGGATCTCGTCCCGAGATGTAGGACTAAAAAAACTCCGGATATTCGGAACAGAGGTGGTCCTCGCGTTCCCAGGTGGCTTCTTGGTCGGAATGGTGTGACCACTTCACTTTCAGGAATTTGATAGACTTGTTGCGAGTCTTGCGCTCGGTTTCTTCAAGAATAGCAACGGGATGCTCATGATAAGACAGGTCTTCTTGGAGATCAATCTCTTCGAAGTTGATGGTGCGGTCAGGAGTCTTGAAGCACTTGCGAAGCTGTGACACGTGAAACACATCCTGCACGTTTGCGTAGTTGGACGGAAGCTCAAGTTGATAGGCGAGGTCGCCTATTTTGCCAATTATCTTGAAGGGACCCACGTATCTAGGGGAAAGCTTCCCTTTGATACCGAAGCGACGAGTACCTTTCATTGGAGAGACGCGGAGGTAGACATGGTCTCCGACCTCAAAATCCATGTCACGGTGCTTGCTATCATAGTAACTCTTCTGGCGCGTTTGCGCGGCTTTGAGATTTTCACGAATGACTTTACACATTTCTTCAGCTTCTGTGATTAAGTCATTGCCAAGAAGTTGGCGTTCACCAGTCTCTGACCAATTAAGAGGAGTACGACACTTTCTGCCATAGAGACTCTTGAATGGGGCCTTGCCCGAACTCGCTTGGAAGCTGTTGTTGTAGGAGAACTCCGCATATGGAAGACAATCTTCCCACTTCATACCGAAGGAAATGACACAAGCCCTGAGCATATCTTCAAGGATTTGATTTACTCGCTCAACTTGGGCACTAGTTTGAGGATGGAAGGTTGTGCTGAAGCGAATGTTGGTGACCATGGCCTTTTGGAAGGAGTCCTAGAACTTAGAAGTAAAGATGCTTCCATGATCTGAAGATATCAATTGCGGAATGCCGTGCAAAGGGACAATCATGGAGGTGTATAGCTCTGCCAGCTGAGCTGCTGAGATAGATTCTTTGATTGGAATGAAATGAGCCACTTTTGTAAGCTTGTCGATGACAACGAACATAGCATCATTTACAGGCTTGGACTTGGGAAATCCAATCACGAAGTCCATCTCAATATGGTCAAACTTCCATTCTTGAATAGCAAGTGGTTGGAGGAGACCAGCTAGCCGATGGTTGTCTGCTTTCACCCTTCTGCAGACATCACATTCATTCACGAACTAAGCAATTTCTCTCTTCATTCGAGTCCACCAATACGATTGCTTGAGATCATGGTACATCTTTGTATTGCTAGGATGAATGGATAGAAGGGAATTGTGAGCCTCGTTCATAATAACTTTCCTTAGATCACCTTTAGGAACTACAATTCGATCCTCGAAGAAAAGAGTGTCTTTGTCAGCAATGCGATAGCACTTATACTTGGGTTGGCTCTTGGCAATTCCATTTTTCTCCTTCTTCACCATGGCATCAAGAAGTTGTGCCTCATGAATTTGATCTTCCAAAGTAGGAGAGACTTGGAGGTTGGCAAGAAAGCCTTGAGGAACAACTTGGAGATTCATTTTGCGGAAAGCTTCACAAAGGTCCGGTCGGAAGGGCTTGAGAATTAAACTGTTGCAGTAAGCCTTCTTGCTCAAAGCATCTGCAATGACATTGGCCTTGCCTGGAGTATATTCAATACTCGTATTGTATTCTTGAATCATTTCGACCCAACGCGTCTGCCTGAGGTTGAGGTTGGGTTGAGTGAAGATGTACTTGAGGCTCTTATGATCTGTGAAGATGTCCACTTTCCTTCCCAACAAGAGATGTCTCCATGTTAATAATGCATGGACAACTGCCGCCAACTCGAGGTCATGAGTGGGGTAGTTTTTTGTCATTGGGCTTCAACTGACGACAGGTATATGCCACAACTTTCTTCTCTTGCATTAACACTGCACCGAGACCTTGCAGGGAGGCATCACAGAAAACTTTGAATGGTTTGGATTCATCAGGAGGAGTCAAGATAGGAGCTGTGACTAACTTCTCTTTGAGGGTGTTGAAAGCAATGTCACATTCAGGCGTCCAGACATACTTGACATGCTTCTGGAGGAGGTTGGAAAGAGGCTTTGCAATCTTAGAGAAATTCTCAACGAATCTTCGACAATAGCTTGCAAGCCCAAGAAAACAGTGGAGCTGCTTGACATTCTGAGGAGGTTCCCAATTCACAATTGCAGACACCTTCTCAGGATTAACTGTGATGCCCTTGCCGGAGATGATATGACCAAGGTAGAGAACCTCATCAAGCCAAAACTCACACTTTGAAAACTTCGCATAGAATTGATGCTGTCTGAGTTTGTCGAGTACCAATCTCAAATGCTTGGCATGATCCTCCTTATTCTTGGAAAAGACCAAAGTATCATCGAGATACACCAAGAAGAAATCATTTGTGTAAGGGTTGAAGATGAAGTTCTTCATGCGAGAGAACGTTGGAGGAGCGTTGATAAGGCCGAAAGACATGACAGTATATTCATGAGAACCATAGCTTGTTCTGAATGCTGTCTTGGGGATATCTTTTTCATGAATGCGAATCTGATGATAACACATACGAAGGTCAAGCTTCGAGAATACTTGGGCACCCTTAAGTTGCTCGAATAGCTCATTGATGTTGGAAAGTGGGTACTTGTTCTTTATTGTCTTCTTGTTCAATGGACGGTAGTCGACGCAGAGTCGTTCCGTTCCATCCTTCTTCTTGACAAAAAGAACACCACAACCCCATGGAGAAGAACTCGATCTGATCAGACCCATACGCTCTTGTTCATCGAGTTGTTTCTTCAACTCCTTCAACTCTTCTGTTCCAAGCTTGTAAGGACGTTTGCAAATAGGTTCCGTGCCAGGCTCAAGATCGATGATGAATTCAACTGGCCGGTGAGGAGGCATTCAAATGACTAGAATCTGAGAGATGGCATTCAACTCGCCCTTCTCATTGAGAGAAAATAGTCGAATGGTATCATCACGAGCGACATAGATGAGCACATCCTCAGAAGAGTGTGTCAATTGAATCTGCCTGGCAGCACAATCAAGCTGAGCCTTGTGCTTAGAAAGCCAGTCCATTCCAAGAATTAAATGAATATCCGAGTCACCAAGAACAATTGGAGAAGACAGAAACTGATAGTCACCCATCTTGATGGAAATATTCGGGATCATCGTGGTAGCCCTCATAGACTTGCCTGGAGAAACCACTCCCATGGGTTTACCCAACATTTTCGAAATGAAGTCATGCTTTGAAACAAATGATCTTGACATGAACAATGCGATGCACCAGTGTCAAAAAGAACTTTTGCAGGAATAGAGTTAACTAGAAAGTTACCCATGATCACTTCTGAAGAATCCTCTGCCTGAGCTGCGTTCATCATTTTTACCTTAGCATGCTTGGGATTATGCTTGACCATTGTATTGCTGGCAGATCTCACAGGAGGAGGAGGAGAAAGGCGCCTTTGCTCAAAGCATTTGTTTGCATAGCGCCCTTTCTGCTGAAACTTGTTGCAAGTAACCTCTGGGAGCAGACGGTGATAAGGAGCACTTGACCTTGGAGTATGAGACTGAGCTTTGTTCTGATAGCCTGGATTGGGTGGGTGGGAAGATCCATTTCCACCTTTACTCTTCTGCTAATAAGGATGACGGAAGGGAGGAGGAGGAGGCAACCAGAACTTTTGTTGTTTAGCTGCCACTTGAGTTGAAGAAGAAGATTGAACTGCATCCCTGACTCTCTTCTTAGAAGCATCACACTTAATCTGAGCAGCCTCTTGCTTTAGTGCCATGTTGTAGAATTCATCATACTTAGTCGGCTCAATAATCACGAGAGCTAATTGCACATCTTCTCTAAGGCCACCTCTGAATTGATAAATCATGCTCTTTCCATCAGGGACGTCTTGTTTACCGAAGCGAGCGAGTTTCTGAAACTAGATATTGTATTGATACATAGACATGCTGCCTTGCTTGAGATTGCGGAACTCCTCGCGCTTAATATCAGCAACACTTTGTGGAATGTGATGAGCTTTGAAGTCTAGGCGGAAATCATCCCAGGTAATCACACAACCTCCTGTGGAATCTCTGTATTGTTGATACCACTCAGCAGCTTGGTCTTTGAGTTGGAACGAAGCAAACTTGACAAAGTCCTCAGGCCTGACATTGCTACACTCAAAATGTTTGCAGATATCCACGAGCCAGTCGTCAGCGTCTATGGCCTGGACAAAATTGCTGAGGGACTTCTGTTGGTTTGTGAGGAACTGATTGAGGGTAGCAAACTGAGGCTGATTGTTGCCTTGGCCTTGATTTCCTTGGTTGCCTTGCCCTTGGTTTGCGAGCTACATGAATTCCCACCAATGAAACTCCCGAAACTTTTTGGTTATGCAATCAGGTGTTGGGGATACAGGGGAACCATAATATCTCACCCAAAACAAGAAAATCCTACATCCAGGTGTATCCATCCTTCAACACATAACCAAGAAACCTTCGGAAATCATTTAATTCAACCTTCAAAAAGCATCCATTATACGAGTTATGGCAATACTCTTGAACTCCTGCCAAGTACTGGGTGGCGTCGAGGTTATCTCACCAACAACTGCATAAACGATATTTTTGATGTCGGCGAACTTAAGTATTCGAGAACTGCAACGATAAAATTGTGACGACAACACCTCGGAGCTCAACTCCCCGGGACACTGCCACAACCCCTAAATGTCAGGAGGCACTAAAAACAATATTCTCGCCACAAAACCATCGGAACGATTCCAAGATACCCGCATGATCCTAAATTTTTTTCGTGAAATTTGAGGAGAGAAGATTCAAAACACTACGTCAGGAGGCCTCACCAGAGCAACGAAGGGACTGAGGAGTAAGAAGAATCCTACTCTCCGATATAGTTTGTAACATCCCAAATTTTCAATTTGGAATGTTATACACTAGATCATCATTGCATATCATATTTATTGCATTTTGGTTGATCCTAGAAATTTCACGCAACTCAAGGACCCTCGGAGAGAGTTGGGGATTTCGTTATTTTCATATTTGAGTTGTGTCAAATTTTGAAAATAGGATCATTTGATTTTATTTATTTTATCTTCAATTATTTCTATTATAAAAATTATGAGAGAGGGAATAAAATGACTTTCCCAAAATAAAGAAATATTGAGGATTTAATAAAAAAATCAATTAAGATTTTATTTGGTTTTATTTGCTATTTTATTTGAATCTAGGAAAAATGCGCGTTTTTCACAATTGCATTTAGGCCCTAAATAAATGTTCATCCTGTGCAGCTTGATTTTAGAAGCCGGGGAAAATTTATTTTGGGATTTTTGGAGTCCGTTTAGTATTCCTTTTGTTTTTTTTTTCTGAGCGTAACTTTATTTTAAAAAAGGCAACCGACCTACGGGCCGTGTCCGACCCAGACACTAGGCCCGTCCGGCTTTATAAGCTGGGGAGGCCCAGCCGGACCCCCCCCCCCAAAACCCTAGCCGCCCTAGCCCCACGCCGCCGCC
>NC_041386.1:312991883-313027665 GCF_002162155.2 Triticum dicoccoides
CGCCGCCCCTCGCCGCTGCGCCCCACGCCACCCCGCCGCGCTGCGCCTGTGCCGCCCCGCCGCCAACGCCGTTCGCCGGACCGCCGAAGGTAGTTTTTCTTTCTTTTTGCCTCGGTTTTTCCGACGGTTTTGTTCGTTTTTTTAGTTTCATTTTTTAAATAGATCAGTTTTTCCGGTTTATTTAAATAGTGAACGTTTGCCCGTTCATATGTTTTAACGAACGTTCGTCGTTTTTCTTTTTCTCGGATTAAATCCGCAATTTTTCTGATCGCGATCTCTGATCCGATTTTTGTTTTAGTCTAACTTTTCGCTCGTTTATCGGAATCAGGCGATTCAAGCTCCTGGAGTTTCGTCTCGAAACTCTCTTTCCGGTTAACCAACTCAAACAAGTTTTTGCCACTATAAAAATTGCCTTAGATCCAGAATAGTAAGCGAAGCCTGTTTCTTTTGCCGGTTGTCTTTCGTTGCTTCGTTCGATTTGATTCTTTTTGCCGACCAGAGTTCTGAAGTTGAACTTTCTCGTTAGATCTCTTATTTGAGTTTTACCCGTCCATTACTGAGTACTTATTGTATGCTTGTTTGTTTGCGTTAGAGTACCCGGAGTGCGCCGCTTGCTACTTCGAATCGCTATATTTCTCGGATCATCAACAAGGCAAGTAACACTTTGATCATACCTCCTACTACCCAGTTTTATTGCATTAGATCAATCCTCACACATTGCATGATTAGGATCTAATTAAAATTGAGGGTTTGGGAAGTAGTTGAGGTAGTACCTATTACCTGTTTATTATCAAACCTTTGGGAGTTACTTCTACGTTTGCTTATTATGCCATGCTATGCTAGTAGACGTGGATTGGGTGAGTGTATCCATGATAGATGTGAGATTGTTAATTAATGGTTTATTTAAGGTGGCAACTTAAACACACATCTGGGTGGATTGAGGTACCTGGGTATATTCCAGGATTTGCGTGTTGTTTTTCGGACCGCCACCCAGACTCAAAGGGATCATGAGATTGTTCATGCTAGAAACTTTCGTGTGTAGCCACAAGCTATTATGGGCTCTAGCATAGTTGACTAAGTCCTGCGAACTCTTACAGTGGTAGACTAGCAGATGTAGGGGATGTAGGTGGTACGGTCTACCCATCATAAGGTGCTAGAGCTTCTGAAAGACTATGTCTCGGTCATTCGTTTCGAAAACACCGTGTAGTGCAAGAAATCCAACGGAGGAGATCGAGACTTGTGGGGAAAAGTGCGCAAACCTCTGCAGAGTGTATAAACTAATCATGGTTAGCCGTGTCCCCGGTTATGGACATCTTGAGTATATAGTACTTGGATTATCATGTGAATCTCATCATGTTACTCAAAAAAATTAATTTTGATGGGTTTGTTTAATGGTGATGCTTAATTGGGATTGAGAATGCTGTCAACCATTCACAACGTTTAACAACCACCATGATAGTTAAATAAATTCATTCCTTCGCAGTAGGGAAAAATTGGCTTTACGCAAAACTGTAACCATAGAGCTCTCCACCAGCCAAATATGTATATAGAATAGCTGTTTCATTCCATTATTCTCTACGTGTTACATTGCCAGCATATTCCATGTGCTGACCCGTTTTGGGCTGCAACGTTAATGTTGCAGACTTTTCAGATGACGATTAAGGAGTTTTAGGTCATGGTTCTATACTCAGTGATGTCGTTGGAGTTGATGGACTCACTTATCTTCCAAGCCTTCAACTGTTATTGTTATTAGATGGCCTTAAGCCATATTTATTGTAATAAGTTCTCTTTTGAGACACTCGATGTAATAAGTGTGTGATTGCTACTCTGTTATAAATCCTTCAAGTACTGTGTGGCGTCAACATTACTGATCCAGGGATGACACCGGAGCATAGAGATTGGTCTGTTTGAGGTCTGGTCGCTACAAGATGGTATCAGAGCACACGCTGACTGTAGCACACGACCACTAAGCTAAAGACCTAGATCACTACTCACTCTCTTCTCTTTCTGACTTCTCATCTTTTCTACTCTTTTAGGATGGCGGATGCACGGAACAAGTTCACTCAACCGGATGAAGATACACCTTTTTGACGTCATTTGAAGGAAGTCACTAGATACCTGAACATAGGAGTACCAAGCTTCACCGGCACCTACAACGCCACTTTACTTGAAGAAGAGCGCTGGATGATTCAAGTTCAAGTTCCAGGAAGGACGTTCATGCCAGTCACTGAGCCCATAGAGTTTTCTTTTGATGCACCAACTTGGAGTCTAGGAAAGAGCATGGCAGCTCACATTGTCGTGGGACGCATTGGAGAAGTCTACCGCAATGATCTCAAGGATACTATCTACCAAATTTGTGGGCACCGAGATGAGCACTGGGAGATGATCAGCACCAGAAAGGATAGATCAGTCGCAACTTTTATTAAGGAGTTAAACCAGCACATTCGTCGTCAGGAGAACCAGATGTGCGCCGACATGATAGACCTGAAGAAGGCAAAGACAAGGATCAAGGAACTGGAGGAAGAACTCAAGGCTACACGTGAAGATTATGAAGAAGAAATTGAAATATTAGTAGAGAAGAATGACGATCTGATCAAGAAGATCGAAATATTTATGGGAGGCCCTACACCGGTAGAAGAAGACGAAGAACCCAAGGAGATTCGCCCGGAAGATTACATCATCATTGACGACACCGACTCGGATCTGGATGATAGCGATGATGACTATGTTGATGAAGCTGGAGCAGATATCATGGAGTCTACAACCGAAGAATATTTATAGTAGACCACCTCATCAGTAGTAGTAGTCCACCATGTAAATATTATAGTCCGAGCACTTTTGCGATAGTTAGATCGATTGTATGCCCTTGTTCGATTGAATGAATGAAGTGAATTGTTTGCTTTTGCCTCATGTGCATATGGGCAGTGTTTTCTCTTTAGACCCCCTCTATTCTTAAATCTCATCTTTTCTAAACCCTCAGATGCCTCCGAGACGTGACCCCGGATTTACCTTCCCACTGGAGCTCACCCAGTTGATCCAGCAGCAGAACACATTGATGAAGTTACTAGTCCAGAATAAGAATCAAGGGAACAACAACAACCCACCACCACCACCACCACCCGTTGATCACTTAGCCCGTTTTCTTAGGCTGAATCCGCCGGTGTTTTCCAGTAGCACCGAGCCGATGGTAGAAGATGATTGGCTCCGCAAGACAGGTAGAGAGTTGACCACAGCAGGATGCACGAATGCGAAAAAGGTGAAGTTTGCCGCACATCAGCTTGAAGGATCCGCAACATCATGGTGGGAAAATTTCACAGCCACTTTCCCTATCGACACTCTCACGTGGGACCAGTTTCAGCAGGCTTTTCGAACTGCCCATGTTTCAGCAGGAGCTATGGCCATGAAGAAGCGAGAGTTTCGCAACTTGTGCCAAGGAGGACGAACAGTTTGCCAGTATGTGGAGGACTTTAGTAAATTAACACGTTATGCCCCAGATGACGTTGCTACGGATGCAGCAAAGCAGGATAAGTTTCTGGAAGGTCTGAATGATGAGTTGAGCATGCAGTTGATGGTAGCAACCTTCAACAACTACTAGGAGTTGGTAGATCGTGCTCTCATGATTGAAGGGAAGCAGCAGCAAATTGAGAATCGCAAGAGGAAGTATGGACAAGGAAAGTAGAATTCTGGAGCTCAGCAGAAGCCATGTTTTACCCCTAGACCGGGAGGAAATTTCCAGCATACCCATGGAGGAGGTAGCTCGCACCATCACAATGGCCCCAAGACTGGTAATGGGAATGGCGGAAGCAACGGCCAGAACCGCACCAACCCATCGACCCCAGCCAAGAAAGACCTGAGCCAAGTCACTTGCTTTAAGTGCCAGAAGACCGGAAATTATGCCAACGAATGTCCTGAATCACAGAATGGAAATGGCAATGGAAGCTCTGGGAAGAAGCTGAACCCTTTCAACAAGGGACAGGTGAACCACATTAATGTGGAGGAGGTTGAAGAGCAGCCAGATGCAGTAATCGGTAAGTTTTTGGTTAAGTCATTTACTACACTCGTTCTTTTTGATACTGGTGCATCTCATTCGTACATATCAAGGGGATTTGTGGATAAGTATAAACTGCCAACCCAAGCCCTTAGGTCACCCATGTTAGTAACCTCGCCTGGAGCAGAATATATGGCTAGTCTATGGTGTGATCGGTTACCATTAAGGATTGGTAACTACGTATTTCCATCAGACCTAATAGTGTTGGAACTCAAGGATTGGATGTGATATTAGGCATGGATTGGTTGTCAAAGTATGAAGGGAATATTGAATGTGCCAGTAAGTCGATCTTTCTTACCACCCCAGAAGGGAGAAGGATCAAGTATGTATCCCAGCATGTGCCGAAGAGGACTCAAGTAAATTGTTTAACAGGAGTTGTGCAGGAGGAAGTACCAGTAGTGAAAGATTTCCCCGATGTATTTCCAGAAGAGTTGCCAGGCATGCCACGGGATAGAGATATTGAGTTTTTGATTGAGCTTTTGCCAGGCACGGGGCCAATATCAAAGATACCATATAGGATGCCCGCAAAGGATTTTGTGGAAATCAATAAGCATATTAAGGAGTTATTGTATAAAGAATATATTCACCCAAGTTCATCGCCTTGGGGATCGCCAGTACTTCTAGTAGAAAAGAGGGATGGATCGTTAAGGATGGTTGTTGATTATCGAGGATTGAATGAAGTAACCATCAAGAACAAGTACCCACTATCGATGATCAATGATCTGTTTGATCGATTGCAAGGAGCTAAGGTATTTTCCAAGATCGATCTGGGATCAGGATACCACCAGTTGAAGATTCTAGAACAGGATATACCTAAGATGGCTTTTACCACCAGGTATGGGCTGTACGAGTATACCGTTATGTCAATTGGTCTGACTAACGCACCTGCATATTTTATGAACATGATGAACAAAGTGTTTATGGAGTTCTTGGATAAGTTCGTCGTAGTGTTCATTGAGGTCAAATCACTCACTTCAAAGCATTGCAAGACAAAAAGCATACGTACATCAAGATGACATGTTCATGAAGCTAACCATGGAAAGAGAATGTTCATAGCATGCATGGATCAATAGCAACAACCATTGCAAAATTGATTAACATGTAAACAATCTGCCAGGAACATTTTATAGCAAAAGTAGAGCAAGATTAAGGCATGCTAGGGCACTCCATGGATGGATAGATCATAACCATATGTCCAGAAACTCTTACTGAAGATACTCAAAACAAGCATGGATCACTCTGTAGCATCATGTTTACATGGCATACGAATAACAGCAGAACAAGGACTTAGCAAAATCCTAAGTCCCTGAAATAGCAAATGGCAAGCAAAACAAGAATGGCACAATTCTGTGATTAACAGCACGACGCCATCTAGAATGCAACAAGAAACTAAGCTGCTGCACTCCAACATAGCAACAAAGCATATGGCAGTGATGTACTCAAGATGCTTGACAAAACATGAAAACTGAGCTATGGCTAAATAACACAAGAGCGGGTTCAAACAAGGATGGCAAAAGTGCAAAAGTTATCAGCATCACAGACTTGGTGAAAATACTAACATGCCAGCGAATAACATCAGGAAGCCATGTTTAGAGCAAGCAAACAACAAGCTACAAGAACATGTCGTAGCAAACAAAGGCATGGCATGAATCTACTAAATGCATAGAACAAAAGTTCCTTACTGATCATGAGCCAAAAAGGCACAGAAGATATGATGGCACCCATGTAAACATAGCAAGTGTTATTAACAGTTTCAGACATAGCAGAAAAACAGATCATGGCATAAACAGAGTTATGAAGGCATCCTTGCGAGCTCAAATCACTCACCACAAAGCATTGGATGACAAAAAAAGCATACATATAGCAAGATGACATGTTCATGAAGCTAACCATGGAAAGAGAAAGTTCATAGCATGCATGGATCAATAGCAACAACCATTGCAAAATTGATTAACATGTAAACAATCTGCCCGAAATATTTTATAGCAAAAGTAGAGCAAGATTAAGGCATGCTAGGGCACTCCATGGATGGATAGATCATAACCATATGTCCAAAACAACCTTACTGAAGATACTCAAAATAAGCAAGGATCACTCTGTAGCATCATGTTTACATGGCATAAGAATAACAGCAGAACAAGGACTTAGCAAAATCCTAATCCCTGAAATAGCAAATGGCAAGCAAAACAAGAATGGCACAATTCAGCGATTAACAGCACGATGCTATCTAGAATACAACAAGAAAATAAGCTACTGCACTCCAACATAGCAACAAAGCATATGGCAGTGATGTACTCAATATGCTTGACAAAACATGAACACTGAGCTACGGCTAAATCACAAAAGAGCAGGTTCAAAGAAGCATGGCAAAAGTGCAAAAGATATCAGCATCAGAGACTTAGTGAAAATACTAACATGCCAGCGAATAACATTAGGAAGCCATGTTTAGAGCAAGCAAACAACAAGCTACAAGAACATATCGTAGCAAACAAAGGCATGACATGAATCTACTAAATGCATAGAACAAAAGTTCCTTACTGATCATGAGCCAAAAAGGCACAGAAGATATGATGGCACCCATGTAAACATACCAAGTGTTATTAACAGTTTCAGACATAGCAGAAAAACAGAGCATGGAATAAACAGAGTTATGAAGGCATCCTTGCGAGCTCAAATCACTCACCGCAAAGGATTGCATGACAAAAAGCATACCTACAGCAAGATCACATGTTCATGAAGCTAACCATGGAAAGAGAATGTTCATAGCATGCATGGATCAATAACAACAACCATTGCAAAATTGATTAACATGTAAACAATCTGCTAGGAACATTTTATAGCAAAAGTAGAGCAAGATTAAGGCATGCTAGGGCACTCCATGGATGGATAGATCATAACCATATGTCCAAAAACACCCTTACTGAAGATGCTCAAAACAAGCATGGATCACTCTGTAGCATCATGTTTACATGGCATAAGAATAACAGCAGAACAAGGACTTAGCAAAATCCTAAGTCCCTGAAATAGCAAATGGCAAGCAAAACAAGAAAGGCATAATTCTGTGATTAACAGCACGATGCCATCTAGAATGCAACAAGAAACTAAGCTACTGCACTCCAACATAGCAACAAAGCATATGGCAGCGATGTACTCAAGATGCTTGATAAAACATGAACACTGAGCTACGGCTAAATAACACAAGAGCAGGTTCAAACAAGCATGGCAAAAGTGCAAAAGATATCAGCATCACAGACTTGGTGAAAATACTAACATGCCAGCGAATAACATTAGGAAGCCATGTTTAGAGAAAGAAAACAACAAGCTACAAGAACATATCATAGCAAACAAAGGCATGTCATGAATCTACTAAATGCATAGAACAAAAGTTCCTTACTGATCATGAGCCAAAAAGGCACAGAAGATATGATGGCACCCATGTAAACATAGCAAGTGTTATTAACAGTTTCAGACATAGCAGAAAAACAGAGCATGGCATAAACAGAGTTATGAAGGCATCCTTGCGAGCTCAAATCACCAACCACAAAGCATTGCATGACAAAAAAGCATACCTACAGCAAGATGACATGTTCATGAAGCTAACCATGAAAAGAGAAAGTTCATAGCATGCATGGATCAATAGCAACAACAATTGCAAAATTGATTAACATGTAAACAATCTGCCCGGAATATTTTATAGCAAAAGTAGAGCAAGATTAAGGCATGCTAGGGCACTCCATGGATGGATAGATCATAACCATATATCCAAAACAACCTTACTGAAGATACTCAAAACAAGCATGGATCACTCTATAGCATCATGTTTACATCGCATAAGAATAACAGCAGAACAAGGACTTAGCAAAATCCTAATTCCCTGAAATAGCAAATGGCAAGCAAAACAAGAATGGCACAATTCTGCGATTAATAGCACGATGCTATCTAGAATGCAACAAGAAACTAAGCTACTACACTCCAACATAGCAACAAAGCATATGGCAGTGATGTACTCAAGATGCTTGACAAAATATGAACACTGAGCTACGGCTAAATCACAAAAGAGCAAGTTCAAAGAAGCATGGCAAACGTGCAAAAGATATCAGCATCACAGACTTGGTGAAAATACTAACATGCCAGAGAATAACATTTGGAAGCCTTGTTTAGAGCAAGAAAACAACAAGCTACAAGAACATATCGTAGCAAACAAAGGCATGACATGAATCTACTAAATGCATAGAACAAAAGTTCCTTACTGATCATGAGCCAAAAAGGCATAGAAGATATGATGGCACCCATGTAAACATACCAAGTGTTATTTACAGTTTCAGACATAGCAGAAAAACAGAGCATGTCATAAACAGAGTTATGAAGGCATCCTTGCAAGCTCAAATCACTCACCGCAAAGGATTGCATAAAAAAAGCATACCTACAGCAAGATCACATGTTCATGAAGCTAACCATGGAAAGAGAATGTTCATAGCATGCATGGATCAATAGCAACAACCATTGCAAATTTGATTAACATGTAAACAATCTGCCAGGAACATTTTATAGCAAAAGTAGAGCAAGATTAAGGCATCCTAGGGCACTCCATGGATGGATAGATCATAACCATATGGCCAAAACACCCTTACTGAAGATACTCAAAACAAGCATGGATCACTCTGTAGCATCGTGGTTACATGGCATAAGAATAACAGCAGAACAAGGACTTAGCAAAATCGTAAGTCCCTGAAATAGCAAATGGCAAGCAAAACAAGAATGGCATAATTCTGTGATTAACAGCACGACGCCATCTAGAATGCAACAAGAAACTAAGCTACTTCACTCCAACATAGCAACAAAGCATATGGCAGCGATGTACTCAAGATGCTTCACAAAACATGAACACTGAGCTACGGCTAAATAACACAAGAGCAGGTTCAAACAAGCATGGCAAAAGTGCAAAAGATATCAGCATCACAGACTTGGTGAAAATACTAACATGCCAGCGAATAACATTAGGAAGCCATGTTTAGAGCAAGCAAACAACAAGCTACAAGAACATATCATAGCAAACAAAGGCGTGACATGAATCTACTAAATGCATAGAACAAAAGTTCCTTACTGATCATGAGCCAAAAAGGCACAGAAGATATGATGGCACCCATGTAAACATACCAAGTGTTATTAACAGTTTCAGACATAGCAGAAAAACAGAGCATGGCATAAACAGAGTTATGAAGGCATCCTTGCGAGCTCAAATCACTCACCGCAAAGGATTGCATGACAAAAAGCATACCTACAGCAAGATCACATGTTCATGAAGCTAACCATGGAAAGAGAATGTTCATAGCATGCATGGATCAATAGCAACAACCATTGCAAAATTGATTAACATGTAAACAATCTGTCAGGAACATTTTATAGCAAAAGTAGAGCAAGATTAAGGCATGCTAGGGCACTCCATGGATGGATAGATCATAACCATATGTCCAAAAACACCCTTACTGAAGATACTCAAAACAAGCATGGATCACTCTGTAGCATCATGTTTACATGGCATAAGAATAACAGCAGAACAAGGACTTAGCAAAATCCTAAGTCCCTGAAATAGCAAATGGCAAGCAAAACAAGAAAGGCATAATTCTGTGATTAACAGCACGACGCCATCTAGAATGCAACAAGAAACTAAGCTACTGCACTCCAACATAGCAACAAAGCATATGGCAGCGATGTACTCAAGATGCTTGATAAAACATGAACACTGAGCTACGGCTAAATAACACAAGAGCAGGTTCAAACAAGCATGGCAAAAGTGCAAAAGATATCAGCATCACAGACTTGGTGAAAATACTAACATGCCAGCGAATAACATTAGGAAGCCATGTTTAGAGCAAGCAAACAACAAGCTACAAGAACATCTCGTAGCAAACAAAGGCATGTCATGAATCTACTAAATGCATAGAACAAAAGTTCCTTACTGATCATGAGCCAAAAAGGCACAGAAGATATGATGGCACCCATGTAAACATAGCAAGTGTTATTAACAGTTTCAGACATAGCAGAAAAACAGAGCATGGCATAAACAGAGTTATGAAGGCATCCTTGCGAGCTCAAATCACCAACCACAAAGCATTGCATGACAAAAAAGCATACCTACAGCAAGATGACATGTTCATGAAGCTAACCATGAAAAGAGAAAGTTCATAGCATGCATGGATCAATAGCAACAACAATTGCAAAATTGATTAACATGTAAACAATCTGCCCGGAATATTTTATAGCAAAAGTAGAGCAAGATTAAGGCATGCTAGGGCACTCCATGGATGGATAGATCATAACCATATGTCCAAAACAACCTTACTGAAGATACTCAAAACAAGCATGGATCACTCTATAGCATCATGTTTACATCGCATAAGAATAACAGCAGAACAAGGACTTAGCAAAATCCTAATTCCCTGAAATAGCAAATGGCAAGCAAAACAAGAATGGCACAATTCTGCGATTAATAGCACGATGCTATCTAGAATGCAACAAGAAACTAAGCTACTGCACTCCAACATAGCAACAAAGCATATGGCAGTGATGTACTCAAGATGCTTGACAAAACATGAACACTGAGCTACGGCTAAATCACAAAAGAGCAAGTTCAAAGAAGCATGGCAAACGTGCAAGAGATATCAGCATCACAGACTTGGTGAAAATACTAACATGCCAGAGAATAACATTTGGAAGCCTTGTTTAGAGCAAGCAAACAACAAGCTACAAGAACATATCGTAGCAAACAAAGGCATGCCATGAATCTACTAAATGCATAGAACAAAAGTTCCTTACTGATCATGAGCCAAAAAGGCACAGAAGATATGATGGCACCCATGTAAACATACCAAGTGTTATTAACAGTTTCAGACATAGCAGAAAAACAGAGCATGTCATAAACAGAGTTATGAAGGCATCCTTGCAAGCTCAAATCACTCACCGCAAAGGATTGCATGAAAAAAAGCATACCTACAGCAAGATCACATGTTCATGAAGCTAACCATGGAAAGAGAATGTTGATAGCATGCATGGATCAATAGCAACAACCATTGCAAATTTGATTAACATGTAAACAATCTGCCAGGAACATTTTATAGCAAAAGTAGAGCAAGATTAAGGCATGCTAGGGCACTCCATGGATGGATAGATCATAACCATATGTCCAAAACACCCTTACTGAAGATACTCAAAACAAGCATGGATCACTCTGTAGCATCGTGGTTACATGGCATAAGAATAGCAACAGAACAAGGACTTAGCAAAATCCTAAGTCCCTGAAATAGAAAATGGCAAGCAAAACAAGAATGGCATAATTCTGTGATTAACAGCACGACGCCATCTAGAATGCAACAAGAAACTAAGCTACTGCACTCCAACATAGCAACAAAGCATATGGCAGCGATGTACTCAAGATGCTTCACAAAACATGAACACTCAGCTACGGCTAAATAACACAAGAGCAGGTTCAAACAAGCATGGCAAAAGTGCAAAAGATATCAGCATCACAGACTTGGTGAAAATACTAACATGCCAGCGAATAACATTAGGAAGCCATGTTTAGAGCAAGCAAACAACAAGCTACAAGAACATATCGTAGCAAACAAAGGCATGGCATGAATCTACTAAATGCATAGAACAAAAGTTCCTTACTGATCATGAGCCAAAAAGGCACAGAAGATATGATGGCACCCATGTAAACATAGCAAGTGTTATTAACAGTTTCAGACATAGCAGAAAAACAGAGCATGGCATAAACAGAGTTATGAAGGCATCCTTGCGAGCTCAAATCACTCACCACAAAGCATTGCATGACAAAAAAAGCATACCTACGACAAGATGACATGTTCATGAAGCTAACCATGAAAAGAGAAAGTTCATAACATGCATGGATCAATAGCAACAACAATTGCAAAATTGATTAACATGTAAACAATCTGCCCGGAATACTTTATAGCAAAAGTAGAGCAAGATTAAGGCATGATAGGGCACTCCATGGATGGATAGATCATAACCATATGTCCAAAACAACCTTACTGAAGATACTCAAAACAAGCATGGATCACTGTATAGCATCATGTTTACATGGCATAAGAATAATAGCAGAACAAGGACTTAGCAAAATCCTAATTCCCTGAAATAGCAAATGGCAAGCAAAACAAGAATGGCACAATTCTGCGATTAACAACATGATGCTATCTAGAATGCAACAAGAAACTAAGCTACTGCACTCCAACATAGCAACAAAGCATATGGCAGTGATGTACTCAAGATGCTTGACAAAACATGAACACTGAGCTACGGCTAAATCTCAAAAGAGCAAGTTCAAAGAAGCATGGAAAAAGTGCAAAAGATATCAGCATCACAGACTTGGTGAAAATACTAACATGCCAGAGAATAACATCTGGAAGCCTTGTTTAGAGCAAGCAAACAACAAGCTACAAGAACATATCGTAGCAAACAAAGGCATGACATGAATCTACTAAATGCATAGAACAAAAGTTCCTTATTGATCATGAGCCAAAAAGGCACAGAAGATATGACGGCACCCATGTAAACATACCAAGTGTTATTAACAGTTTCAGACATAGCAGAAAAACAGAGCATGTCATAAACAGAGTTATCAAGGCATCCTTGCGACCTCAAATCACTCACCGCAAAGGATTGCATGAAAAAAGCATACCTACAGCAAGATGACATGTTGATCAAACTAACCATGGAAAGAGAATGCTCATAGCATGCATGGATCAATAGCAACAACTATTGCAAAATTGATTAACATGTACACAATCTGCCAGGAACATTTTATAGAAAAAGTAGAGCAAGATTAAGGCATGCTAGGGCACTCCATGGATGGATATTTCATAACCATATGTCCAAAAACACCCTTACTGAAGATACTCAAAACAAGCATGGATCACTCTGTAGCATCATGTTTACATGGCATAAGAATAAGAGCAGAACAAGGACTTAGCAAAATCCTAAGTTCTTGAAATAGCAAATGGAAAGCAAAACAAGAATGGCATAATCCTGTGATTAACAGCACGACGCCATCTAGAATGCAACAAGAAACTAAGCTACTGCACTCCAACATAGCAACAAAGCATATGGCAGTGACGTACTCAAGATGATTGACAAAACATGAACACTAAGCTATGGCTAAATAACACAAGAGCGGGTTCAAACAAGCATGGAAAAAGTGCACAAGATATCAGTGTCACAGACTTGGTGAAAATGCTAACATGCCAGCGAATAACATAAGGAAACCATGTATAGAGCAAGCAAACAACAAGCTACAAGAACATATCGTAGCAAACAAAGGCATGGCATGAATTGTAACATCCCAAATTTTCAATTTGGAATGTTATACATTAGATCATCATGCATATCATATTTTATTTTGCTTTTGGTTTTGATCCTAGAAAATCTTAAGCAACTCAAGGACCCACGGAGAGAGTTGGGGATTTCGTTATTTACATATTTGAGTTTTCTCAAATTTTGTAAACAGGATCATTTGATTTTATTTATTTTATCATCAATTATTTCTATTACAAAAATACGAGAGAGGGAATAAAATGACTTTCCCAAAATATAGAAATATTGAGGATTTAATAAAAAAATCAAATAAGTTTTATTTCGGAGTTTTTCGGTATTTTATTTGAATTTAGGAAAAATGTGCGTTTTTCAAAGTTGTAGTTTCGGCCCAGATAAATGTTCACTTTATCGGGCTTGATTTTAGAAACCCGGAAAAATTTATTTCGTGATTTTTGGAGTCCGTTTAGTATTTCTTTTATTTTTCTTCCAAGCGGAATTATAAAAAAAACAGCGGAACCGACTATGGGCCGTACTCGGCCAGGACTCCCCTGGCCGGGGCCTTTATAAGGCGCTGCCCTGAGGCCCGAGAGCCCAGCCGCCCCAGCCCCAAACCCTAGCGCGCCCAGCCCCAACCCCGCCGCCGCCAGCCACCGCCGCCGATCCGCCGGAGCCGCGCGTCGCCCGAGGTTCGCTGCCCTCGAAATCCGTGCTGTTTTAAAAAAAAATTGTTCGGCGTTTTTCTTTTTCGTCGGATTTTTCTGCGGTTATTTTCTGATCGCGATTTCTGATCCGATTTTCATTTTAGTATAACTTTTCGCTCGTTTATCGGAATCAGGCGATTCAAGCGCCTAGAGTTTCGTCTCGAAACCCTCTTTCCGAATAATCAACTTAAACAAGTTTTTGCTACTGTAAAATTTGACTTAGATCCAGATTACTAAAACGAAGTTGTTTTCTTTCACCGTTTGATTTCTTTTGCTTCGTTTGATTTGATTCTTTTTCCAAACTAGGGTTCTTAAGTTGAACTTTCTGGTTAGATCTTCTATTTGAGTTTTACCCGTGCATTAGATGAGTACTTATTATATGCTTGTTGTTTGTCTGTGATAGAATACCCGGAGTACGCCGCATGTTACTTTGAATCTCTAGGTTTCGCGGATCATTAGCAAGGCAAGTAACACTTTGATCATACCTTTTTCTACAACCCAGTTTTATGGCATTAGATCAATCCTCACACATTGCATGATTAGGATCTAATTAAATTGTGGGATGGGAAGTAGATGAGGTAGTACCTATTACCTGTTTATTATCAAACCTTTGGGAGTTACTTCTATGTTTGCTTATTATGCCATTCTATGCTAGTAGACGTGGATTGGGTGAGAGAAATCCATGACAGATGTGAGATTGATAATTAATGGTTTATCTAAGGTGGTAACTTAAACACACATCTAGGTGGATTGAGGCACCTGGTTTCCAGGACTTGCCTGTTTTTCTTTTGGACCGCCACCCAGGCTCAAAGGGATCATGAGATTATTCATACTAGAAACTTCCGTGTGCATCCACAAGCCATTATGGGCTCTGGCATAGTTGACTAAGTTGTGCGAACTCTTACAGTGGTAAACTAGCAGATGTAGGGGATGTAGGTGGTACGGTCTATCCATCGTAAGGTGCTAGCATTTCTGAAAGACTGTGTCTCGGTCATCCGTTTCTCAAACACCATGTAGTGTGAGAAATCCAGCAGAGGCGATCGAGTCTTGTGGGGAAAAGTGCGCAAACCTCTCCAGAGTGTAATAAACTAATCATGATTAGCCGTGTCCCCGGTTATGGACATCTTGAGTATCTAGTACCTGGATTTTCATGTGAATCTCAACATGTTACTCTAAAGTTATATTTGTTGGGTTTAATGATGTTACTTTAATTGGGATTGAGAATGCTGTCAACCATTCTCAATGTTTAACAACCACCATGATAGTAATTAAATTTATTCCTTTGAAATAGGGAAAAATTGGCTTTACGCAAAAACTATAACCATAGAGCTTTCCACCAGCCAAATATGCATATAGTATAGCTGTTGCATTCCATTACTCTCTATGTGTTACCTTGCCAGCATATTCCATGTGTTGACCCGTTTTCGGGCTGCAACGTTAATGTTGCAGACTTTTCAAACGACGACTAAGGAGTTTTTAGGTCGTGGTTCTATACTCAGTGATGCCATTGGAGTTGATGGACTCACTTATCTTCCAAGCCTTCCGCTGTTACCGTTATTAGATGGCCTTAAGCCATATTTATTGTAATAAGTTCTCTCTTGATGTAATAAGTGTGTGATTGCTACTCTGCTATAAATCCTTCGAGTACTGTGTGGTGTCAGCATTACTGATCCAGGGATGACACCGGAGCACAGAGATCAGACTGTTTGAGGTCTGGTCGCTACAAAGATGCTATCAGAGCACACGCTGACTGTAGGACACGACCACTAAGCTAAAGACCTAGATCACTACTCACTCTCTTCTCTTCTGACCTCTCATCTTTTCTACTCTTTAGGATGGCGGATGCAAGGAACAAGTTCACCCAACCAGATGAAGATACACCCTTTGGACGCCACTTGAAGGAAGTCACTAGATACCTGAACATAGGAGTACCAAGCTTCACGGGAACCTACAACGCTACTTTACCTGAAAAAGAGCGCTGGATGATTCAAATTCAAGTTCCAGGAAGGACGTTCATGCCAGTCACTGAGCCCATAGAGTTTTCTTTTGATGCACCAACTTGGAGTCTAGGAAAGAGTATGGCAGCTCACATCGCCATGGGACGCATTGGAGAAGTCTACTGCAAGGATCTCAAGGATACTATCTACCAGATTTTTGGGCGCCGAGATGAACACTGGGAGATGATCAGCACCAGGAAAGATAGATCAATTGCAGCTTTTATCCAGGAGTTAAACCAGCACATTCGACGACAGGAGAATCAGATGTGCGCCGACATGATAGGTCTGAAGAAGGCTAAGACTAGAATCAAGGAACTGGAGGAAGAACTCAAGACTACACGCGAAGATTATGAAGAAGAAATTGAAGTATTGGTGGATAAGAATGCCGACCTAACAAAGAAGATTGGAATATTTATGGGAGGCCCGACGCCAGTAGAGGAAGACGAGGAACCCAAGGAGATTAGCCCGGAAGACTACATCATCATTGACGGCACCGACTCGGAACAAGATAGTAGCAATGATGACTATGTTGATAAAGCAGGAGCAGATATCATGGAGTCTACAACCGTAGTAGTAGACCACCTCATCAGTAGTAGTAGTCCACCATGTAAATATAGTAGTCCGAGCACTTTGCGATAGTTAGATCGATTGTATGCCTTTGTTTGATTGAATGAAGTGAATTGTTTGCTTTTGCCTCATGTGCATATGGGTAGTGCTTTCTCATTAGACCCCCTCTATTCTTAGATCTCATCTTTTCTAAACCCTCAGATGCCTCCGAGACGTGACCCCGGATTTGCCTTTCCGCCGGAGCTCACTTAGTTGATCCAGCAGCAGAACACCTTGATGCAGTTGCTAGTTCAGAATCAGAATCAGGGGAACAACAACAACAACCCACCACCACCACCACCACCTGTTGACCACTTAGCCCATTTTCTTAGGCTAAATCCGCCGGTGTTTTCCAGTAGCACCGAGCTGATAGTAGCAGATGATTGGCTCCGCAAGATAGCTAGGGAGTTGACCACAGCAGGATGCACAGATGCGGAGAAGGTGAAGTTTGCCGCACATCAGTTAGAAGGACCCGCAGCATCCTGGTGGGAGAATTTCACAGTCACCTTCCCAGTCGACACTGTCACATGGGACCAGTTTCAGTAGGCTTTTCGTACTGCCCATGTTTCAGCAGGAGCAATGGCCATGAAGAAGCGTGAGTTTCGTAACTTGCGCCAAGGAGGACGGACAGTTGGCCAGTATGTGGAGGAGTTTAGTAAGCTAGCTCGTTATGCCCCAGATGACGTTGCCACGGATGCAGCTAAGCAGGAGAAATTCCTGGAAGGATTGAATGATGAGTTGAGTATGCAGTTGATGGTAGCCACCTTCAACAACTACCAAGAGTTGGTAGATCGTGCTCTTATGATTGAAGGGAAGCAGCAGCAAATTGAGAACCGCAAGAGGAAGTATGGATAAGGAAAGTATAATTCAGGAGCTCAGCAGAAGCCACGTTTTACCCCTAGGCCGGAAGGACATTTTCAGCATACCCATGGAGTAGGTAGCTCGCACAATCACAATGGCACCAAGAATGGTAATGGGAATGGAGGAAGCAATGGACAGAACCGCAACACCCCATCAACCCCAGCCAAGAAGGACTTGAGCCACGTCACTTGTTATAAGTGTTCGAAGCCAGGACATTATGCCAATGAATGTCCTGAAGGCCAAAATGGCAATGGAAGTTCTAGGAAGAAGCCGAACCCTTTCAACAGGGGACAGGTGAACCACGTTAGCGTGGAGGAGGTTGAAGCTCAGCCCGATGCAGTAATAGGTAAGTTTTTGGTTAAGTCATTTACTGCACTCGTTCTTTTTGATACTGGTGCATCGCATTCATACATCTCATGGGGATTTGTGGATAAGTATAACCTACCAACCCAAGCCCTTAGGTCACCCATGTTAGTAACCTCGCCAGGAGCAGAGTATGTGGCTAGTCTATGGTGTGATCGGTTACCATTAAGGATTGGTAACTATGTTTTTCCCTCAGACCTAGTAGTATTGGAATCTCAAGGATTGGATGTGATATTAGGCATGGATTGGTTATCAAAGTATGAAGGGAATATTGAGTGTGCTAGTAAGTCAATTTTTGCTTACCACACCAGAAGGGAGAAGGATCAAGTATGTATCCCGGCATGTGCCAAAGAGGACCCAAGTAAATTGCCTAACCGGAGTTGTGCAGGAAGAAGTACCAGTGGTAAAGGATTTCCCTGATGTATTTCCCGAAGAATTGCGAGGCATGCCACCGGATAGAGACATTGAGTTTTTGATTGAGCTTTTGCCAGGCACTGGGCCAATATCAAAGAGACCATATAGGATGCCAGCAAAGGATTTGGTGGAAATTAAGAAGCAGATTAAGGAGTTACTGGATAAGGGATATATTTGCCCAAGTTCTTCGCCTTGGGGATCGCCAGTACTTCTACTGGAGAAGAAGGATGGATCGTTAAGGATGGTTGTTGATTATCGAGGATTGAACGAAGTAACGATCAAGAACAAGTACCCACTACCAATGATCAACGATCTGTTTGATCGATTGCAAGGGGCTAAAGTGTTTTCCAAGATCGATTTGTGATCAGGATACCACCAGTTGAAGATTCGAGAACAGGATATTCCGAAGACAGCTTTTACCACCAGGTATGGGCTGTATGAGTATACCGTTATGTCATTTGGTCTGACTAACGCGCCTGCCTATTTTATGAATATGATGAACAAAGTGTTTATGGAGTTTTTGGATAAGTTCGTCGTAGTGTTCATTGATGATATCCTGGTTTATTCGAAGAATGAAGAGGAGCATAAGGAGCATTTGCGTTTGGTACTTGGAAAGCTCAGAGAACACCAGTTATATGCCAAGTTCAGCAAATGTGAGTTTTGGTTGAAGGAAGTAGGATTCCTCGGACACGTTATATCCGGAGAAGGTATAGCAGTAGATCCCGCTAAAGTTGAAACCGTGACCAAGTGGGAAGCACCAACTACCGTTGGAGAGATCCGGAGTTTTCTTGGACTCGCAGGATACTACCGGAGGTTCATTGAGAATTTCTCAAAGATTGCAAAGCCTATGACGGAGTTGCTGAAGAAGGATACTAAGTTCAAATTGACTGAGGAGTGTGAGGCAAGTTTTCAGGAATTGAAGAACCGTTTGGTTACCTCACCAGTGTTGATTTTAACAGATCAAACCAAGGATTATGAGGTGTATTGCGACGCTTCACGTCGAGGACTTGGAGCAGTGCTTATGCAGGAAGGGAGAGTTGTTTCGTATGCTTCGCCACAACTGAAGCCTCACCAATTGAATTATTCCACGCATGATTTGGATTTAGCAGCCGTAGTGCATGCCTTGAAGACATGGAGACATTTCCTCATCGGAAATCATTGTGAGGTGTACACGGATCACAAGAGTTTGAAGTACATTTTCACACAGAAGGAGTTGAACCTCAGACAAAGGAGATGGTTGGAGCTCATCAAGGATTATGATATGAAGTTGCATTATCATCCCGGGAAGGCTAATGTAATAGCTGATGCGTTAAGCCATAAGAGCCATGTCAATACGTTAATGACGGGAGAAATACCCAAGGAGTTAGCAGAAAATCTTCGTGAACTATGTTTGGAAATAGTTCCGAGAGGCTATGTAGCCGCATTGGAAATTCAGTCAACTTTGATGGATAGAATCAGAGAAGCTCAGAAAGCTGACAAAGAGATTGCCGCTATAAAGGAGAAACAGAGCAAAGGAAAAGCTAAAGGATTTCGTGAGGATGAGCACGACACCCTATGGTTTGAAGACCGTGTTTATGTACCCAATGACCCGGAGATCAGAAAGTTGATTCTGCAAGAGGCACATGATTCACCGTATTCGATTCACCCAGGAAATACCAAGATGTATTTGGATTTGAAGGATATTTTCTGGTGGACCGGAATGAAGAAGGATATTGCGTAGTACGTAGCAGTTTGTGACGTATGTCAGAGAGTAAAGGCAGAGCATCAGAAGCCAGCAGGATTGTTGCAACCATTGCCGATACCCGAATGGAAGTGGGATAATCTAGGCATGGATTTTATCACGGGATTACCAAGGACTCATTCAGGCTATGACTTGATTTGGGTTGTAGTCGATCGATTGACGAAGGTAGCTCATTTCATCCCAGTAAAGACCACTTACACCAGTGCTAAGTTGGCGAAGATATACATGACCAGGATCGTATGTCTGCATGGAGTTCCGAGGAGCATCGTATCAGATAGAGGAACCCAGTTTACCTCAAAGTTCTGGAAGCAGTTACATGGGACTTTGGGTACTTGGCTAGAATTTAGTACAGCTTTTCATCCGCAGACAGATGGACAGACCGAGAGAGTCAATCAGATTTTGGAGGATATGCTGAGAGCTTGTGCGCTGGATTATGGATCTAGTTGGGACAATAATTTTCCATATGCAGAGTTCTCTTACAATAATAGCTATCAGACCAGTTTGAAGATGGCACCTTTCGAAGCTCTGTACGGAAGGAGGTGCAGGACACCGTTGTCGCGGGACGAAGTTGGAGACCGCCAGTTGTTTGGACCAGATCTGATTAAAGAATCTGAACAGAAGGTGAAGTTGATTCGCGATAGACTCAAGGTAGCCCAGTCCAGGCAGAAGAGCTACGCAGATTCTAAACGCAAGGAGACAGTTTACGAAGTCGGAGATAGAGCTTATCTTCGAGTATCCCCACTTCGAGGGATTAAGCGCTTTGGAGTTAAGGGGAAGTTAGCGCCACGATTTGTAGGGCCATATCGAGTTTTGGAGCGTATGGGAGAAGTGGCCTACAAGTTGGAATTACCAGAAGGATTGACAGGAGTTCATGATGTGTTCCACATTTCTCAGTTGAAGAAGTGTCACACGGAGATGGCTGACATACCTTTGAGAGACACAATGCCATTAGAAGCAATTCAGTTGGATAACGATTTGACTTATGAGGAGAAACCAGTCAAGATTCTCGAGTTTGCCAGCCGAGTCACTCGCAACAAGGTTATCAAGTTTTGCAAAGTTCAGTGGAGCCACCACACGGAGGATGAAGCCACCTGGAAGCGAGAGGAAGATTTGCTCAAGGACCACCCTCACCTATTTTCTAGCCAACCCGAATCTCGAGGGCGAGATTCATCTTAAGGGGGGTAGGTTTGTAACATCCCAAATTTTCAATTTGGAATGTTATACATTAGATCATCATCCATATCATATTTTATTTTGCTTTTGGTTTTGATCCTAGAAAATTCTATGCAACTCAAGGAACACGGAGAGAGTTGGGGATTTCGTTATTTACATATTTGAGTTTTCTCAAATTTTGTAAACAGGATCATTTGATTTTATTTATTTTATCATCAATTATTTCTATTACAAAAATATGAGAGAGTGAATAAAATGACTTTCCCAAAATATAGAAATATTGAGGATTTAATAAAAAAATCAAATAAGTTTTATTTCGGAGTTTTTCGGTATTTTATTTGAATTTAGGAAAAATGCGCGTTTTTCAAAGTTGTAGTTTGGGCCAGATAAATGTTCACTTTATCGGGCTTGATTTTAGAAACCCGGGAAAAATTTATTTCGTGATTTTTGGAGTCCGTTTAGTATTTCTTTTTATTTTTCTTCCGAGCGGAATTATTAAAAAAAAACAGCGGAACCAACTATGGGCCGTACTCGGCCAGGACTCCCCTGGCCGGGGCCTTTATAGGGCGCTGCCCCGGGGCCCGAGAGCCCAGCCGCCCCAGCCCCAAACCCTAGTGCGCCCAGCCCCAGCCCCCCCCCCCGCCGCCGCCGCCGCCGCCAGAGCCGCGCGTCGCTCGAGGTTCGCCGCCCTCGAAATCCATGCTGTTTTAAAAAAAATCTGTTCGTCCTTTTTCTTTTTCGTCGGATTTTTCCGCGGTTATTTTCTGATCGCGATTTCTGATCCGATTTTAGTTTTAGTATAACTTTTCGCTCGTTTATCGGAATGAGGCGATTCAAGCGCCTGGAGTTTCGACTCGAAACCCTCTTTCCGAATAATCAACTTAAACAAGTTTTTGCTACTGTAAAATTTGACTTAGATCCAGATTACTAGAACGAAGTTGTTTTCTTTCGCCGTTTGATTTCTTTTGCTTCGTTCGATTTGATTCTTTTTGAAAACCAGGGTTCTTAAGTTGAACTTTCTGGTTAGATCTTCTATTTGAGTTTTACCCGTGCATTAGATGAGTACTTATTGTATGCTTGTTGTTTGTCTGTGATAGAATACCCGGAGTGCGCCGCCTGTTACTTTGAATCTCTAGGTTTCGCGGATCATCAGCAAGGCAAGTAACACTTTGATCATACCTTTTTCTACAACCCAGTTTTATGGCATTAGATCAATCCTCACACATTGCATGATTAGGATCTAATTAAATTGTGGGATGGGAAGTAGATGAGGTAGTGCCTATTACCTGTTTATTATCAAACCTTTGGGAGTTACTTCTACGTTTGCTTATTATGCCATGCTATGCTAGTAGACGTGGATTGGGTGAGAGAAATCCATGACAGATGTGAGATTGATAATTAATGGTTTATCTAAGGTGGCAACTTAAACACACATCTGGGTGGATTGAGGCACCTAGTTTCCAGGACTTGCCTGTTTCTCTTTTGGACCGCCACCCAGGCTCAAAGGGATCATGAGATTATTCATACTAGAAACTTCCGTGTGCAGCCACAAGCCATTATGGGCTCTGGCATAGTTGACTAAGTTGTGCGAGCTCTTACAGTGGTAGACTAGCAGATGTAGGGGATGTAGGTGGTACAGTCTATCCATCGTAAGGTGCTAGCATTTCCGAAAGACTGTGTCTCGGTCATCCGTTTCTCAAACACCATGTAGTGCGAGAAATCCAACAGAGGCGATCGAGTCTTGTGGGGAAAAGTGCGCAAACCTCTGTAGAGTGTAATAAACTAATCATGATTAGCCGTGTCCCTGGTTATGGACATCTTGAGTATCTAGTACCTGGATTTTCATGTGAATCTCAACATGTTACTCTAAAGTTAATTTTGTTAGGTTTAATGATGTTACTTTAATTGGGATTGAGAATGCTGTCAACCAGTCTCAATGTTTAACAACCACCATGATAGTAATTAGATTTATTCCTTTGAAGTAGGTAAAAATTGGCTTTACGCAAAAACTATAACCATAGAGCTTTCCACCAGCCAAATATGCATATAGTATAGCTGTTGCATTCCATTACTCTCTATGTGTTACCTTGCCAGCATATTCCATGTGCTGACCCGTTTTCGGGCTACAACGTTAATGTTGCAGACTTTTCACACGACGATTAAGGAGTTTTTAGGTCGTGGTTCTATACTCAGTGATGCCGTTGGAGTTGATGGACTCACTTATCCTCCAAGCCTTCCGTTGTTATCGTTATTAGATAGCCTTAAGCCATATTTATTGTAATAAGTTCTCTCTTGAGACACTCGATGTAATAAGTGTGTGATTGCTACTCTGCTATAAATCCTTCGAGTACTGTGTGGTGTCAGCATTACTGATCCAGGGATGACACCGGAGCACAGTGATCAGACTGTTTGAGGTCTGGTCGCTACATGAATCTACTAAATGCATAGAACAAAAGTTCCTTACTGATCATGAGCCAAAAAGGCACAGAAGATATGATGGCACCCATGTAAACATACCAAGTGTTATTAACAGTTTCAGACATAGCAGAAAAACTGAGCATGGCATAAACAGAGTTATGAAGGCATCCTTGCGAGCTCAAATCACTCACCAGAAAGCATTGCATGACAAAAAGCATACCTACAACAAAGATGACATGTTCATGAAGCTAACCATGGAAAGAGAAAGTTCATAGCATGCATGGATCAATAGCAACAACCATTGCAAAATTGATTAACATGTGAACCATCTGCCAGTAACAATTTATAGCCAAAGTAGAGCAAGATTAAGGCATGCTAGGGCACTCCATGGATGGATAGATCATAACCATATGTCCAAAACACCCTTACCGAAGATACTCAAAACAAGCATGGATCACTCTATAGCATCATGTTTACAGGGCATAAGAATAACATCAGAACAAGGACTTAGCAAAATCCTAAGTCCCTGAAATAGCAAATGGCAAGCAAAACAAGAATGCCATAATTCTGTGATTAACAGCATGACGCCATATAGAATGCAACAAGAAACTAAGCTACTGCACTCCAACATAGCAACAAAACATATGGCAGTGATGTACTCAAGATGCTTGATAAAACATGAACACTGAGCTACGGCTAAATAACACAAGAGCCGGTTCAAACAAGCATGGCAAAAGTGGACAAGATATCAGCATCACAGGCTTGGTGAAAATACTAACATGCCAGCGAATAACATAAGGAAGCCATGTATAGAGCAAGCAAACAACAAGCTACAAGAACATATCGTAGCAAACAAAGGCATGGCATGAATCTACTAAATGCATAGAACAAAAGTTCCTTACTGATCATGAGCCAAAAAGGCACAGAAGATATGATGGCACCCATGTAAACATAGCAAGTGTTATTAACAGTTTCAGACATAGCAGAAAAACTGAGCATGGCATAAACAGAGTTATGAAGGCATCGTTGCCAGCTCAAATCACTCACTGCAAAGGATTGCATGACAAAAAGCATACATACAGCAAGATGACATGTTCATGAAGCTAACCATGGAAAGAGAATGTTCATAGCATGCATGGATCAATAGCAACAACCATTGCAAAATTGTTTAACATGTGAACCATCTGCCAGTAACATTTTATAGCCAAAGTAGAGCAAGATTAAGGCATGCTAGGGCACTCCATGGATGGATAGATCATAACCATATGTCCAAAACACCCTTACTGAAGATAATCAAAACAAGCATGGATCACTCTGTAGCATCATGTTTACATGGCATAAGAATAACAGCAGAACAAGGACTTAGCAAAATCCTAAGTCCCTGAAATAGCAAATGGCAAGCAAAACAAAAATGGCACAATTCTGTGATTAACAGCATGATGCCATCTAGAATGCAACAAGAAACTAAGCTACTGCACTCCAACATAGCAACAACGCATATGGCAGTGATGTACTCAAGATGCTTGACAAAACATGAACACTGAGCTACGGCTAAATAACACAAGAGCAGGTTCAAACAAGCATGGCAAAAGTACAAAAGATATCAACACTACAGACTTGGTGAAAATACTAACATGCCAGCGAATAACATAAGGAAGCCGTGTATAGAGCAAGCAAACAACAAGCTACAAGAACATATCGTAGCAAACAAAGGCATGGCATGAATCTACTAAATGCATAGAAAAAAAGTTCCTTACTTATCATGAGCCAAAAAGGCACAGAAGATATGATGGCACCCATGTAAACATAGCAAGTGTTATTAACAGTTTCAGACATAGCAGAAAAACAGAGCATGGCATAAACAGAGTTATGAAGGCATCCTTGCGAGATGAAATCACTCACCAGAAAGCATTGCATGACAAAAAGCATACCTACAGCAAAGATGACATGTTCATGAAGCTCACCATGGAAAGAGAAAGTTCATAGCATGCATGGATCAATAGCAACAACCATTGCAAAATTGATTAACATGTAAACAATCTGCCCGGAATATTTTATAGAAAAAGTAGAGCAAGATTAAGGCATGCTAGGGCACTCCATGGATGGATAGATCATAACCATATGTCCAAAACACCCTTACCGAAGATACTCAAAACAAGCATGGATCACTCTGTAGCATCATGTTTACATGGCATAAGAATAACAGCAGAACAAGGACTTAGCAAAATCCTAAGTCCCTAAAATAGCAAATGGCAAGCAAAACAAGAATGGCACAATTCTGTGATTAACAGCACGACGCCATCTAGAATGCTACAAGAAACTAAGCTACTGCACTCCAACATAGCAACAAAGCATATGGCAGTGATGTACTCAAGATGCTTGACAAAACATGAACACTGAGCTACGGCTAAATCACAAAAGAGCAGGTTCAAAGAAGCATGGCAAAAGTGCAAAAGATATCAGCATCACAGACTTGGTGAAAATACTAACATGCCAGAGAATAACATCTGGACGCCTTGTTTAGAGCAAGGAAACAACAAGCTACAAGAACATATCGTAGCAAACAAAGGCATGACATGAATCTACTTAATGCATAGAACAAAAGTTCCTTACTGATCATGAGCCAAAAAGGCACAGAAGATATGATGGCACCCATGTAAACATACCAAGTGTTATTAACAGTTTCAGACATAGCAGAAAAACAGAGCATGTCATAAACAGAGTTATGAAGGCATCCTTGCGAGCTCAAATCACTCACCGCAAAGGATTGTATGACAAAAAGCATACCTATAGCAAGATGACATGTTCATGAAGCTAACCATGGAAAGAGAATGTTCATAGCATGCATGGATCAATAGCAACAACCATTGCAAAATTGATTAACATGTAAACAATTTTCCAGGAACATTTTATAGCAAAAGTAGAGCAAGATTAAGGCATGCTAGGGCACTCCATGGATGGATATATCATAACCATATGTCCAAAAACACCCTTACTGAAGATACTCAAAACAAGCATGGATCACTCTGTAGCATCATGTTTACATGGCATAAGAACAACAGCAAAACAAGGACTTATCAAAATCCTAAGTCCTTGAAATAGCAAATGGCAAGCAAAACAAGAATGCCATAATTCTGTGATTAACAGAACGACGCCATCTAGAATGCAACAAGAAACTAAGCTACTTCACTCCAACATAGCAACAAAGCATATGGCAGTGATGTACTCAAGATGCTTGACAAACACATGAACACTGAGCTACGGCTAAATAACACAAGAGCCGGTTCAAACAAGCATGGCAAAAGTGCACAAGATATCAGCATCACAGACTTGGTGAAAATACTAACATGCCAGCGAATAACATAAGGAAGCCATGTATAGAGCAACCAAACAACAAGCTACAAGAACATATCGTAGCAAACAAAGGCATGGCATGAATCTACTAAATGCATAGAACAAAAGTTCCTTACTGATCATGAGCCCAAAAGGCACAGAAGATATGATGGCACCCATGTAAACATAGCAAGTGTTATTAACAGTTTCAGACATAGCAGAAAAACTGAGCATGGCATAAACAGAGTTATGAAGGCATCCTTGCGAGCTCAAATCACTCACCAGAAAGCATTGCATGACAAAAAGCATACCTACAACAAAGATGACATTTTCATGAAGCTAACCATGGAAAGAGAAAGTTCATAGCATGCATGGATCAACAGCAACAACCATTGCAAAATTGATTAACATGTGAACCATCTGCCAGTAACATTTTATAGCCAAAGTAGAGCAAGATTAAGAAATGCTAGGGCACTCCATGGATGGATAGATCATAACCATATGTCCAAAACACCCTTACTGAAGATACTCCAAACAAGCATGGATCACTCTGTAGCATCATGTTTACATGGCATAAGAATAACAACAGAACAAGGACTTAGCAAAATCCTAAGTCCCTGAAATAGCAAATGGCAAGTAAAACAAGAATGGCATAATCCTGTGATTAACAGCACGACGCCATCTAGAATGCAACAAGAAACTAAGCTATTGCACTCCAACATAGCAACAAAGCATATGGCAGCGATGTACTCAAGATGCTTGACAAAACATGAACATTCAGCTACGGCTAAATAACACAAGAGCAGGTTCAAACAAGCATGGCAAAAGTACAAAAGATATCAGCATCACAGACTTGGTGAAAATACTAACATGCCAGGGAATAACATGAGGAAGCCATGTTTAGAGCAAGCAAACAACAAGCTACAAGAACATATCGTAGCAAACAAAGGCATGGCATGAAACTACTAAATGCATAGAACAAAAGTTCCTTACTGATCATGAGCCAAAAAGGCAGAGAAGATATGATGGCACCCATGTAAACATAGCAAGTGTTATTAACAGTTTCAAACATAGCAGAAAAACTGAGCATGGCATAAACAGAGTTATTAAGGCATCCTTGCGAGCTCAAATCACTCACCAGAAAGCATTGCATGACAAAAAGCATACCTACAGCAACGATGACATGTTCATGAAGCTAACCATGGAAAGAGAAAGTTCATAGCATGCATGGATCAATAGCAACAACCATTGCAAAATTGATTAACATGTGAACCATCTGCCAGTAACATTTTATAGCCAAGGTAGAGCAAGATTATGGCATGCTAGGGCACTCCATGGATGGATAGATCATAACCATATGTCCAAAACACCCAAACCGAAGATACTCAAAACAAGCATGGATCACTCTGTAGCATCATGTTTACATGGCATAAGAATAACAGCAGAACAAGGACTTAGCAAAATCCTAAGTCCCTAAAATAGCAAATGGCAAGCAAAACAAGAATGGCACAATTCTGTGATTAACAGCACGACGCCATCTAGAATGCTACAAGAAACTAAGCTTCTGCACTCCAACATAGCAACAAAGCATATGGCAGTGATGTACTCAAGATGCTTGACAAAACATAAACACTGAGCTGCGGCTAAATCACAAAAGAGCAGGTTCAAAGAAGCATGGCAAAAGTGCAATAGATATCAGCATCACAGACTTGGTGAAAATACTAACATGCCAGAGAATAACATCAGGAAGCCATGTTTAGAGCAAGCAAACAGCAAGATACAAGAACATACCGCAGCAAACAAAGGCTTGACATGAATCTACTAAATGCATAGAACAAAAGTTCCTTACTGATCATGAGCCAAAAAGGCACAGAAGATATGATGGCACCCATGTAAACATACCAAGTGTTATTAACAGTTTCAGACATAGCAGAAAAACAGAGCATGTCATAAACAGAGTTATGAACGCATCCTTGCGAGCTCAAATCACTCACCGCAAAGGATTGCATGACAAAAAAGCATACCTACAGCAAGATGACATGTTCATGAAGCTAACCATGGAAAGAGAATGTTCATAGCATGCATGGATCAATAGCAACAACCATTGCAAAATTGATTAACATGTAAACAATTTTCCAGGAACATTTTATAGCAAAAGTAGAGCAAGATTAAGGCATGCTAGGGCACTCCATGGATGGATATATCATAACCATATGTCCAAAAACACCCTTACTGAAGATACTCAAAACAAGCATGGATCACTCTGTAGCATCATGTTTACATGGCATAACAAGGACTTATCAAAATCCTAAGTCCCTGAAATAGCAAATGGCAAGCAAAACAAGAATGCCATAATTCTGTGATTAACAGCACGACGCCATCTAGAATGCAACAAGAAACTATGCTACTGCACTCCAACATAGCAACAAAGCATATGGCTGTGATGTACTCAAGATGCTTGACAAAACATGAACACTGAGCTACGGCTAAATAACACAAGAGACGGTTCAAACAAGCATGGCAAAAGTGCACAAGATATCAGCATCACAGACTTGGTGAAAATACTAACATGCCAGCGAATAACATAAGGAAGCCATGTATAGAGCAAGCAAACAACAAGCTACAAGAACATATCGTAGCAAACAAAGGCATGGCATGAAACTACTAAATGCATAGAACAAAAGTTCCTTACTGATCATGAGCCAAAAAGGCACAGAAGATATGATGGCACCCATGTAAACATACCAAGTGTTATTAACAGTTTCAGACATAGCAGAAAAACTGAGCATGGCATAAACAGAGTTGTGAAGGCATCCTTGCGAGCTCAAATCACTCACCAGAAAGCATTGCATGACAAAAAGCATACCTACACCAAAGATGACATGTTCATGAAGCTAACCATGGAAAGAAAAAGTTCATAGCATGCATGGATCAATAGCAACAACCATTGCAAAATTGATTAACATGTGAACCATCTGCCAGTAACATTTTATAGCCAAAGTAGAGCAAGATTAAGGCATGCTAGGGCACTCCATGGATGGATAGATCATAACCATATGTCCAAAACACCCTTACCGAAGATACTCAAAACAAGCATGGATCACTCTGTAGCATCATGTTTACATGGCATAAGAATAACAGCAGAACAAGGACTTAGCAAAATCCTAAGTCCCTGAAATAGCAAATGGCAAGCAAAACAAGAATGGCACAATTCTGTGATTAACAGCACGACGCCATCTAGAATGCAACAAGAAACTAAGCTACTGCACTCCAACATAGCAACAAAGCATATGGCAGTGATGTACTCAAGATGCTTGACAAAACATGAACACTGAGCTACGGCTAAATAACACAAGAGCAGGTTCAAAGAAGCATGGCAAAAGTACAAAAGATATCAGCATCACAGACTTGGTGAAAATACTAACATGCCAGCGAATAACATCAGGAAGCCATGTTTAGAGCAAGCAAAGAACTAGCTACAAGAACATATCGTCGCAAACAAAGGCATGGCATGAATCTACTAAATGCATAGAACAAAAGTTCCTTACTGATCATGAGCCAAAAAGGCACAGAAGATACGATGGCACCCATGTAAACATAGCAAGTGTTATTAACAGTTTCAGACATAGCAGAAAAACAGAGCATGGCATAAACAGAGTTATGAAGGCATCCTTGCGAGCTCAAATCACTCACCACAAAGCATTGCATGACAAAAAACCATACCTACAGCAAGATGACATGTTCATGAAGCTAACCATGGAAAGAGAAAGTTCATAGCATGCATGGATCAATAGCAACAACAATTGCAAAATTGATTAACATGTAAACAATCTGCCAGGAATATTTTATATCAAAAGTTGAGCAAGATTAAGGCATGCTAGGGCACTCCATGGATGGATAGATCATAACCATATGTCGAAAACAACCTTACTGAAGATACTCAAATAAAGCATGGATCACTCTGTAGCATCATGTTTACATTGCATAAGAATAACAGCAGAACAAGGACTTAGCTAAATCCTAATTCCCTGAAATAGCAAATGGCAAGCAAAACAAGAATGGCACAATTTTGCGATTAACAACACGATGCTATCTAGAATGCAACAAGAAACTAAGCTACTGCACTCCAACATAGCAACAAAGCATATGGCAGTGATGTACTCAAGATGCTTGACAAAACATGAACACTGAGCTACGGCTAAATCACAAAAGAGCAGGTTCAAAGAAGCATGGCAAAAGTGCAAAAGATATCAGCATCACAAACTTGGTGAAAATAGTAAGATGCCAGAGAATAACATCTGGAAGCCTTGTTTAGAGCAAGCAAACAACAAGCTACAAGAACATATCGTAGCAAACAAAGGCATGACATGAATCTACTAAATGCATAGAACAAAAGTTCCTTACTAATAATGAGCCAAAAAGGCACAGAAGATATGATGGCACCCATGTAAACATACCAAGTGTGATTAACAGTTTCAGACATAGCAGAAAAACAGACCATGTCATAAACAGTGTTATGAAGGCATCCTTGCGAGCTCAAATCACTCACCGCAAAGGATTGCATGAAAAAAAGCATACCTACAGCAAGATGACATGTTCATGAAGCTAACCATGGAAAGAGAATGTTCATAGCATGCATGGATCAATAGTAACAACCATTGCAAAATTGATTAACATGTAAACAATCTGCCAGGAACATTTTATAGCAAAAGTAGAGCAAGATTAAGGCATGCTAGGGCACTCCATGGATGGATATATCATAACCATATGTCCAAAATAACCCTTACTGAAGATACTCAAAACAAGCATGGATCACTCTGTAGCATCATGTTTACATGGCATAAGAATAACAGCAGAACAAGGACTTAGCAAAATCCTAAGTCCCTGAAATAGCAAATGGCAAGCAAAACAAGAATGGCATAATCCTGTGATTAACAGCACGACGCCATCTATAATGCAACAAGAAACTAAGCTACTGCACTCCAACATAGCGACAAAGCATATGCAGTGATGTACTCAAGATGCTTGACAAAACATGAACACTGAGCTACGGCTAAATCACAAAAAGAGCGGGTTCAAACAAGCATGGCAAAAGTGCAAAAGATATCAGCATCACAGACTTGGTGAAAATACTAACATGCCAGAGAATAACATCAGGAAGCCATGTTTAGAGCAAGCAAACAACAAGCTACAAGAACATACCGTACCAAACAAAGGCATGACATGAGCCAAAAAGGCACAGAAGATATGATGGCACCCATGTAAACATAGCAAGTATTATTAACAGTTTCAGACATAGCAGAAAAACTGAGCAAGGCATAAACAGAGTTATGAAGGCATCCTTGCGAGCTCAAATCACTCACCACAAAGGATTGCATGACAAAAAGCATACCTACAGCAAGATGACATGTTCATGAAGCTAACCATGGAAAGAGAATGTTCATAGCATGCATGGATCAATAGCAACAACCATTGCAAAATTGATTAACATGTAAAAAATCTACCAGGAATATTTTATAGCAACAGTAGAGCAAGACTAAGGCATGCTAGGGCACTCCATGGATGGATAGATCATAACCATATGTCCAAAACACCCTTACGGAAGATACTCAAAACAAGCATGGATCACTCGGTAGCATCATGTTTACATGGCATAAGAATAATAGCAGAACAAGGACTTAGCAAAATCCTATGTCCCTGAAATAGCAAATGGCAAGCAAAACAAGAATGGCACAATTCTGTGATTAACAGCACGACGCCATCTAGAATGCAACAAGAAACTAAGTTGCTGCGCTCCAACATAGCAACAAAGCATATGGCAGCGATGTACTCAAGATGCTTGACAAAACTTGAACACTGAGCTATGGCTAAATAACACAAGAGCAGGTTCAAACAAGCATGGCAAAAGTGCAAAAGATATCAGCATCACAAACTTGGTGAAAATAGTAACATGCCAGCTGTGACGCCCCCGATTCAATCGTACACTAATCATGAACGCAAATGTGTACGATCAAGATCAGGGACTCACGGGAAGATATCACAACACAACTCTACAAATAAAATAAGTCATACAAGCATCATAATACAAGCCAGGGGCCTCGAGGGCTCGAATACAAGTGCTCGATCATAGACGAGTCAGCGGAAGCAACAATATCTGAGTACAGACATAAGTTAAACAAGTTTGCCTTAAGAAGGCTAGCACAAACTGGGATACATATCGAAAGAGGCGCAGGCCTCCTGCCTGGGATCCTCCTAACTACTCCTGGTCGTCGTCAGCGGGCTGCACGTAGTAGTAGGCACCTCCGGTGTAGTAGGGGTCGTCTTCGACGGTGGCGTCTGGCTCCTGGACTCCAGCATCTGGTTGCGACAACCAGAAAGAAAGGAAAGGGGAAAAAGTGGGGTGAAAGCAACCGTGAGTACTCATCCAAAGTACTCGCAAGCAAGGAACTACACTACATATGCATGGGTATATGTGTAAGGAGGCCATATCGGTGGACTGGACTGCAGAATGCCAGAATAAGAGGGGGATAGCTAGTCCTATCGAAGACTACGCTTCTGGCAGCCTTCGACTTGCAGCAAGTAGAAGAGAGTAGATTGAAGTCCTCCAAGTAGCATCTCTAAGTAGCATCTCCAAGTAGCATCTCCAGTAGCATCTCCAGTAGCATCTCCAGTAGCATCGCATAGCATAATCCTACCTGGCGATCCTCCCCTCGTCGCCCTGTGGAAAAGCGATCACCGGGTTGTCTGTGGAACTTGGAAGGGTGTGTTTTATTAAGTATCCGGTTCTAGTTGTCATAAGGTCAAGGTACAACTCCAAGTCGTCCTGTTATCGAAGATCATGGCTATTCGAATAGATTAACTTCCCTGCAGGGGTGCACCAACTTACCCAGCACGCTTGATCCCATTTGGCCGGACACACTTTCCTGGGTCATGCCCGGCCGCGGAAGATCAACACGTCGCAGCCCCACCTAGGCTCAACGGAGAGGCCAGCACGCCGGTCTAAACCTAAGCGCGTAGGGGTCTGGGCCCATCGCCCTGAGCACACCTGCACGTTGCGTACGCGGCCGGAAGCAGACCTAGCCTAGTGGCGTTCCAGTCCAATCCGGCGCGCGCCACTCAGTCGCTGACGTCACGAAGTGCTTCGGCTGATACCACGACGTTGGGATACCCATAACTACTCCCGCGTAGATGGTTAGTGCGTATAGGCTCGTAGCCAACTCAGATCAAATACCAAGATCTCGTTAAGCGTGTTAAATATCCGCGAACACCGAACAGGGCCAGGCCCACCTGTCTCCTAGGTGGTCTCAACCTGCCCTGTCGCTCCGCCACAAAGATCCACACAAAGGGTCGTCGGGACAAAGGTCCTTTCAGCCCCCAATCCGTGAATCACTCGCGGGTACTCTTCGAGCTGACCCGACTTTAGTCACCATCTGTATAGTATGTATGTATGTATCATATATACCCGTGATCACCTCCCGAGTGATCACGGCCCAATAGTATAGCAAGGCAGACTGACAAGACTGTAGGGCCAATGGTGATAAACTAGCATCCTATACTAAGAATTTAGGATTGCTAGTAAGGTCTCAATGACTGTAGCAACAATGACAGGCTATGCATCAGAATAGGATTAACGGAAAGTAGTAACATGCTACACTACTCTAATGCAAGCAGTATAAAGGAGAATAGGCAATATCTGGTGATCAAGTGGGGGGGCTTGCCTGGTTGCTCTGGCAAGAGAGAGGGGTCGTCGGTGATGTAGTCGACCACAAGGGCATCAGCATCGTCACGGGGTCTACCGGAGAGAAGACGGGGGAGAAACAGTAAATACATAGCAAGCAAGTGCATAACAGGACAACAAGCAGAGCTAGACGTGTTCTAACGCGGTAGTAGGTGATACCGACGAAGGGGGAAAGCATCCGGGAAAGTATTCCCGGTGTTTCGTGTTTTCGGACAAATGAACCGGAGGGGGAAAGTTGCGTGTTTGATATGTTAGGGGTGTGTGGTGGACGAACGGGCTGCATATCCGGAATCGTCTCGTCGTCCTGAGCAACTTTCATGTAGAAAGTATTTTCATCTGAGCTACGGTTTATTCTCTATTAATTTTAAAAGATTTAAATCATTTTCAGGATTTATTTAATTATTTTAATGCAACATTATCCAGAACAGTGATTACTGATGTCAGCATGATGTCAGCAGTCAATAGAGGTTGACTGGGTCAACCTGACAAGTGGGTCCCACCTGTTAGGGATTGTTTAGCTAATTAACACTAGTTAATTAGGGTAACTATTTATTAGGTTAATTAATCTTAATTAGTTAAACTAAACAGGATTAGTTAAGTTAATTAATTAGTTAATTAATTAATTAATTAATTTTATTATTAATTATTTATTTATTATATTTTTTTAATTCTCTTTTTTTAATAAAAAAATGTTTTGGGCGTGGGGCCCATCTGTCATAGGCCCCAGGGGCCTTAGCGGGCACAGGGCGGTGCGGTTTCGGGCGCAACGGGTGCCCCGCACCCGTTCGTTCAGGCGCACACCCCGAGGTGGGCGGAGCCGGCAGGGCGCCGGAGCAGGGGAGGCCGGTGGCCACGGCGCCGGCCAGGGATGGGCGCAGGGGCGCATCCCGCCCAGTGCGAGGCGAGGTTGCCGGCGGCCACCGCACCAGCGGCAGTAGGGCGGCGGTGCCGGCGTGGGGCGAGGGGAGCAGGGGCCGGGGCCCCGGCGACCGAGCGGCCGCGGCCATAGCGGCGGACGCGCGCGGGAGAGTGCGGCAGGGCCGAGCCAGTGGCCAA
>NC_041386.1:313028626-313036059 GCF_002162155.2 Triticum dicoccoides
AGACGCACGGGGTAGGGCGAGTGGGGGAGTGGGTGCGAGTGGGTGCTGCTAGGGTTGGCCTGGGGGGAGTGGGGGGGTTAAGCCGGCGGGGTGGACCGGCTGGGCCAGGTGGGCTGGCCGGTTGGGCCCTGGCTTGCTGAGCTGAAGCCCGGGGGGCGGGGGGCAGGGGGTTTTCTCTTTCTTTTCATTTTTTTTGTTAGTTTAGTTTATCTCTTTTGTATTTTCTTTTCTTTTATTTATTTACTTTTCTGTTTTAAATAATTTTAAATTATTTAGGCTTTTTATAAAAATGTGTTTATATCACGATAATTATCTATGCAATATTTGACACGGTCCGAACATGCTTGTTTTGAAGTTTGAAAATTTTGTTTGTTTGCCAAAAATCCAAATTTGAATTCGAATCGTTTTGAATTAACGCGAGATTAGCGATAGTAACGGAGGTGACATGGCGTCATAAGTAGAGATTACTGTAGCTTGATTACCCGGGCGTCACAATTCTCCTCCACTACAAGAAATCTCGTCCCGAGATTTAAGAGGGGAGTAAGGGGGAAAGGTCTGGTTACGAAATTCTAACGGATCTTCTCGAAGAAGTTAATCCCTTTCGTTGATGTCTTCATTTCTTTATTCCAAAGCATCATGATAAACTTGTCATCATTTCTTCGAGAACTCCATCGTACTTACGAAAGGATAAGGGGTAGCTCACTACGACATAATGCTGTTGAGGGAAACAATCTGGGGTTAACCCATGAATGAGTATAAGATTATCTCTCGAGTTGAACATATGAAATAACTCGAGAGTAAGGTACGAAGGTACCATAAGAGGCTCCAAGGGAATAGATAGTTGCTCGAAGCCTGAACCAGAGTGAGAAAGGGGTTCAGAGTAGCGAGAGTAAGTATTGCGTCTGATACCAGAATAGATCACTAGGACAGTGGCCCGTGAATTACATACGAGGCCACGCGTGAGGAATAACTTTGGGAATAGGGGGTGTACAGGACAGTTAGGTTTCGATCCTGGGACCTGTGGGTTATGGGCCCACCATGTGGGTTTTTTTTAATAGGAGCAGTGACATATTTCACGGTCATGATAGCAAGGCATGTCAGAGAGTACCATGTCAGTTATGTCGACATCAACGTTGGTACCAAGGGCGAGGGACGAAGAGAACCACTATCCTACTGGTTGAACGAGGCGGACCAATAGGCAAGGTTCTCGTCCATCGGTGGCTACCAGAATGTCATCAACAATAGTAACAGGGTCTTACTGACAGAGTTGTACCTCGAGGTGTTTGCACAAGCAGTGGATTGTTACTGCTTATATCATATAGATCATAAAAAAGGTTCAAACAAACCAATGGAAGGAAAATATGATCATCAGATTAAACAGAACAATGGAAAGGAAAATATGTTTAAACACATATTTCAAGGGTATATCCTTCCCAAGGACAAGCAGAGCATGATATCCATGTCAGGATATAATGTAGAAAACTCTTTAGGTAGGGGAGAGAATTTTCATGACATTGCCCATACAATGGTGTTTGGGTAATTGAGCAAGAAACATTTAGCATTGGGCTTCAAATGGTCTTGTTGAAAATCGGAGTACTATAGACATGCTTCGAGATAGCATTGACATGGTCATCAGGTGAAGATCAGACTTTGGAAACACGAAGGATCCATCAGGAATATCTTGTAGAATAAGTCTTACAATTTCCTCATGGATGAATGGATAACCTTGCTGAGAAGGAATCTACAATGATAGGTCCTCCAGCCGGGGGGGGGGGTGCTAGGCATGACATCATGTTACCGGGTCATCAAAGGATCAACATCATAACTCTTGGAAAGTTGTCCCAACCATCATATCTGACCGAGATTCATATCCAATTGGTGTCATGAAACCTCAGACTCAGGGGGTCCGAGAGGAAAAAGGTGCAACACAAATCGTCGAAATGACATTGCAAGATCCTCGAGAAATGTACTATGGGAGCGGGTTTCTGAAGCAATAGTTCATCATTAAACCAAGGAGAGGACAAGGAGGTGTCTGGTGAACTCAACGGCAATTCACCGAGATTCCCAAAAGATGGATTTCCACAATTAAGTGAACAAGGAGATAACATTTGTCAGATCAAATGATATAAGGAAGTATGCTCGAGGTAAACATACACAATTAACATTGGTTGAAAGGTGCGCCCGAAATATGGGTTGGGTTGCACGACCAATGTTAGAATGGTGATTCAATAATCAATAGCCTAAGAATGAACTTTCGACCATTAACTAAAAAAAATAGGGTTGCTAGAAGGAAAGAATCCAAACAACACCCTTCACTTGTTGGAATTAACACGGGGACCAAGAAAGAATGGTGATGGTGAGAAGTATTTCTATGTCAAGAATTCTCAAGAGGTGGAACAATTCTCAGAACATTCTTGACATAAAGGATGGTAATACTCCAAGGTAAAGAAGAACAATTGCTGGATAGCAAGGAACTCAAGGTATAACACCAAGCATGAACAAGCTTGTGTTGGTGGGAAGGCAATAAAGTGGTCGATGATAATACAATTCATCGAGGGCAAGGATGGTATTTCTCATCATGAATTCAATTGATATCTTGGATGAGCTCAGAATGTTGATGATCACGACACCTTTGTCGCGAGAGTTCATGAAGATGTAATCGATCGGCGACGACATCAAGTCAAAGTAATGATGAAGCAAAAGGTTATTGGAACCAAGGGTACGACACAACTCGAAACCGAGCTTGTTGTTCAAGGCGAAATGGTATGACGATGAGGATCGACGTAAGGTTAGTTCATCGTCGAAAATTGTGCTCCGAGAAGAAGGACCGGGTAGCACAGTTAAAATCATCACGACAATGATATAGCCAAATAGGCTAGGAATGGCGTGATCGGGTACAAACTCGTACTTATAGAAGCTTACTGAAGAGTTGTTGTACCGTAGTGCGGACTCGGTTCCGTTATCGGTGTCTTTGAGTGTTTATTAACTCAGAGCCCGTGAAAAATTGGAATCAGTGGGAAGGTAGCACTTGATGAAGAACTCATAAGGAGTTATGCAGTTCCATGATAATCTCGAGATACCAGGGGGGTAATACTCGACACAAGATCAAAGTAAAGGTTGGACTGGTATATTGATCCATAGAAGACAATTGTTTTAACTTGTCCGAGAAATGAGATCAAAGAAGAACAATCATGGTCGGAACCACGGTTGCAAAAGGCCAGATCCTAGATATAAGATGAACTTATACCAAAGGAATAATTTATTTAAGAGAAGCTTTAATGATAAGATCTACACCGTGTCCATGGGCATGAACACAAGTTCGAGGTCGACTCCCACTTCTCCAATGCATAACCTTTCATTCACTTCTCACGTTCGATGAAGTTGCAGTGTTGAAATTTTATCTGGTGAAGCACCAGAAGAGTATGACTCGTGAAAACTTTCGGGTTCACACGGTTTAGAGAAGGCATATGTTCAACCCATAGGGGCTTCTTAGAAACATATACCACAAGTTTCAAGAGTAAATAACACAAGCCCGAAAGCAGAGCATGGTTGGCCAAGCAGAGGATACAACTTAACAAAGGCATTATGTATCAGGGGAAGAACTCACAAGGTGATCAAATGTGAAGGACACTGTCGGATAACAATCCAACAAAGGACTTGATGGTCCACAAAGGATCTGATACGAGTATCGGTACTCAACTAGAGGAAGAAGAATGCAAGGAGATCAGATTATAGAAACAACTGACTAACTCAATTGTCAAATGGAAAGGAATTATGATTTCCAAATCAAGGGATCAAAAGCAATGCTCTAATTAGGGATGGATAAGTTGAATAGCCTTAGGGTACAATCAACGACAATTGGATTGGTCGAGAACCAATTCCAGTTAAAAGAATGGAAGCTCAGCTGGAAAGGTAATTTATAAGGATCAATGATGATTGCGTGTATTCGCAACATATTGAGTCAACAGACTCAAAATGATAATGACAAGGAATGTCAATAAGATTTCTATACTTATGGGATTAATCATAATGAAAGCAAACAAGAAATTCCAGAGCAATAGGTTGCTGAGGATTTTCGGAATATCGGGTGGTATTTCGAAGACTTTTGTGTAACACATGAACAACTGGGGGATGAGCGGATACTCGATAAGTGCAAGAATTTATTTGAAGGGGGTATTCAGGTGGCAAAGAACTGCTAGGCAGTAGGCACAAAGTATTCTCGGAACAATAGAGAAAACTTCGCGGTATCTTGTAATAACAAGATCAATGGGGGATGATCATATGAATGGCAAGTGTAAGTAGTTATCCATACGGATTTATCGGTGGTCAGGAATAGCAAAAGTGATGGGCACAAAGTCTCGAGAGAACATCAGAGAGTATCTTCGGAATCTTCTGATGTAGCAGGCGATCCTCTGCAGTAAGGGGCTCTCCGGGTGGATGCGATCACGAGATCCTAATCTTAGAATTAGCAAATTCATTTAACCCGAATAGTAGAGAGATCAGAGTCCCAGAGTATAGGTCGAGGAGTAAAAGATCCTACTACCACCCGATGGCGACGTGGGCCCATGGGCCACACAGCCATGTTTGTAAAAGTTTTTCAACGACTAGACTCGACTTCGGCCAAGGAGTTGGAAAGGGGGATTCCTACAGGCAGTCGGCTCTCATACCAACTTGTGATGCCCCCGATTCAATCGTACACTAATCATGCACGCAAATGTGTACGATCAAGATCAGGGACTCACGGGAAGATATCACAACACAACTCTACAAATAAAATAAGTCATACAAGCATCATAATACAAGCCAGGGGCCTCGAGGGCTCAAATACAAGTGCTCGATCATAGACGAGTCAGCGGAAGCAACAATATCTGAGTATAGACATAAGTTAAACAAGTTTGCCTTAAGAAGGCTAGCACAAACTGGGATACAGATCGAAACAGGCGCAGGCCTCCTGCCTGGGATCCTCCTAACTACTCCCGGTCGTCGTCAGCGGGCTGCACGTAGTAGTAGGCACCTCCGATGTAGTAGGGGTCGTCGTCGACGGTGGCGTCTGGCTCCTGGACTCCAGCATCTGGTTGCGACAACCAGAAAGAAAGGAAAGGGGAGAAAGTGGGGAGAAAGCAACCGTGAGTACTCATCCAAAGTACTCGCAAGCAAGGAACTACACTACATATGCATGGGTATATGTGTAAGGAGGCCATATCGATGGACTGAACTGCAGAATGCCAGAATAAGAGGGGGATAGCTAGTCCTATCGAAGACTACGCTTCTGGCAGCCCTCGACTTGCAGCAAGTAGAAGAGAGTAGATTGAAGTCCTCCAAGTAGCATCTCTAAGTAGCATCTCCAAGTAGCATCTCCAGTAGCATCTCCAGTAGCATCTCCAGTAGCATCGCATAGCATAATCCTACCCGGCGATCCTCCCCTCGTCGCCCTGTGGAAAAGCGATCACCGGGTTGTCTGTGGAACTTGGAAGGGTGTGTTTTATTAAGTATCCGGTTCTAGTTGTCATAAGGTCAAGGTACAACTCCAAGTCGTCCTGTTACCGAAGATCACGGCTATTCGAATAGATTAACTTCCCTGCAGGGGTGCACCAACTTACCCAGCACGCTTGATCCCATTTGGCCGGACACACTTTCCTGGGTCATGCCCGGCCGCGGAAGATCAACACGTCGCAGCCCCACCTAGGCTCAACGGAGAGGCCAGCACGCCGGTCTAAACCTAAGCGCGCAGGGGTCTGGGCCCATCGCCCTGAGCACACCTGCACGTTGCGTACGCGGCCGGAAGCAGACCTAGCCTAGTGGCGTTCCAGTCCAATCCGGCGCGCACCATTCAGTCGCTGACGTCACGAAGTGCTTCGGCTGATACCACGACGTCGGGATACCCATAACTACTCCCGCGTAGATGGTTAGTGCGTATAGGCTCGTAGCCAACTCAGATCAAATACCAAGATCTCGTTAAGCGTGTTAAATATCCGTGAACGCCGAATAGGGCCAGGCCCACCTGTCTCCTAGGTGGTCTCAACCTGCCCTGTCGCTCCGCCACAAAGATCCACACAGAGGGCCGTCGGGACAAAGGTCCTTTCAGCCCCCAATCCGTGAATCACTCGCGGGTACTCTTCGAGCTGACCCGACTTTAGTCACCATCTGTATAGTATGTATGTATGTATCATATATACCTGTGATCACCTCCCGAGTGATCACGGCCCAATAGTATAGCAAGGGAAACTGACAAGAATGTAGGGCCAATGGTGATAAACTAGCATCCTATACTAAGCATTTAGGATTGCTGGTAAGGTATCAATGACTGTAGCAACAATGACAGGCTATGCATCAGAATAGGATTAACGAAAAGTAGTAACATGCTACACTACTCTAATGCAAGCAGTATAAAGGAGAATAGGCGATATCTGGTGATCAAGGGGGGGGGGCTTGCCTGGTTGCTCTGGCAAGAGAGAGGGGTCGTCGGTGATGTAGTCGACCACAGGGGCATCAGCATCGTCGCGGGGTCTACCGGAGAGAAGAGGGGGGGAGAAACAGTAAATACATAGCAAGCAAGTGCATAACAGGACAACAAGCAGAGCTAGACGTGTTCTAACGCGGTAGTAGGTGATACCGACGAAGAGGGAAAGCATCCGGGAAAGTATTCCCGGTGTTTCGTGTTTTCGGACAGATGAACCGGAGGGGGAAAGTTGCGTGTTTGATATGTTAGGGGTGTGTGGTGGACGAACGGGCTGCGTATCCAGAATCGTCTCGTCGTCCTGAGCAACTTTCATGTAGAAAGTATTTTCATCTGAGCTACGGTTTATTCTCTATTAATTTTAAAAGATTTAAATCATTTTCAGGATTTATTTAATTATTTTAATGCAACATTATCCAGAACAGTGATTGCTGATGTCAGCATGATGTCAGCAGTCAATAGAGGTTGACTGGGTCAACCTGACAAGTGGGTCCCACCTGTTAGGGATTGTTTAGCTAATTAACAGTAGTTAATTAGGGTAACTATTTATTAGGTTAATTAATCTTAATTAGTTAAACTAAACAGGATTAGTTAAGTTAATTAATTAGTTAATTAATTAATTAATTAATTAATTTTATTATTAATTATTTATTTATTATATTTTTTTAATTCTCTTTTTTTAATAAAAAATGTTTTGGGCGTGGGGCCCATGTGTCATAGGCCCCAGGGGCCTTAGCGGGCACAGGGCGGTGCGGTTTTAGGTGCAACGGGTGCCCCGCACCCGTTCGTTCAGGCGCACGCCCAGAGGTGGGCGGAGCCGGCAGGGCGCCGGAGCAGGGGAGGCCGGTGGCCACGGCGCCGGCCAGGGATGGGCGCAGGGGCGCATCCCGCCCAGTGCGGGGCGAGGTTGCCGGCGGCCACCGCACCAGCGGCAGTAGGGCGGCGGTGCCGGCGTGGGGCGAGGGGAGCAGGGGGC
>NC_041386.1:313037044-313077219 GCF_002162155.2 Triticum dicoccoides
ACGGGAGCGCAGGGATGAGGCGGCGGGCTCGGGGCGACGTTTCCCCCCGATCCATATCGGGGGAACGAGGGAGACGCGCGGGGTGGGGCGAGTAGGGGAGTGGGGGCGAGTGGGTGCGGCTAGCGTTGGCCTGGGGGGAGTGGGGGGGTTAAGCCGGCAGGGTGGACCGGCTGGGCCAGGTGGGCTGGCCGGTTGGGCCCTGGCTTGCTGAGCCGAAGCCCGAGGGGGGGCAGGGGGTTTTCTCTTTCTTTTCCGTTTTTTGTTAGTTTAGTTTTTATCTTTTGTACTTTCTTTTCTTTTATTTATTTACTTTTCTGTTTTAAATAATTTTAAATTATTTAGGCCTTTTATAAAAATGTGTTTATTTCACGATAATTATCTATGCAATATTTGACACGGTCCGAACATGCTTGTTTTGAAGTTTGAAAATTTTGTTTGTTTGCCAAAAATCCAAATTTGAATTCGAATCGTTTTGAATTAACGCGTGATTAGCGACAGTAACGGAGGTGACATGGCGTCATAAGTAGAGATTACTGTAGCTTGATTACCCGGGCGTCACACCAGCGAATAACATCAGGAAGCCATGTTTAGAGCAAGCAAACAACAAGCTACAAGAACATATCATAGCAAACAAAGGCATGGCATGAATCTACTAAATGCATAGAACAAAAGTTCCTTACTGATCATGAGCCAAAAAGGCACAGAAGATATGATGGCACCCATGTAAACATACCAAGTGTTATTAACAGTTTCAGACATAGTAGAAAAACAGAGCATGGCATAAACAGAGTTATGAAGGCATCCTTGCCAGCTCAAATCACTCACTTCAAAGGATTGCATGACAAAAAGCATACCTACAGCAAGATGACATGTTCATGAAGCTAACCATGGAAAGAGAATGTTCATAGCATGCATGGATCAATAGCAACAACCATTGCAAAATTGATTAACATGTAAACAATCTGCCAGGAACATTTTATAGCAAAAGTAGAGCAAGATTAAGGCATGCTAGGGCACTCCATGGATGGATAGATCATAACCATATGTCCAAAACACCCTTACTGAAGATACTCAAAACAAGAATGGATCACTCTGTAGCATCATGTTTACATGGCATAAGAATAACAGCAGAACAAGGACTTAGCAAAATCCTAAGTACCTGAAATAGCAAATGGCAAGCAAAACAAGAATGGCACAATTCTGTGATTAACAGCACGATGCCATCTAGAATGCAACAAGAAACTAAGCTACTGCACTCCAACATAGCAACAAAGCATATGGCAGCGATGTACTCAAGATGCTTGACAAAACATGAACACTGAGCTACGGCTAAATAACACAAGAGCAGGTTCAAACAAGCATGGCAAAAGTACAAAATATATCAGCATCACAGACTTGGTGAAAATACTAACATGCCAGCGAATAACATTAGGAAGCCATGTTTAGAGCAAGCAAACAACAAGCTACAAGAACATATCGTAGCAAACAAAGGCATGGCATGAATCTACTAAATGCATAGAACAAAAGTTCCTTACTGATCATGAGCCAAAAAGGCACAGAAGATATGATGGCATCCATGTAAACATAGCAAGTGTTATTAACAGTTTCAGACATAGCAGAAAAACAGAGCATGGCATAAACAGAGTTATGAAGGCATCCTTGCGAGCTCAAATCACTCACCACAAAGCATTGCATGACAAAAAAGCATACCTACATCAAGATGACATGTTCGTGAAGCTAACCATGAAAAGAGAAAGTTCATATCATGCATGGATCAATTGCAACAACAATTGCAAAATTGATTAACATGTAAACAATCTGCCCGGAATATTTTATAGCAAAAGTAGAGCGGGATTAAGGCATGCTAGGGCACTCCATGGATGGATAGATCATAACCATATGTCCAAAACAACCTTACTGAAGATACTCAAAACAAGCATGGATCACTCTATAGCATTATGTTTACATGGCATAAGAATAACAGCAGAACAAGGACTTAGCAAAATCCTAATTCCCTGAAATAGGAAATGGCAAGCAAAACAAGAATGGCACAATTCTGCGATTAACAGCACGATGCTATCTAGAATGCAACAAGAAACTAAGCTACTGCACTCCAACATAGCAACAAAGCATATGGCAGTGATGTACTCAAGATGCTTGACAAAACATGAACACTGAGCTACGGCTAAATCACAAAAGAGCAGGTTCAAAGAAGCATGGCAAAAGTGCAAAAGATATCAGCATCACGGACTTGGTGAAAATACTAACATGCCAGAGAATAACATCTGGAAGCTTGTTTAGAGCAAGCAAACAACAAGCTACAAGAACATATCGTAGCAAACAAAGGCATGACATGAATGTACTAAATGCATAGAACAAAAGTTCCTTACTGATCATGGGCCAAAAAGGAACAGAAGATATGATGGAACCCATGTAAACATACCAAGTGTTATTAACAGTTTCAGACATAGCAGAAAAACAAAGCATGTCATAAACAGAGTTATGAAGGCATCCTTGCGAGCTCAAATCACTCACCGCAAAGGATTGCATGAAAAAAAGCATACCTACAGCAAGATGACATGTTCATGAAGCTAACCATGGAAAGAGAATGTTCATAGCATGCATGGATCAATAGCAACAACCATTGCAAAATTGATTAACATGTAAACAATCTGCCAGGAACATTTTATAGCAAAAGTAGAGCAAGATTAAGGCATGCTAGGGCACTCCATGGATGGAAATATCATAACCATATCTCCAAAAACACCCTTACTGAAGATACTCAAAACAAGCATGGATCACTCTGTAGCATCATGTTTACATGGCATAAGAATAACAACAGAGCAAGGACTTAGCAAAATCATAAGTTCCTGAAATAGCAAATGGCAACCAAAACAAGAATGGCATAATCCTGTGATTAATAGCACGATGCCATCTAGAATGCAACAAGAAACTAAGCTACTGCACTCCAACATAGCAACAAAGCATATGGCAGTGATGTACTCAAGATGCTTGACAAAACATGAACACTAAGCTATGGCTAAATAACACAAGAGCAGGTTCAAACAAGCATGGCAAAAGTGCACAAGATATCAGCATCACAGACTTGGTGAAAATGCTAAAATGCCAGCGAATAACATAAGGAAGACATGTATAGAGCAAGCAAACAACAAGCTACAAGAACATATCGTAGCAAACAAAGGCATGGCATGAAACTACTAAATGCATAGAACAAAAGTTCCTTACTGATCATGAGCCAAAAAGGCACAAAAGATATGATGGCACCCATGTAAACATAGCAAGTGTTATTAACAGTTTCAGACATAGCAGAAAAACTGAGCATGGCATAAACAGAGTTATTAAGGCATCCTTGCAAGCTCAAATCACTCACCAGAAAGCATTGCATGACAAAAAGCATACCTACAGCAAAGATGACATGTTCATGAAGCTAACCATGGAAAGAGAAAGTTCATAGCATGCATGGATCAATAGCAACAACCATTGCAAAATTGATTAACATGTGAACCATCTGCTAGTAACATTTTATAGCCAAGGTAGAGCAAGATTAAGGCATGCTAGGGCACTCCATGGATGGATAGATCATAACCATATGTCCAAAACACCCTTACCGAAGATACTCAAAACAAGCATGGATCACTCTGTAGCATCATGTTTACATGGCATAAGAATAACAGCAGAACAAGGACTTAGCAAAATCCTAAGTCCCTGAAATAGCAAATGGCAAGCAAAACAAGAATGGCACAATTCTGTGATTAACAGCACGATGCCATCTAGAATGCAACAAGAAACTAACCTACTGCACTCCAACATAGCAACAAAGCATATGGCAGTGATGTACTCAAGATGCTTGACAAAACATGAACACTGAGCTATGGCTAAATCACAAAAGAGCAGGTTCAAAGAAGCATGGCAAAAGTGCAAAAGATATCAGCATCACAAACTTGGTGAAAATACTAACATGCCAGAGAATAACATCAGGAAGCCATGTTTAGATCAAGCAAACAACAAGCTACAAGAACATACCGTAGCAAACAAAGGCATGACATGAATCTACTAAATGCATAGAACAAAAGTTCCTTACTGATCATGAGCCAAAAAGGCACAGAAGATATGATGGCACCCATGTAAACATAGCAAGTGTTATTACCAGTTTCAGACATAGCAGAAAAACAAAGCATGGCATAAACAGAGTTATGAAGGCATCCTTGCGAGCTCAAATCACTCACCACAAAGCATTGCATGACAAAAAAGCATACCTACAGCAAGATGACATGTTCATGATGCTAACCATGGAAAGAGAATGTTCATAGCATGCATGGATCAATAGCAACAACCATTGCAAAATTGATTAACATGTAAACAATCTGCCAGGAACATTTAATAGCAAAAGTAGAGCAAGATTAAGGCATGCTAGGGCACTCCATGGATGGAAATATCATAACCATATGTCCAAAAACACCCTAACTGAAGATACTCAAAACAAGCATGGATCACTCTGTAGCATCATGTTTACATGGCATAAGAATAACAACAGAGCAAGGACTTAGCAAAATCCTAAGTTCCTGAAATAGCAAATGGCAACCAAAACAAGAATGGCATAATCCTTTCATTAATAGCACGACGCCATCTAGAATGCAACAAGAAACTAAGCTACTGCACTCCAACATAGCAACAAAGCATATGGCAGTGATGTACTCAAGATTCTTGACAAAACATGAACACTAAGCTATGGCTAAATAACACAAGAGCAGGTTCAAACAAGCATGGCAAAAGTGCACAAGATATCAGCATCACAGACTTGGTGAAAATGCTAAAATGCCAGCGAATAACATAAGGAAGCCATGTATAGAGCAAGCAAACAACAAGCTACAAGAACATATCGTAGCAAACAAAGGCATGGCATGAAACTACTAAATGCATAGAACAAAAGTTCCTTACTGATCATGTGCCAAAAAGGCACAGAAGATATGATGGCACCCATGTAAACATAGCAAGTGTTATTAACAGTTTCAGACATAGCAGAAAAACTGAGCATGGCATAAACAGAGTTATTAAGGCATCCTTGCGAGCTCAAATCACTCACCAGAAAGCATTGCATGACAAAAAGCATACCTACAACAAAGATGACATGTTCATGAAGCTAACCATGGAAAGAGAAAGTTCATAGCATGCATGGATCAATAGCAACAACCATTGCAAAATTGATTAACATGTGAACCATCTGCCAGTAACATTTTATAGCCAAAGTAGAGCAAGATTAAGGCATGCTAGGGCAGTCCATGGATGGATAGATCATGACCATATGTCCAAAACAACCTTACTGAAGATACTCAAAAAAAGCATGGATCACTTTGTAGCATCATGTTTACATGGCATAAGAATAACAGCAGAACAAGGACTTAGCAAAATCCTAAGTCCCTGAAATAGCAAATGGCAAGCAAAACAAGAATGGCATAATTCTGTGATTAACAGCACGACGCCATCTAGAATGCAACAAGAAAGTAAGCTACTGCACTCCAACATAGCAACAAAGCATATGGCAGCGATGTACTCAAGATGCTTGACAAAACATGAACACTGAGCTACGGCTAAATCACAAAAGAGCAGGTTCAAAGAAGCATGGCAAAAGTGCAAAAGATATCAGCATCACAAACTTGGTGAAAATACTAAGATGCCAGAGAATAACATCTGGAAGCCTTGTTTAGAGCAAGCAAACAACAAGCTACAAGAACATATCGTAGCAAACAAAGGCATGACATGAATCTACTAAATGCATAGAACAAAAGTTCCTTACTAATAATGAGCCAAAAAGGCACAGAAGATATGATGGCACCCATGTAAACATAGCAAGTGTTATTAACAGTTTCAGACATAGCAGAAAAACAGTGCATGGGATAAACAGAGTTATGAAGGCATCCTTGCGAGCTCAAATCACTCGCCGCAAAGGATTGCATGAAAAAAAGCATACCTACAGCAAGATGACATGTTCATGAAGCTAACCATGGAAAGAGAATGTTCATAGCATGCATGGATCAATAGCAACAACCATTGCAAAATTAATTAACATTTAAACAATCTGCCAGGAACATTTTATAGCAAAAGTAGAGCAAGATTAAGGCATGCTAGGGCACTCCATGGATGGATATATCATAACCATATGTCCAAAAACACCCTTACTGAAGATACTCAAAACAAGCATGGATCACTCTGTAGCATCATGTTTACATGGCATAAGAATAACAGCAGAACAAGGACTTAGCAAAATCCTAAGTCCCTGAAATAGCAAATGGCAAGAAAAACAAGAATGGCATAATCCTGTGATTAACCGCACGACGCCATCTAGAATGCAACAAGAAACTAAGCTACTGCACTCCAACATAGCAACAAAGCATATGCAGTGATGTACTCAAGATGCTTGACAAAACATGAACACTGAGCTACGGCTAAATCACAAAACAGCGGGTTCAAAGAAGCATGGCAAAAGTGCAAAAGATATCAGCATCACAGACTTGGTGAAAGTACTAAGATGCCAGAGAATAACATCAGGAAGCCATGTTTAGAGCAAGCAAACAACAAGCTACAAGAACATACCGTAGCAAACAAAGGCATGACATGAATCTACTAAATGCATAGAACAAAAGTTCCTTACTGATCATGAGCCAAAAAGGCACAAAAGATATGATGGCACCCATGTAAACATAGCAAGTGTTATTAACAGTTTCAGACATAGCAGAAAAACAGAGCATGGCATAAACAGAGTTATGAAGGCATCCTTGCGAGCTCAAATCACTCACCGCAAAGGATTGCATGAAAAAAAGCATACCTACAGCAAGATGACATGATCATGAAGCTAACCATGGAAAGAGAATGTTCATAGCATGCATGGATCAATAGTAACAACCATTGCAAAATTAATTAACATGTAAACAATCTGCCAGGAACATTTTATAGCAAAAGTAGAGCAAGATTAAGGCATGCTAGGGCACTCCATGGATGGATATATCATAACCATATGTCCAAAAACACCCTTACTGAAGATACTCAAAACAAGCATGGATCACTCTGTAGCATCATGTTTACATGGCATAAGAATAACAGCAGAACAAGGACTTAGCAAAATCCTAAGTCCCTGAAATAGCAAATGGCAAGCAAAACAAGAATGGCATAATCATGTGATTAACCGCACGACGCCATCTAGAATGCAACAAGAAACTAAGCTACTGCACTCCAACATAGCAACAAAGCATATGCAGTGATGTACTCAAGATGCTTGACAAAACATGAACACTGAGCTACGGCTAAATCACAAAAGAGCGGGTTCAAAGAAGCATGGCAAAAGTGCAAAAGATATCAGCATCACAGACTTGGTGAAAATACTAACATGCCAGAGAATAACATCAGGAAGCCATGTTTAGAGCAAGCAAACAACAAGCTACAAGAACATACCGTAGCAAACAAAGGCATGACATGAATCTACTAAATGCATAGAACAAAAGTTCCTTACTGATCATGAGCCAAAAAGGCACAGAAGATATGATGACACCCATGTAAACATAGCAAGTATTATTAACAGTTTCAGACATACCAGAAAAACTGAGCATGGCATAAACAGAGTTATGAAGGCATCCTTGCGAGCTCAAATCACTCACCGCAAAGGATTGCATGTCAAAAAGCATACCTACAGCAAGATGACATGTTCATGAAGCTAACCATGGAAAGAGAATATTCATAGCATGCATGGATCAATAGCAACAACCATTGCAAAATTGATTAACATGTAAACAATCTGCTAGGAACATTTTATAGCAAAAGTAGAGCAAGATTAAGGCATGCTAGGGCACTCCATGGATGGATAGATCATAACCATATGTCCAAAAGACACTTACTGAAGATACTCAAAACAAGCATGGATCACTCTATAGCATCATGGTTACATGGCATAAGAATAACAGCAGAATAAGGACTTAGCAAAATCCTATGTCCCCGAAATAGCAAATGGCAAGCAAAACAAGAATGGCATAATTCTGTGATTAACAGCACGACGCCATCTAGAATGCAACAAGAAACTAAGCTACTGCACTCCAACATAGCAACAAAGCATATGGCAGCGATGTACTCAAGATGCTTGACAAAACATGAACACTGAGCTACGGCTAAATAACACAAGAGCAGGTTCAAACAAGCATGGCAAAAGTGCAAAAGATATCAGCATCACAGACTTGGTGAAAATACTAACATGCCAGCGAATAACATCAGGAAGCCATCTTTAGAGCAAGCAAACAACAAGCTACAAGAACATCTCGTAGCAAACAAAGGCATGGCATGAATCTACTAAATGCATAGAACAAAAGTTCCTTACTGATCATGAGCCAAAAAGGCACAGAAGATATGATGGCACCCATGTAAACATAGCAAGTGTTATTAACAGTTTAAATCATAGCAGAAAAACAGAGCATGGCATAAACAGAGTTATGAAGGCATCCTTGCCAGCTCAAATCACTCACTGCAAAGGATTGCATGACAAAAAGCATACCTACAGCAAGATGACATGTTCATGAAGCTAACCATGGAAAGAGAAAGTTCATAGCATGCATGGATCAATAGCAACAACCATTGCAAAATTGATTAACATGTAAACAATCTGTCAGGAACATTTTATAGCAAAAGTAGAGCAAGATTAAGGCATGCTAGGGCACTCCATGGATGGATAGATCATAACCATATGTCCAAAACACACTTACTGAAGATACTCAAAACAAGCATGGATCACTCTATAGCATCATGGTTACATGGCATAAGAATAACAGCAGAATAAGGACTTAGCAAAATCCTATGTCCCTGAAATAGCAAATGGCAAGCAAAACAAGAATGGCATAATTCTGTGATTAACAGCACGACGCCATCTAGAATGCAACAAGAAACTAAGCTACTGCACTCCAACATAGCAACAAAGCATATGGCAACGATGTACTCAAGATGCTTGACAAAACATGAACACTGAGCTACGGCTAAATAACACAAGAGCAGGTTCAAACAAGCATGGCAAAAGTGCAAAAGATATCAGCATCACAGACTTGGTGAAAATACTAACATGTCAGCGAATAACATCAGGAAGCCATGTTTAGAGAAAGCAAACAACAAGCTACAAGAACATATCGTAGCAAACAAAGGCATGACATGAATCTACTAAATGCATAGAACAAAAGTTCTTTACTGATCATGAGCCAAAAAGGCACAGAAGATATGATGGCACCCATGTAAACATACCAAGTGTTATTAACAGTTTCAGACATAGCAGAAAAACAGAGCATGGCATAAGCAGAGTTATGAAGGCATCCTTGCCAGCTCAAATCACTCACTGCAAAGGATTGCATGACAAAAAGCATACCTACAGCAAGATGACATGTTCATGAAGCTAACCATGGGAAGAGAATGTTCATAGCATGCATGGATCAATAGCAACAACCATTGCAAAATTGATTAACATGTAAACAATCTGCCAGGAACATTTTATAGCAAAAGTAGAGCAAGATTAAGGCATTCTAGGGCACTCCATGGATGGATAGATCATAACCATATGTCCAAAACACCCTTACTGAAGATACCTAAAACAAGCATGGATCACTATGTAGCATCGTGGTTACATGGCATAAGAATAACAGCAGAACACGGACTTAGCAAAATCCTAAGTCCCTGAAATAGCAAATGGCAAGCAAAACACCAATGGCATAATCATGTGATTAACCGCACGACGCCATCTAGAATGCAACAAGAAACTAAGCTACTGCACTCCAACATAGCAACAAAGCATATGCAGTGATGTACTCAAGATGCTTGACAAAACATGAACACTGAGCTATGGCTAAATCACAAAAGAGCGGGTTCAAAGAAGCATGGCAAAAGTGCAAAAGATATCAGCATCACAGACTTGGTGAAAATACTAACATGCTAGAGAATAACATCAGGAAGCCATGTTTAGAGCAAGCAAACAACAAGCTACAAGAACATACCGTAGCAAACAAAGGCATGACATGAATCTACTAAATGCATAGAACAAAAGTTCCTTACTGATCATGAGCCAAAAAGGCACAGAAGATATGATGACACCCATGTAAACATAGCAAGTATTATTAACAGTTTCAGACATACCAGAAAAACTGAGCATGGCATAAACAGAGTTATGAAGGCATCCTTGCGAGCTCAAATCACTCACCGCAAAGGATTTTATGTCAAAAAGCATACCTACAGCAAGATGACATGTTCATGAAGCTAACCATGGAAAGAGAATATTCATAGCATGCATGGATCAATAGCAACAACCATTGCAAAATTGATTAACATGTAAACAATCTGCTAGGAACATTTTATAGCAAAAGTAGAGCAAGATTAAGGCATGCTAGGGCACTCCATGGATGGATAGATCATAACCATATGTCCAAAACACACTTACTGAAGATACTCAAAACAAGCATGGATCACTCTATAGCATCATGGTTACATGGCATAAGAATAACAGCAGAATAAGGACTTAGCAAAATCCTATGTCCCTGAAATAGCAAATGGCAAGCAAAACAAGAATGGCATAATTCTGTGATTAACAGCATGACGCCATCTAGAATGCAACAAGAAACTAAGCTACTGCACTCCAACATAGCAACAAAGCATATGGCAGCGATGTACTCAAGATGCTTGACAAAACATGAACACTGAGCTACGGCTAAATAACACAAGAGCAGGTTCAAACAAGCATGGCAAAAGTGCAAAAGATATCAGCATCACAGACTTGGTGAAAATACTAACATGCCAGCGAATAACATCAGGAAGCCATCTTTAGAGCAAGCAAACAACAAGCTACAAGAACATCTCGTAGCAAACAAAGGCATGGCATGAATCTACTAAATGCATAGAACAAAAGTTCCTTACTAATCATGAGCCAAAAAGGCACAGAAGATATGATGACACCCATGTAAACATAGCAAGTATTATTAACAGTTTCAGACATACCAGAAAAACTGAGCATGGCATAAACAGAGTTATGAAGGCATCCTTGCGAGCTCAAATCACTCACCGCAAAGGATTTCATGTCAAAAAGCATACCTACAGCAAGATGACATGTTCATGAAGCTAACCATGGAAAGAGAATATTCATAGCATGCATGGATCAATAGCAACAACCATTGCAAAATTGATTAACATGTAAACAATCTGCTAGGAACATTTTACAGCTAAAGTAGAGCAAGATTAAGGCATGCTAGGGCACTCCATGGATGGATAGATCATAACCATATGTCCAAAACACACTTACTGAAGATACTCAAAACAAGCATGGATCACTCTATAGCATCATGGTTACATGGCATAAGAATAACAGCAGAATAAGGACTTAGCAAAATCCTATGTCCCTGAAATAGCAAATGGCAAGCAAAACAAGAATGGCATAATTCTGTGATTAACAGCATGACGCCATCTAGAATGCAACAAGAAACTAAGCTACTGCACTCCAACATAGCAACAAAGCATATGGCAGCGATGTACTCAAGATGCTTGACAAAACATGAACACTGAGCTACGGCTAAATAACACAAGAGCAGGTTCAAACAAGCATGGCGAAAGTGCAAAAGATATCAGCATCACAGACTTGGTGAAAATACTAACATGCCAGCGAATAACATCAGGAAGCCATCTTTAGAGCAAGCAAACAACAAGCTACAAGAACATCTCGTAGCAAACAAAGGCATGGCATGAATCTACTAAATGCATAGAACAAAAGTTCCTTACTGATCATGAGCCAAAAAGGCACAGAAGATATGATGGCACCCATGTAAACATAGCAAGTGTTATTAACAGTTTAAATCATAGCAGAAAAACAGAGCATGGCATAAACAGAGTTATGAAGGCATCCTTGCGAGCTGAAATTACTCACCAGAAAGCATTGCATGACAAAAAGCATACCTACAGCAAAGATGACATGTTCATGAAGCTAACCATGGAAAGAGAAAGTTCATAGCATGCATGGATCAATAGCAACAACCATTGCAAAATTGATTAACATGTAAACAATCTGTCAGGAACATTTTATAGCAAAAGTAGAGCAAGATTAAGGCATGCTAGGGCACTCCATGGATGGATAGATCATAACCATATGTCCAAAACACACTTACTGAAGATACTCAAAACAAGCATGGATCACTCTATAGCATCATGGTTACATGGCATAAGAATAACAGCAGAATAAGGACTTAGCAAAATCCTATGTCCCTGAAATAGCAAATGGCAAGCAAAACAAGAATAGCATAATTCTGTGATTAACAGCACGACGCCATCTAGAATGCAACAAGAAACTAAGCTACTGCACTCCAACATAGCAACAAAGCATATGGCAACGATGTACTCAAGATGCTTGACAAAACATGAACACTGAGCTACGGCTAAATAACACAAGAGCAGGTTCAAACAAGCATGGCAAAAGTGCAAAAGATATCAGCATCACAGACTTGGTGAAAATACTAACATGTCAGCGAATAACATCAGGAAGCCATGTTTAGAGAAAGCAAACAACAAGCTACAAGAACATATCGTAGCAAACAAAGGCATGGCATGAATCTACTAAATGCATAGAACAAAAGTTCTTTACTGATCATGAGCCAAAAAGGCACAGAAGATATGATGGCACCCATGTAAACATACCAAGTGTTATTAACAGTTTCAGACATAGCAGAAAAACAGAGCATGGCATAAGCAGAGTTATGAAGGCATCCTTGCCAGCTCAAATCACTCACTTCAAAGGATTGCATGACAAAAAGCATACCTACAGCAAGATGACATGTTCATGAAGCTAACCATGGAAAGAGAATGTTCATAGCATGCATGGATCAATAGCAACAACCATTGCAAAATTGATTAACATGTAAACAATCTGCCAGGAACATTTTATAGCAAAAGTAGAGCAAGATTAAGGCATTCTAGGGCACTCCATGGATGGATAGATCATAACCATATGTCCAAAACACCCTTACTGAAGATACCTAAAACAAGCATGGATCACTGTGTAGCATCGTGGTTACATGGCATAAGAATAACAGCAGAACACGGACTTAGCAAAATCCTAAGTCCCTGAAATAGCAAATGGCAAGCAAAACAAGAATGGCATAATCATGTGATTAACCGCACGACGCCATCTAGAATGCAACAAGAAACTAAGCTACTGCACTCCAACATAGCAACAAAGCATATGCAGTGATGTACTCAAGATGCTTGACAAAACATGAACACTGAGCTATGGCTAAATCACAAAAGAGCGGGTTCAAAGAAGCATGGCAAAAGTGCAAAAGATATCAGCATCACAGACTTGGTGAAAATACTAACATGCTAGAGAATAACATCAGGAAGCCATGTTTAGAGCAAGCAAACAACAAGCTACAAGAACATACCGTAGCAAACAAAGGCATGACACGAATCTACTAAATGCATAGAACAAAAGTTCCTTACTGATCATGAGCCAAAAAGGCACAGAAGATATGATGACACCCATGTAAACATAGCAAGTATTATTAACAGTTTCAGACATACCAGAAAAACTGAGCATGGCATAAACAGAGTTATGAAGGCATCCTTGCGAGCTCAAATCACTCACCGCAAAGGATTGCATGTCAAAAAGCATACCTACAACAAGATGACATGTTCATGAAGCTAACCATGGAAAGAGAATATTCATAGCATGCATGGATCAATAGCAACAACCATTGCAAAATTGATTAACATGTAAACAATCTGCTAGGAACATTTTATAGCAAAAGTAGAGCAAGATTAAGGCATGCTAGGGCACTCCATGGATGGATAGATCATAACCATATGTCCAAAAGACACTTACTGAAGATACTCAAAACAAGCATGGATCACTCTATAGCATCATGGTTACATGGCATAAGAATAACAGCAGAATAAGGACTTAGCAAAATCCTATGTCCCTGAAATAGCAAATGGCAAGCAAAACAAGAATGGCATAATTCTGTGATTAACAGCACGACGCCATCTAGAATGCAACAAGAAACTAAGCTACTGCACTCCAACATAGCAACAAAGCATATGGCAGCGATGTACTCAAGATGCTTGACAAAACATGAACACTGAGCTACGGCTAAATAACACAAGAGCAGGTTCAAACAAGCATGGCAAAAGTGCAAAAGATATCAGCATCACAGACTTGGTGAAAATACTAACATGCCAGCGAATAACATCAGGAAGCCATCTTTAGAGCAAGCAAACAACAAGCTACAAGAACATCTCGTAGCAGACAAAGGCATGGCATGAATCTACTAAATGCATAGAACAAAAGTTCCTTACTGATCATGAGCCAAAAAGGCATAGAAGATATGATGGCACCCATGTAAACATAGCAAGTGTTATTAACAGTTTAAATCATAGCAGAAAAACAGAGCATGGCATAAACAGAGTTATGAAGGCATCCTTGCGAGCTGAAATCACTCACCAGAAAGCATTGCATGACAAAAAGCATACCTACAGCAAAGATGACATGTTCATGAAGCTAACCATGGAAAGAGAAAGTTCATAGCATGCATGTATCAATAGCAACAACCATTGCAAAATTGATTAACATGTAAACAATCTGTCAGGAACATTTTATAGCAAAAGTAGAGCAAGATTAAGGCATGCTAGGGCACTCCATGGATGGATAGATCATAACCATATGTCCAAAACACACTTACTAAAGATACTCAAAACAAGCATGGATCACTCTATAGCATCATGGTTACATGGCATAAGAATAACAGCAGAATAAGGACTTAGCAAAAATCCTATGTCCCTGAAATAGCAAATGGCAAGCAAAACAAGAATGGCATAATTCTGTGATTAACAGCACGACGCCATCTAGAATGCAACAAGAAACTAAGCTACTGCACTCCAACATAGCAACAAAGCATATGGCAACGATGTACTCAAGATGCTTGACAAAACATGAACACTGAGCTACGGCTAAATAACACAAGAGCAGGTTCAAACAAGCATGGCAAAAGTGCAAAAGATATCAGCATCACAGACTTGGTGAAAATACTAACATGCCAGCGAATAACATCAGGAAGCCATGTTTAGAGCAAGCAAACAACAAGCTACAAGAACATATCGTAGCAAACAAAGGCATGGCATGAATCTACTAAATGCATAGAAAAAAAGTTCCTTACTTATCATGAGCCAAAAAGGCACAGAAGATATGATGGCACCCATGTAAACATAGCAAGTGTTATTAACAGTTTCAGACATAGCAGAAAAACAGAGCATGGCATAAACAGAGTTATGAAGGCATCCTTGCGAGATGAAATCACTCACCAGAAAGCATTGCATGACAAAAAGCATACCTACAGCAAAGATGACATGTTCATGAAGCTCACCATGGAAAGAGAAAGTTCATAGCATGCATGGATCAATAGCAACAACCATTGCAAAATTGATTAACATGTGAACCATCTGCCAGTAACATTTTATAGCCAAAGTAGAGCAAGATTAAGGCATGCTAGGGCAGTCCATGGATGGATAGATCATGACCATATGTCCAAAACAACCTTACTGAAGATACTCAAAAAAAGCATGGATCACTCTGTAGCATCATGTTTACATGGCATAAGAATAACAGCAGAACAAGGACTTAGCAAAATCCTAAGTCCCGGAAATAGCAAATGGCAAGAAAAACAAGAATGTCACAATTATGTGATTAACAGCACGACGCCATCTAGAATGCAACAAGAAAGTAAGCTACTGCACTCCAAAATAGCAACAAAGCATACGGCAGTGATGTACTCAAGATGCTTGACAAAACATGAACACTGAGCTACGGCTAAATAACACAAGAGCAGGTTCAAACAAGCATGGCAAAAGTGCAAAAGATATCAGCATCACAGACTTGGTGAAACTACTAACATGCCAGCGAATAACATCAGGAAGCCATGTTTAGAGCAAGCAAACAACAAGCTACAAGAACATCTCGTAGCAAACAAAGGCATGGCATGAATCTACTAAATGCATAGAACAAAAGTTCCTTACTGATCATGAGCCAAAAAGGCACAGAAGATATGATGGCACCCATGTAAACATAGCAAGCGTTATTAACAGTTTCGGACATAGCAGAAAAACAGAGCATGGCGTAAACAGAGTTATGAAGGCATCCTTGCGAGCTCAAATCACTCACCAGAAAGCATTGCATGACAAAAAGCATACCTACAACAAGATGACATGTTCATGAAGCTAACCATGGAAAGAGAAATTCATAGCATGCATGGATCAATAGCAACAACCATTGCAAAATTGATTAACATGTGAACCATCTGCCAGTAACATTTTATAGCCAAAGTAGAGCAAGATTAAGGCATGCTAGGGCACTCCATGGATGGATATATGATAACCATATGTCCAAAAACACCCTTACTGAAGATACTCAAAACAAGCATGGATCACTCTGTAGAATCATGTTTACATGGCATAAAAATAACAGCAGAACAAGGACTTAGCAAAATCCTAAGTCCCTGAAATAGCAAATGGCAAGCAAAACAAGAATGGCATAATCCTGTGATTAACAGCACGACGCCATCTAGAATGCAAGAAGAAACTAAGCTACTGCACTCCAACATAGCAACAAAGCATATGCAGTGATGTACTCAAGATGCTTGACAAAACATGAACAGTGAGCTACGGCTAAATCACAAAAGAGCGGGTTCAAAGAAGCATGGCAAAAGTGCAAAAGATATCAGCATCACAGACTTGGTGAAAATACTAACATGCCAGAGAATAACATCAGGAAGCCATGTTTAGAGCAAGCAAACAACAAGCTACAAGAACATACCGTAGCTAACAAAGGCATGACATGAATGTACTAAATGCATAGAACAAAAGTTCCTTACTGATCATGAGCCAAAAAGGCACAGAAGATATGATGGCACCCATGTAAACATAGCAAGTCTTATTAACAGTTTCAGACATAGCAGAAAAACTGAGCATGGCATAAACAGAGTTATGAAGGCATCCTTGCCAGCTCAAATCACTCACCGCAAAGGATTGCATGACAAAAAGCATACCTACAGCAAGATGACATGTTCATGAAGCTAACCATGGAAAGAGAATGTTCATAGCATGCATGGATCAATAGCAACAACCATTGCAAAATTGATTAACATGTAAACAATCTGCCAGGAATATTTTATAGCAAAAGTAGAGCAAGACTAAGGCATGCTAGGGCACTCCATGGATGGATAGATCATAACCATATGTCCAAAACACCCTTACTGAAGATACTCAAAACAAGCATGGATCACTCTGTAGCATCATGTTTACATGGCATAAGAATAATAGCAGAACAAGGACTTAGCAAAATCCTAAGTCCCTGAAATAGCAAATGGCAAGCAAAACAAGAATGGCACAATTCTGTGATTAATAGCACGACGCCATCTAGAATGCAACAAGAAACTAAGCTGCTGCGCTCCAACATAGCAACAAAGCATATGGAAGTGATGTACTCAAGATGCTTGACAAAACATGAACAGTGAGCTACGGCTAAATAACACAAGAGCAGGTTGAAACAAGCATGGCAAAAGTGCAAAAGATATCAGCATCACAGACTTGGTGAAAATACTAACATGCCAGCGAATAACATCAGGAAGCCATGTTTAGAGCAAGCAAACAACAAGCTACAAGAACATACCGTAGCTAACAAAGGCATGACATGAATGTACTAAATGCATAGAACAAAAGTTCCTTACTGATCATGAGCCAAAAAGGCACAGAAGATATGATGGCACCCATGTAAACATAGCAAGTCTTATTAACAGTTTCAGACATAGCAGAAAAACTGAGCATGGCATAAACAGAGTTATGAAGGCATCCTTGCCAGCTCAAATCACTCACCGCAAAGGATTGCATGACAAAAAGCATACCTACAGCAAGATGACATGTTCATGAAGCTAACCATGGAAAGAGAATGTTCATAGCATGCATGGATCAATAGCAACAACCATTGCAAAATTGATTAACATGTAAACAATCTGCCAGGAATATTTTATAGCAAAAGTAGAGCAAGACTAAGGCATGCTAGGGCACTCCATGGATGGATAGATCATAACCATATGTCCAAAACACCCTTACTGAAGATACTCAAAACAAGCATGGATCACTCTGTAGCATCATGTTTACATGGCATAAGAATAATAGCAGAACAAGGACTTAGCAAAATCCTAAGTCCCTGAAATAGCAAATGGCAAGCAAAACAAGAATGGCACAATTCTGTGATTAATAGCACGACGCCATCTAGAATGCAACAAGAAACTAAGCTGCTGCGCTCCAACATAGCAACAAAGCATATGGAAGTGATGTACTCAAGATGCTTGACAAAACATGAACACTGAGCTACGGCTAAATAACACAAGAGCAGGTTGAAACAAGCATGGCAAAAGTGCAAAAGATATCAGCATCACAGACTTGGTGAAAATACTAACATGCCAGCGAATAACATCAGGAAGCCATGTTTAGAGCAAGCAAACAACAAGCTACAAGAACATATCGTAGCAAACAAAGGCATGGCATGAATCTACTAAATGCATAGAACAAAAGTTCCTTACTGATCATGAGCCAAAAAGGCACAGAAGATATGATGGCACCCATGTAAACATAGCAAGTGTTATTAACAGTTTCAGACATAGCAGAAAAACAAAGCATGGCATAAACGGAGTTATGAAGGCATCCTTGCGAGCTCAAATCACTCACCACAAAGCATTGCATGACAAAAAAGCATACCTACAGCAAGATGACATGTTCATGAAGCTAACCATGGAAAGAGAAAGTTCATAGCATGCATGGATCAATAGCAACAACCATTGAAAAATTGATTAACATGTAAACAATCTGCCCGGAATATTTTATAGCAAAAGTAGAGCAAGATTAAGGCATGCTAGGGCACTCCATGGATGGATAGATCATAACCATATGTCCAAAACAACCTTACTGAAGATACTCAAAACAAGCAAGGATCACTCTGTAGCATCATGTTTACATGGCATAAGAATAACAGCAGAACAAGGACTTAGCAAAATCCTAATCCTTGAAACAGCAAATGGCAAGCAAAACAAGAATGGCACAATTCTGTGATTAACAACACGATGCTATCTAGAATGCAACAAGACACTAAGCTACTGCACTCCAACATAGCAACAAAGCATATGGCAATGATCTACTCAATATACTTGACAAAACATGAACACTGAGCTACGGCTAAATCACCAAAGATCAGGTTCAAAGAAGCATGGCAAAAGTGCAAAAGATATCAGCATCACACACTTGGTGAAAATACTAACATGCCAGAGAATAGCATCTGGAAGCCTTGTTTAGAACAAGCAAACAACAAGCTACCAGAACATATCGTAGCAAACAAAGGCATGACAGGAATCTACTAAATGCATAGAACAAAAGTTCCTTATTGATCATGAGCCAAAAAGGCACAGCAGATATGATGGCACCCATGTAAACATGCCAAGTGTTATTAACAGTTTTAGACATAGCAGAAAATCAGAGCATGGCATAAACAGAGTTATGAAGGCATCCTTGCGAGCACAAATCACTCACCCCAAAGGATTGCATGACAAAAAGCATACCTACAGCAAGATGACATGTTCATGAAGCTAACCATGGAAAGAGAATGTTCATAGCATGCATGGACCAATAGCAACAACCATTGCAAAATTGACTAACATGTAAACAATCTGCCAGGAACATTTTATAGCAAAAGTAGAGCAAGATTAAGGCATGCTAGGGCACTCCATGGATGGATAGATCATATCCATATGTCCAAAACACCCTTACTGAAGATACTCAAAACAAGCATGGATCACTCTGTAGCATCATGGTTACATGGCATAAGAATAACAGCAGAATAAGGACTTAGCAAAATCCTATGTCCCTGAAATAGCAAATGGCAAGCAAAACAAGAATGGCATAATTCTGTGATTAACAGCACGACGCCATCTAGAATGCAACAAGAAACTAAGCTACTGCACTCCAACATAGCAACAAAGCATATGGCAGCGGTGTACTCAAGATGCTTGACAAAACATGAGCACTGAGCTACGGCTAAATAACACAAGAGCAGGTTCAAACAAGCATGGCAAAAGTGCAAAAGATATCAGCATCACAGACTTGGTGAAAATACTAACATGCCAGCGAATAACATCAGGAAGCCATGTTTGGAGCAAGCAAACAACAAGCTACAAGAACATATCATAGCAAACAAAGGCATGGCATGAATCTACTAAATGCATAGAACAAAAGTTCCTTACTGATCATGAGCCAAAAAGGCACAGAATATATGATGGCACCCATGTAAACATACCAAGTGTTATTAACAGTTTCAGACATAGCAGAAAAACAGAGCATGGCATAAACAGAGTTATGAAGGCATCCTTGCCAGCTCAAATCACTCACTGCAAAGGATTGCATGACAAAAAGCATACCTACAGCAAGATGACATCTTCATGAAGCTAACCATGGAAAGAGAATGTTCATAGCATGCATGGATCAATAGCAACAACCATTGCAAAATTGATTAACATGTAAACAATCTGCCAGGAACATTTTATAGCAAAAGTAGAGCAAGATTAAGGCATGCTAGGGCACTCCATGGATGGATAGATCATAACCATATGTCCAAAACACCCTTACTGAAGATACCTAAAACAAGCATGGATCACTCAGTAGCATCATGGTTACATGGCATAAGAATAACAGCAGAACAAGGACTTAGCAAAATCCTAAGTCCCTGAAATAGCAAATGGCAAGCAAAACAAGAATGGCACAATTCTGTGATTAACAGCACGACGCCATCTAGAATGCAACAAGAAACTAAGCTACTGCACTCCAACATAGCAACAAAGCATATGGCAGTGATGTACTCAAGATGCTTGACAAAACATGAACACTGAGCTATGGCCTAATCACAAAAGAGAAGGTTCAAAGAAGCATGGCAAAAGTGCAAAAGATATCAGCATCACAGACTTGGTGAAAATACTAACATGCCAGTGCATAACATCAGGAAGCCATGTTTAGATCAAGCAAACAACAAGCTACAAGAACATATCGTAGCAAACAAAGGGATGGCACGAATCTACTAAATGCATAGAACAAAAGTTCTTTACTGATCATGAGCCAAAAAGGCACAAAAGATATGATGGCACCCATGTAAACATAGCAAGTGTTATTAATAGTTTTACACATAGCAGACAAACAAAGCATGGCATAAACGGAGTTATTAAGGCATCCTTGCGAGCTGAAATCACTCAACACAAAGCATTGCATGACAAAAAAAAAGCATACCTACAGCAAGATGACATGTTCATGAAGCTAACCATGGAAAGAGAAAGTTCATAGCACGCATGGATCAATAGCAACAACCATTGCAAAATTGATTAACATGTGAACCATCTGCCAGTAACATTTTATAGCCAAAGTAGAGCAAGATTAAGGCATGCTAGGGCACCCCTTGGATGGATAGATCATAACCATATGTCCAAAACAACCTTACTGAAGATACTCAAAACAAGCAAGGATCACTCTGTAGCATCATGTTTACATGGCATAAGAATAACAGCAGAACAAGGACTTAGCAAAATCCTAATCCCTGAAATAGCAAATGGCAAGCAAAACAAGAATGGCACAATTCTGTGATTAACAGCACGATGCTATCTAGAACGCAACAAGACACTAAGCTACTGAACTCCAACATAGCAACGAAGCATATGGCAGTGATGTACTCATTATACTTGACAAAACATGAACACTGAGCTACGGCTAAATCACAAAAGATCAGGTTCAAAGAAGCATGGCAAAAGTGCAAAAGATATCAGCATCACACACTTGGTGAAAATACTAACATGCCAGAGAATAACATCTGGAAGCCTTGTTTAGAGCAAGCAAACAACAAGCTACAAGAACATATCGTAGCAAACAAAGGAATGGCATGAATCTACTAAATGCATAGAACAAAAGTTCCATACTGATCATGAGCCAAAAAGGCACAGAAGATATGAAGGCATCCTTGCGAGCACAAATCACTCACCGCAAAGGATTGCATGACAAAAAGCATACCTACAGCAAGATGACATGTTCATGAAGCTAACCATGGAAAGAGAATGTCCATAGCAAGCATGGATCAATAGCAACAACCATTGCAAAATTGATTAACATGTAAACAATCTGCCAGGAACATTTTATAGCAAAAGTAGAGCAAGATTAAGGCATGCTAGGGAACTCCATGGATGGATAGATCATAACCATATGTCCAAAACACCCTTACTGAAGATACTCAAAACAAGCATGGATCACTCTATAGCATCATGGTTACATGGCATAAGAATAACAGCAGAATAAGGACTTAGCAAAATCCTATGTCCCTGAAATAGCAAATGGCAAGCAAAACAAGAATGGCATAATTCTGTGATTAACAGCACGATGCCATCTAGAATGCAACAAGAAACTAAGCTACTGCACTGCAACATAGCAACAAAGCTTATGGCAGCGATGTACTCAAGATGCTTGACAAAACATGAACACTGAGCTACGGCTAAATAACACAAGAGCAGGTTCAAACAAGCATGGCAAAAGTGCAAAAGATATCAGCATCACAGACTTGGTGAAAATACTAACATGCCAGCGAATAACATCAGGAAGCCATGTTTAGAGCAAGCAAACAACAAGCTACAAGAACATATCGTAGCAAACAAAGGCATGGCATGAATCTACTAAATGCATAGAACAAAATTCCCTTACTGATCATGAGCCAAAAAGGCACAGAAGATATGATGGCACGCATGTAAACATAGCAAGTGTTATTAACAGTTTCAGACATAGCAGAAAAACAGAGCATGGCATAAACAGAGTTATGAAGGCATCCTTGCGAGCTCAAATCACTCACCACAAAGCATTGCATGACAAAAAAGCATACCTACAGCAAGATGACATGTTCATGAAGCTAACCATGGAAAGGGAAAGTTCATAGCATGCATGGATCAATAGCAACAACCATTGCACAATTGATTAACATGTAAACAATCTGCCAGGAACATTTTATAGCAAAAGTAGAGCAAGATTAAGGCATGCTAGGGCACTCCATGGATGGATTGATCATAACCATATGTCCAAAACTCCCTTATTGAAGATACTCAAAACAAGCATGGAACACTCTGTAGCATCACGTTTACATGGCATACGAATAACAACAGAACAAGGACTTAGCAAAATCCGAAGTCCCTGAAATAGAAAATGGCAAGCAAAACAAGAATGGCACAATTCTGTGATTAACAGCACGATGCCATCTAGAATTCAACAAGAAACTAAGCTACTGCACTCCAACATAGCAACAAAGCATATGGCAGTGATGTACTCAAGATGCTTGACAAAACATGAACACTGAGCTACGGCTAAATAACACAAGAGCAGGTTCAAACAAGCATGGTAAAAGTGCAAAAGATATCAGCATCACAGACTTGGTGAAAATACTAACATGCCAGTGAATAACATCAGGAAGCCATGTTTAGAGCAAGCAAACAACAAGCTACAAGAACATATCGTAGCAAACAAAGGGATCGCATGAATCTACTAAATGCATAGAACAAAAGTTCTTTACTGATCATGAGCCAAAAAGGCACAAAAGATATGATGGCACCCATGTAAACATAGCAAGTGTTATTAATAGTTTTAGACATAGCAGACAAACAGAGCATGGCATAAACAGAGTTATGAAGGCATCCTTGCAAGCTCAAATCACTCACCACAAAGCATTGCATGACAAAAAAAGCATACCTACAGCAAGAAGACATGTTCATGAAGCTAACCATGGAAAGAGAAAGTTCGTAGCATGCATGGATCACTAGCAACAACCATTGCAAAATTGATTAACATGTAAACAATCTGCCAGGAACATTTCATAGCAAAAGTAGAGCAAGATTAAGGCATGCTAGGGCACTCCATGGATGGATAGATCATAACCATATGTCCAAAACACCCTTACTGAAGATACTCAAAACAAGCATGGATCACTTTGTAGCATCATGTTTACATGGCATAAGAATAACAGCAGAACAAGGACTTAGCAAAATCCTAAGTCCCTGAAATAGCAAATGGCAAGCAAAACAAGAATGGCACAATTCTGTGATTAACAGCACGACGCCATCTAGAATGCAACAAGAAACTAAGCTACTGTACTCCAACATAGCAACAAAGCATATGGCAGTGATGTACTCAAGATGCTTGACAAAACATGAACACTGAGCAATGGCCAAATCACAAAAGAGAAGGTTCAAAGAAGCATGGCAAAAGTGCAAAAGATATCAGCATCACAGACTTGGTGAAAATACTAACATGCCAGTGAATAACATCAGGAAGCCATGTTTAGAGCAAGCAAAAACAAGCTACAAGAACATATCGTAGCAAAAAAAGGCATGGCATGAATCTACTAAATGCATAGAACAAAATTCCCTTACTGATCATGAGCCAAAAAGGCATAGAAGATATGATGGCACCCATGCAAACATTGCAAGCGTTATTAACAGTTTCAGATATAGCAGAAAAACAGAGCATGACATAAACAGAGTTATGAAGGCATCCTTGCGAGCTCAAATCACTCACCACAAAGCATTGCATGAGAAAAAAGCATACCTACAGCAAGATGACATGTTCATGAAGCTAACCATGGAAAGAGAATGTTCATAGCATGCATGGATCAATAGCATCAACCATGGCAAAATTGATTAACATGTAAACAATCTGCCGGGATCATTTTATAGCAAAAGTAGAGCAAGATTAAGGCATGCTAGGTCGCTCCATGGATGGATCGATCATAAACATATGTCCAAAAAAACCTTACTGAAGATACTCAAAACAAGCATGGATCACTTTGTAACATCATGTTTACATGGCATAAGAATAACAACAGAACAAGGACTTAGCAAAATCATAAGTCCCCGGAATAGCAAATGGCAAGCAAAACAAGAATGGCACAATTCTGCGATTAACAGCTCGATGCCATCTAGAATGCAGCAAGAAACTAAGCTACTGCACTCCAACATAGAAACAAAGCATATGGCAGTGATGTACTCAAGATGCTTGACAAAACATGAACACTGAGCTACGGCTAAATAACACAAGAGCAGGTTGAAACAAGCATGACAAAAGTGCAAAAGATATCAGCATCACAGACTTGGTGAAAATACTAACATGCCAGAGAATAACATCAGGAAGCCATGTTTAGAGCAAGAAAACAACAAGCTACAAGAACATATCGTAGCAAACAAAGGGATGGCATGAATCTACTAAATGCATAGAACAAAAGTTCTTTACTGATCATGAGCCAAAAAGGCACAAAAGATATGATGGCACCCATGTAAACATAGCAAGTGTTATTAACAGTTTTAGACATAGCAGACAAACAGAGCATGGCATAAACAGAGTTATGAAGGCATCCTTGCAAGCTCAAATCACTCACCACAAAGCATTGCATGACAAAAAAAGCATACCTACAGCAAGATGACATGTTCATGAAGCTAACCATGGAAAGAGAAAGTTCGTAGCATGCATGGATCACTAGCAACAACCATTGCAAAATTGATTAACATGTAAACAATCTGCCAGGAACATTTCATAGCAAAAGTAGAGCAAGATTAAGGCATGCTAGGGCACTCCATGGATGGATAGATCATAACCATATGTCCAAAACACCCTTACTGAAGATACTCAAAACAAGCATGGATCACTTTGTAGCATCATGTTTACATGGCATAAGAATAACAGCAGAACAAGGACTTAGCCAAATCCTAAGTCCCTGAAATAGCAAATGGCAAGCAAAACAAGAATGGCACAATTCTGTGATTAACAGCACGACGCCATCTAGAATGCAACAAGAAACTAAGCTACTGTACTCCAACATAGCAACAAAGCATATGGCAGTGATGTACTCAAGATGCTTGACAAAACATGAACACTGAGCAATGGCCAAATCACAAAAGAGAAGGTTCAAAGAAGCATGGCAAAAGTGCAAAAGATATCAGCATCACAGACTTGGTGAAAATACTAACATGCCAGTGAATAACATCAAGAAGCCATGTTTAGAGCAAGCAAAAACAAGCTACAAGAACATATCGTAGCAAAAAAAGGCATGGCATGAATCTACTAAATGCATAGAACAAAATTACCTTACTGATCATGAGCCAAAAAGGCATAGAAGATATGATGGCACCCATGCAAACATTGCAAGCGTTATTAACAGTTTCAGATATAGCAGAAAAACAGAGCATGACATAAACAAAGTTATGAAGGCATCCTTGCGAGCTCAAATCACTCACCACAAAGCATTGCATGACAAAAAAGCATACCTACAGCAAGATGACATGTTCATGAAGCTAACCATGGAAAGAGAATGTTCATAGCATGCATGGATCAATAGCATCAACCATGGCAAAATTGATTAACATGTAAACAATCTGCCGGGATCATTTTATAGCAAAAGTAGAGCAAGATTAACGCATGCTAGGTCGCTTCATGGATGGATCGATCATAACCATATGTCCAAAAAAACCTTACTGAAGATACTCAAAACAATCATGGATCACTTTGTAACATCATGTTTACATGGCATAAGAATAACAGCAGAACAAGGACTTAGCAAAATCATAAGTCCCCGGAATAGCAAATGGCAAGCAAAACAAGAATGGCACAATTCTGCGATTAACAGCTCGATGCCATCTAGAATGCAGCAAGAAACTAAGCTACTGCACTCCAACATAGAAACAAAGCATATGGCAGTGATGTACTCAAGATGCTTGACAAAACATGAACACTGAGCTACGGCTAAATAACACAAGAGCAGGTTGAAACAAGCATGACAAAAGTGCAAAAGATATCAGCATCACAGACTTGGTGAAAATACTAACATGCCAGAGAATAACATCAGGAAGCCATGTTTAGAGCAAGCAAACAACAAGCTACAAGAACATATCGTAGCAAACAAAGGGATGGCATGAATCTACTAAATGCATAGAACAAAAGTTCTTTACTGATGATGAGCCAAAAAGGCACAAAAGATATGATGGCACCCATGTAAACATAGCAAGTGTTATTAACAGTTTTAGACATAGCAGACAAACAGAGCATGGCATAAACAGAGTTATGAAGGCATCCTTGCAAGCTCAAATCACTCACCACAAAGCATTGCATGACAAAAAAAGCATACCTACAGCAAGATGACATGTTCATGAAGCTAACCATGGAAAGAGAAAGTTCGTAGCATGCATGGATCACTAGCAACAACCATTGCAAAATTGATTAACATGTAAACAATCTGCCAGGAACATTTCATAGCAAAAGTAGAGCAAGATTAAGGCATGCTAGGGCACTCCATGGATGGATAGATCATAACCATATGTCCAAAACACCCTTACTGAAGATACTCAAAACAAGCATGGATCACTTTGTAGCATCATGTTTACATGGCATAAGAATAACAACAGAACAAGGACTTAGCAAAATCCTAAGTCCCTGAAATAGCAAATGGCAAGCAAAACAAGAATGGCACAATTCTGTGATTAACAGCACGACGCCATCTAGAATGCAACAAGAAACTAAGCTACTGTACTCCAACAGAGCAACAAAGCATATGGCAGTGATGTACTCAAGATGCTTGACAAAACATGAACACTGAGCAATGGCCAAATCACAAAAGAGAAGGTTCAAAGAAGCATGGCAAACATGCAAAAGATATCAGCATCACAGACTTGGTGAAAATACTAACATGCCAGTGAATAACATCAGGAAGCCATGTTTAGAGCAAGCAAAAACAAGCTACATCAACATATCGTAGCAAAAAAAGGCATGGCATGAATCTACTAAATGCATAGAACAAAATTTCCTTACTGATCATGAGCCAAAAAGGCATAGAAGATATGATGGCACCCATGCAAACATTGCAAGCGTTATTAACAGTTTCAGATATAGCAGAAAAACAGAGCATGACATAAACAGAGTAATGAAGGCATCCTTGCGAGCTCAAATCACTCACCACAAAGCATTACATGACAAAAAGCATACCTACAGCAAGATGACATGTTCATGAAGCTAACCATGGAAAGAGAAAGTTCATAGCATGCATGGATCAATAGCAACAACCATGGCAAAATTGATTAACATGTAAACAATCTGCCGAGATCATTTTATAGCAAAAGTAGAGCAAGATTAAGGCATGCTAGATCGCTTCATGGATGGATTGATCATAACCATATGTCCAAAATACCCTTACTGAAGATACTCAAAACAAGCATGAATCACTCTATAACATCATGTTTACATGGCATAAGAATAACAGCAGAACAAGGACTTAGCAAAATCATAAGTCCCTGGAATTGCAAATGGCAAGCAAAACAAGAATGGCACAATTCTGCGATTAACAGCTCGATGCCATCTAGAATGCAGCAAGAAACTAAGCTACTGCACTCCAACATAGCAACAAAGCATATGGCAGTGATGTACTCAAGATGCTTGACAAAACATGAACACTGAGCTATGGCTAAATAACACAAGAGCATGTTCAAACAAGCATGAGAAAAGTGCAAAAGATATCAGCATCACAGACTTGGTGAAAATACTAACATGCCAGAGAATAACATCAAGAAGCCATGTTTAGAGCAAGGAAACAACAAGCTACAAGAACATATCATAGCAAACAAAGGCATGGCATGAATCCACTAAATGCATATAACAAAAGTTCCTTACTGATCATGAGCCAAAAAGGCACAGAATATATGATGGCACCCATGTAAACATAGCAAGTTTTATTAATAGTTTCGGACATAGCAGAAAAATAAAGCAAGGCATAAACAGAGTTATGAAGGCTTCCTTGCGAGCTCAAATCACTCACCACAAAGCATTGCATGACAAAAAAGCATACCTACAGCAAGATGACATGTTCATGAAGCTAACCATGGAAAGAGAATGTTCATAGCATGCATGGATCAATAGCAACAACCATTGCAAAAATTATTAATATGTAAACAATCTGCGAGGAACATTTTATAGCAAAAGTAGAGCAAGATTAAGGCATGCTAGGGCTCTCCATGGATGGATAGATCATAACCATATGTCAAAAACACCCTTACTAAAGATACTCAAAACAAGCATGGATCACTCTGTAGCATCATGTTTACATGGCATAAGAATAACAGCAGAACAAGGACTTAGCAAAATCCTAAGTCCCTGAAATACCAAATGGCAAGCAAAACAAGAATGGCACAATTTTGCGATTAACAGCACAATGCCATCTAGAATGCAACAAGAAACTAAGCTACTCCACTCCAACATAGCAACAACGCATATGGCAGTGATGTACTCAAGATGCCTGACAAAACATGAACACTGAGCTATGGCTAAATAACATAAGAGCAGGTTCAAACAAGCGTGGCAAAAGTGCAAAAGATATCAGCATCATAGACTTGGTGAAAATACTAACATGCCAGAGAATAACATCAGGAAGCCATGTTTATATCAAGCAAACAACAAGCTACAAGAACATATTGTAGCAAACAAAGGCTTGCATGAATCTACTAAATGCATAAAACACAAGTTCCTTACTGATCATGAGCCAAAAAGGCACAGAAGATATGATGGCACCCATGTAAACATAACAAGTGTTGTTAACAGTTTCAGACATAGCAAAAAAACAGAGCATGACATAAACAGAGTTATGAAGGCATCCTTGCGAGCTCAAATCACTCATCACAAAGTATTGCATGAGAAAAAAGCATACCTACAGCAAGATGACTTGTTCATGAAGCTAACCATGGAAAGAGAAAGTTCATAGAATGCATGGATCAATAGCAACAACCATGGCAAAATTGATAAACATGTAAACAATCTGCCAGGAACATTTTATACCAAAAGTAGAGCAATATTAAGGCATGCTAGGGCACTCCATGGATGGATAGATCATAACCATATGTCCATAACACCCTTACTGAAGATACTCAAAACAAGCATGGATCACTCTGTAGCATCATGTTTACATGGCATAAGAATAACAGCAGAACAAGGACTTAGCAAAATCCTAAGTCCCTGAAATACCAAATGGCAAGCAAAACAAGAATGGCACAATTTTGCGATTAACAGCACGATGCCATCTAGAATGCAACAAGAAACTAAGCTACTGCACTCCAACATAGAAACAAAGCATATGGCAGTGATGTACTCAAGATGCTTGACAAAACATGAACACTGAGCTACAGCTGAATAACACAAGAGCAGGTTGAAACAAGCATGACAAAAGTGCAAAAGATATCAGCATCACAGACTTGGTGAAAATACTAACATGCCAGATAATAACATCAGGAAGCCATGTTTAGAGCAAGCAAACAACAAGCTACAAGAACATATCATAGCAAACAAAGGCATGGCATGAATCTACGAAATGCATAGAACAAAAGTTCCTTACTGATCATGAGCCAAAAAGGCATAGAAGATATGATGGCACCCATGTAAACATTGCAAGCGTTATTAACAGTTTCAGACATAGCAGAAAAACAGAGCATGGCATAAACAGAGTTATGAAGGCATCCTTGCGAGCTCAAATCACTCACCATAAAGCATTGCATGACAAAAAAGCATACCTACAGCAAGATGACATGTTCATGAAGCTAACCATGGAAAGAGAAAGTTCATAGCATGCATGGATCAATAGCAAAAACAATTGCAAAATTGATTAACATGTAAACAATCTGCCAGGAACATTTTATAGCAAAAGTAGAGCAAGATTAAGGCATGCTAGGGCACTCCATGGATGGATAGATCATAACCATATGTCCAAAACACCCTTACTGAAGATACTCAAAACAAGCATGGGTCACTCTGTAGCATCATGTTTACAAGGCATATGAATAACAACAGAACAAGGACTTAGCAAAATCCTAGGTCCCTTAAATAGCAAACGGCAAGCAAACTAAGAATGGCATAATTCTGTGATTAACAGCACGATGCCATCTAGAATGCAACAAGAAACTAAGCTACTGCACTCCAACATAGCAACAAAGCATATGGCAGTGATGTATTCAAGATGCTGACAAAACATGAACAATGAGCTATGGCTAAATAACACAAGAGCAGGTTCAAACAACCATGGCAAAAGTGCAAAAGATATCAGCATCATAGACTTGGTGAAAATACTAACATGCCAGAGAATAACATCAGGAAGCCACGTTTAGATCAACCAAATAACAAGCTACAAGAACATATGATAGCAAACAAAGGCATGGCATGAATCTACTAAATGCATAGAACAAAAGTTCCTTACTGATCATGAGACAAAAAGGCACAGAAGATATGATGGCACCCATGTAAACATAGCAAGTGTTATTAACAGTTTCAGACATAGCAGAAAAACAGAGCATGGCATAAACAGAGTTATGAAGGCATCCTTGCGAGCTCAAATCACTCACCATAAAGCATTACATGACAAAAAAGCATACCTACAGCAAGATGACATGTTCATGAAGCTAACCATGGAAAGAGAAAGTTCATAGCATGCATGGATCAATAGCAACAACAATTGCAAAATTGATTAACATGTAAACAATCTGCCAGGAACATTTTATAGCAAAAGTAGAGCAAGATTAAGGCATGCTAGGGCACTCCATGGATGGATAGATCATAACCATATGTCCAAAACACCCTTACTGAAGATACTCAAAACAAGCATGGGTCACTCTGTAGCATCATGTTTACAAGGCATATGAATAACAACAGAACAAGGACTTAGCAAAATCCTAGGTCCCTTAAATAGCAAACGGCAAGCAAACTAAGAATGGCAAAATTCTGTGATTAACAGCACGATGCCATCTAGAATGCAACAAGAAACTAAGCTACTGCACTCCAACATAGCAACAAAGCATATGGCAGTGATGTATTCAAGATGCTGACAAAACATGAACAATGAGCTATGGCTAAATAACACAAGAGCAGGTTCAAACAACCATGGCAAAAGTGCAAAAGATATCAGCATCATAGACTTGGTGAAAATACTAACATGCCAGAGAATAACATCAGGAAGCCATGTTTAGATCAACCAAATAACAAGCTACAAGAACATATGATAGCAAACAAAGGCATGGCATGAATCTACTAAATGCATAGAACAAAAGTTCCTTACTGATCATGAGACAAAAAGGCACAGAAGATATGATGGCACCCATGTAAACATAGCAAGTGTTATTAACAGTTTCAGACATAGCAGAAAAACAGAGCATGGCATAAACAGAGTTATGAAGGCATCCTTGCAAGCTCAAATCACTCACCACAAAGCATTGCATGACAAAAAAAACATACCTACCGCAAGATGACATGTTCATGAAGCTAACCATAGAAAGAGAAAGTTCATAGCATGCATAGATCAATAGCAACAACCGTGGCAAAATTGATTAACATGTAAGCAATCTTCCAGGAACATTTTATAGCAAAAGTAGAGCAAGATTAAGGCATGCTAGGGCACTCCATGGATGGATATATCATAACCATGTGTCAAAAACACCCTTACTGAAGATACTCAAAACAAGCATGGATCACTCTGAAGCATCATGTTTACATGGCATAAGAATAACAGCAGAACAAGGACTTAGCAAAATACTAAGTCCCTGAAATAGCAAACGGCAAGCAAAACAAGAATGGCACAATTCTGCGATTAACAACATGATGCCATCTAGAATGCAACAAGAAACTAAGATACTACACTCCAACATAGCAACAAAGCATATGGCAGTGATGTACTCAAAATGCTTGACAAAACATGAACACTGAGCTACGGCTAAATAACACAAGAGGGGGTCCAAACAAGCATGGCAAAAGTGAAAAAGATATCAGCATCATAGACTTGGTGAAAATACTAACATGCCAGAGAATAACATCAGGAAGCCATGTTTAGAGCAAGCAAACAACAAGCTACAAGACCATATCGTAGCAAACAAAGGCATGGCATGAATCTACTAAATGCATAGAACAAATGTTCCTTACTGATCATGAGCCAAAAAGGCACAGAAGATATGATGGCACCCATGTAAACATAGCAAGATGACATGTTCATGAAGCTAACCATGGAAAGAGAAAGTTCATAGCATGCATGGATCAATAGCAACAACCGTGGGAAAATTGATTAACAGGTAAACAATCTTCCAGGAACATTTTATAGCAAAAGTAGAGCAAGATTAAGGCATGCTAGGGCACTCCATGGATGGATATATCATAACCATGTGTCCAAAACACCCTTACTGAAGATACTCAAAACAAGCATGGATCACTCTGAAGCATCATGTTTACATGGCATAGGAATAATAGCAGAACAAGGACTTAGCAAAATACTAAGTCCCTGAAATAGCAAACGGCAAGCAAAACAAGAGTGGCACAATTCTGCGATTAACACCACGATGCCATCTAGAATGCAACAAGAAACTAAGATACTACACTCCAACATAGCAACAAAGCATATGGCAGTGATGTACTCAAGATGCTTGACAAAACATGAACACTGAGCTACGGCTAAATAACACAAGAGGGGGTCCAAACAAGCCTGGCAAAAGTGAAAAAGATATCAGCATCACAGACTTGGTGAAAATACTAACATGCCAGAGAATAACATCAGGAAGCCATGTTTAGAGCAAGCAAACAACAAGCTACAAGAACATATCGTAGCAAACAAAGGCATGGCATGAATCTACTAAATGCATAGAACAAATGTTCCTTACTGATCATGAGCCAAAAAGGCACAAAAGATATGATGGCACCCATGTAAACATAGCAAGATGACATGTTCATGAAGCTAACCATGGAAAGAGAAAGTTCATAGCATGCATGGATCAATAGCAACAACCGTGGCAAAATTGATTAACATGTAAACAATCTTCCAGGAACATTTTATAGCAAAAGTAGAGCAAGATTAAGGCATGCTAGGGCACTCCATGGATGGATATATCTTAACCATGTGTGCAAAACACCCTTACTGAAGATACTCAAAACAAGCATGGATCACTCTGAAGCATCATGTTTACATGGCATAGGAATAATAGCAGAACAAGGACTTAGCAAAATACTAAGTCCCTGAAATAGCAAACGGCAAGCAAAACAAGAATGGCACAATTCTGCGATTAACACCACGATGCCATCTAGAATGCAACAAGAAACTAAGATACTACACTCCAACATAGCAACAAAGCATATGGCAGTGATGTACTCAAGATGCTTGACAAAACATGAACACTGAGCTACGGCTAAATAACACAAGAGGGGGTCCAAACAAGCATGGCAAAAGTGCAAAAGATATCAGCATCACAGACTTGGTGAAAATACTAACATGCCAGAGAATAACATCACGAAGCCATTCTTAGAGCAAGCAAACAACAAGCTACAAGAACATATCGTAGCAAACAAAGGCATGGCATGAATCTACTAAATGCATAGAACAAATGTTCCTTACTGATCATGACCCAAAAAGGCACAGAAGATATGATGGCACCCATGTAAACATAGCAAGATGACATGTTCATGAAGCTAACCATGGAAAGAGAAAGTTCATAGCATGCATGGATCAATAGCAACAACCGTGGCAAAATTGATTAACATGTAAACAATCTTCCAGGAACATTTTATAGCAAAAGTAGAGCAAGATTAAGGCATGCGAGGGCACTCCATGGATGGATATATCATAACCATGTGTCCAAAACACACTTACTGAAGATACTCAAAACAAGCATGGATCACTCTGAAGCATCATGTTTACATGGCATAGGAATAATAGCAGAACAAGGACTTAGCAAAATACTAAGTCCCTGAAATAGCAAACGGCAAGCAAAACAAGAATGGCACAATTCTGCGATTAACACCACGATGCCATCTAGAATGCAACAAGAAACTAAGATACTACACTCCAACATAGCAACAAAGCTTATGGCAGTGATGTACTCAAGATGCTTGATAAAACATGAACACTGAGATACGGCTAAATAACACAAGGGGGGGTCCAAACAAGCATGGCAAAAGTGCAAAAGATATCAGCATCACAGACTTGGTGAAAATACTAACATGCCAGAGAATAACATCACGAAGCCATGTTTAGAGCAAGCAAACAACAAGCTACAAGAACATATCGTAGCAAACAAAGGCATGGCATGAATCTACTAAATGCATAGAACAAAAGTTCCTTACTGATCATGAGCCAAAAAGGCACAGAAGATATGATGGCACCTATGTAAACATAGCAAGTGTTATTAACAGTTTCAGACTTAGGAGAAAAACAGAGCATGGCATAAACAGAGTTATGAAGGTATCCTTGCGAGCTCAAATCACTCACCACAAAGCATTGCATGACCAAAAAAACATACCTACAGCAAGATGACATGTTCATGAAGCTAACCATGGAAAGAGAAAGTTCATAGCATGCATGGATCAATAGCAACAACCATTGCAAAATTGATTAACATGTAAACAATCTGCCAGGAACATTTTACAGCAAAAGTAGAGCAAGATTAAGGCATGCTAGGGCACTCCACGGATGGATAGATCATAACCATATGTCCAAAACAACCTTATTGAAGATACTCGAAACAAGCATGGACCACTCTGTAGCATCATGTTTACATGGCATAAGAATAACAACAGAACAAGGACTTAGCAAAATCATAAGTCCCTGAAATAGCAAATGGCAAGAAAAACAAGAATGGCACAATTCTGCGATTAACAGCACGATGCCATCTAGAATGCAACAAGAAACTAAGCTACCGCACTCCCACATAGCAACAAAGCATATGGCAGTGATGTACTCAAGATGCTTGACAAAACATGAACACTGAGCTACGGCTAAATAACACCAGAGCAGGTTCAAACAAGCATGACAAAAGTGCAAAAGTTATCAGCATCACAGACTTGGTGAAAATACTAACACGCCAGAGAATAACATCAGGAAGCCATGTTTAGAGAAAGCAAACAACAAGCTACAAGAACATATCGTAGCAAACAAAGACTTGGCATGAATCTACTAAATGCATATAACAAAAGTTCCTTATTGATCATGAGCCAAAAAGGCACAGAAGATATGATGGCACCCATGTAAACATAGCAAGCGTTATTAACAGTTTCAGACATAGCAGAAAAACAGAGCATGGCATAAACAGAGTTATGAAGGCATCCTTGGAAGCTCAAATCACACACCACAAAGCATTGCATGAAAAAAAAACATACCTACCGCAAGATGACATGTTCATGAAGCTAACCATAGAAAGAGAAAGTTCATAGCATGCATGGATCAATAGCAACAACCGTGGCAAAATTGATTAACATGTAAACAATCTGCCAGGAACATTTTTAGCAAAAGTAGAGCAAGATTAAGGCATGCTAGGGCACTCCATGGATGGATATATCATAACCATGTGTCCAAAACACCCTTACTGAAGATACTCAAAACAAGCATGGATCACTCTGAAGCATCATGTTTACATGGCATAAGAATAACAGCAGAACAAGGACTTAGCAAAATACTAAGTCCCTGAAATAGCAAACGGCAAGCAAAACAAGAATGGCACAATTCTGCGATTAACAACACGATGCCATCTAGAATGCAACAAGAAACTAAGATACTACACTCCAACATAGCAACAAAGCATATGGCAGTGATGTACTCAAGATGCTTGACAAAACATGAACACTAAGCTACAGCCAAATAACACTAGAGCAGGTTCAAACAAGCATGACAAAAGTGCAAAAGATATCTGCATCACAGACTTGGTGAAAATACTAACATGCCAGAGAATAACATCAGGAAGCCATGTTTAGAGCAAGCAAACAACAAGCTACAAGAACATATCGTAGCAAACAAAGACTTGGCATGAATCTACTAAATGCATATAACAAAAGTTCCTTATTGATCATGAGCCAAAAAGGCACAGAAGATATGATGGCACCCATGTAAACATAGCAAGCGTTATTTACAGTGTCAGACATAGCAGAAAAACAGAGCATGGCATAAAAAGAGTTATGAAGGCATCTTTGCGAGCTCAAATCACTCACTACAAAGCATTGCATGACAAAAAGCGTACCTACAGCAAGATGACATGTTCATGAAGCTAACCATGGAAAGAGAAAGTTCATAGCATGCATGGATCAATAGCAACAACCATTGCAAAATTGATTAACATCTAAAAAATCTGCTAGGAACATTTTATAGCAAATGTAGAGCAAGATTAAGGCATGCTAGGGCACTCCATGGATGGATAGATCATAACCATATGTCCTAAACACCCTTACTGAAGATACTCAAAACAAGAATGGATCACTTTGTAGCACCATATTTACATGGCATAAGAATAATAGCAGAACAAGGACTTAGCAAAATCCTAAGTCCCTGAAATAGCAAACGGCAAGCAAAACAAGAATGGCTCAATTCTGCGATTAACAGCACGATGCTATCTAGAATGCAACAAGAAACTAAGCTACTGCACTCCAACATAGCAACAAAGCATATGGCAGTGATGTACTCAAGATGCTTGACAAAACATGAACACTGAGCTACGGCTAAATCACAAAAGAGCAGGTTCAAACAAGCATGGCAAAAGTGCAAAAGATATCAGCATCACAAACTTGGTGAAAATACTAACATGCCAGAGAATAACATTAGGAAGCCATGTTTAGAGTAAGAGAACAACAAGCTACAAGAACATATCGTAGTAAACAAAGGCATGGCATGAATCTACTATATGCATAGAACAAAAGTTCCTTACTGATCATGAGCCAAAAAGGAACAGAAGATATGATGGCACCCATGTAAACATAGCAAGTGTTGTTAACAGTTTCAGACATAGCAAAAAAACAGAGCATGGGATAAACAGAATTATGAAGGCATCCTTGCGAGCTCAAATCACTCACCACAAAGTATTGCATGACAAAAAAGCATACCTACAGCAATATGACATGTTCATGAAGCTAACCATGGAAAGAGAAAGTTCATAGCATGCATGGATCAATAGCAACAACCATGGCAAAACTGATTAACATGTAAACAATCTGCCAGGAATATTTTATAGCAAAAGTAGAGCAAGACTAAGGCATGCTAGGGCACTCCATGGATGGATAGATCATAACCATATGTCCAAAACACCCTTACTGAAGATACTCAAAACAAGCATGGATCACTCTGTAGCATCATGTTTACATGGCATAAGAATAACAGCAGAACAAGGACTTAGCAAAATCATAAGTCCCTGGAATAGCAAATTGCAAGCAAAACAAGCATGGCATAATTCTGTGATTAACAGCTCGATGCCATCTAGAATGCAACAAGAAACTAAGCTACTGCACTCCAACATAGCAACAAAGTATATGGCAGTGATGTACTCAAGATGCTTGACAAAACATGAACACTGAGCTACAGCTAAATAACACAAGAGCAGGTTCGCACAAGCATGACAAAAGTGCAAAAGATATCAGCATCACAGACTTGGTGAAAATACTAACATGCCAGAGAATAACATCAGGAAGCCATTCTTAGAGCAAGCAAACAACAAGCTACAAGAACATATCGTAGCAAACAAAGGCATGGCATGAATCTACTAAATGCATAGAACAAATGTTCCTTACTGATCATGACCCAAAAAGGCACAGAAGATATGATGGCACCCATGTAAACATAGCAAGATGACATGTTCATGAAGCTAACCATGGAAAGAGAAAGTTCATAGCATGCATGGATCAATAGCAACAACCGTGGCAAAATTGATTAACATGTAAACAATCTTCCAGGAACATTTTATAGCAAAAGTAGAGCAAGATTAAGGCATGCGAGGGCACTCCATGGATGGATATATCATAACCATGTGTCCAAAACACCCTTACTGAAGATACTCAAAACAAGCATGGATCACTCTGAAGCATCATGTTCACATGGCATAGGAATAATAGCAGAACAAGGACTTAGCAAAATACTAAGTCCCTGAAATAGCAAACGGCAAGCAAAACAAGAATGGCACAATTCTGCGATTAACACCACGATGCCATCTAGAATGCAACAAGAAACTAAGATACTACACTCCAACATAGCAACAAAGCTTATGGCAGTGATGTACTCAAGATGCTTGATAAAACATGAACACTGAGATACGGCTAAATAACACAAGGGGGGGTCCAAACAAGCATGGCAAAAGTGCAAAAGATATCAGCATCACAGACTTGGTGAAAATACTAACATGCCAGAGAATAACATCACGAAGCCATGTTTAGAGCAAGCAAACAACAAGCTACAAGAACATATCGTAGCAAACAAAGGCATGGCATGAATCTACTAAATGCATAGAACAAAAGTTCCTTACTGATCATGAGCCAAAAAGGCACAGAAGATATGATGGCACCTATGTAAACATAGCAAGTGTTATTAACAGTTTCAGACTTAGGAGAAAAACAGAGCATGGCATAAACAGAGTTATGAAGGTATCCTTGCGAGCTCAAATCACTCACCACAAAGCATTGCATGACCAAAAAAACATACCTACAGCAAGATGACATGTTCATGAAGCTAACCATGGAAAGAGAAAGTTCATAGCATGCATGGATCAATAGCAACAACCATTGCAAAATTGATTAACATGTAAACAATCTGCCAGGAACATTTTACAGCAAAAGTAGAGCAAGATTAAGGCATGCTAGGGCACTCCACGGATGGATAGATCATAACCATATGTCCAAAACAACCTTATTGAAGATACTCGAAACAAGCATGGACCACTCTGTAGCATCATGTTTACATGGCATAAGAATAACAACAGAACAAGGACTTAGCAAAATCATAAGTCCCTGAAATAGCAAATGGCAAGAAAAACAAGAATGGCACAATTCTGCGATTAACAGCACGATGCCATCTAGAATGCAACAAGAAACTAAGCTACCGCACTCCCACATAGCAACAAAGCATATGGCAGTGATGTACTCAAGATGCTTGACAAAACATGAACACTGAGCTACGGCTAAATAACACCAGAGCAGGTTCAAACAAGCATGACAAAAGTGCAAAAGTTATCAGCATCACAGACTTGGTGAAAATACTAACA